>NC_083292.1:34197252-34549533 GCF_963506605.1 Zootoca vivipara | reverse complement strand
AAACAGAACAAGTTTGCTCTGAACTAAAAAACAAATATCTGAAGATGGTGCTGGACTGTAATGAGAACAGAGGATGCTCCTTTATACCAAAGAAGATCATTGGTCCATCCTGGGAGCTTCTGCATACAATATGGATGCTCTACCAATGAGCCACGCCCTTTTCTCCAGTTGTCCCTTCTCTAGGCTATGTGCATCAAACGCCACAGACCTTTTCTCATAGGACTTTATCTCTGGGGTAATCCACCTCTGGACATTCCCCATCTGACCAACATTCCATCCATTCCAGCATTCTGCTGCCTGCAGCAGCCAATCAGAAGCCTCCAAGAAGCTAGATCAAATTCTAGCTAGGCCAGCATTCCACTGACCACATTAACCAATCAGAAGCCTCCAAAACACCCTTCCACATCAGACCAACATTCTAGCTAGTCCAGTACTGTATTCCAGTGACCACAGCAGCCAATCAGAAGCCCTTCGATGAAGCCCTTGCCTATCAGACCAACATTCCATCTAGCCCAGCATTCTGCTGTCACAGCAGCCAATCAGAAGCCTTCGAGAAGCCCTTCCCTATCAGACCAATATTCCAGCTAGACCAGCATTCCACTGACCACAGCAGCCAATCAGAAGCCTCCGAGAAGCCCTTCCACATTAGAGCAACATTCCATCTAGCCCAGCATTCCGCTGCCACAGCAGCCAATCAGAAGCCTCCGAGAAGCCCTTCCGCATCAGACCCAACATTCCATTTAGTGCAGCATTCCACTGACCACAGCAACCAATTAGAAGCCTCCAAAACACCCTTCCGCACCAGACCAACATTCTAGCTAGTCCAGCTTTCCAGTGACCACAGCAGCCAATCAGAAGCCTTCGAGAAGCCCTTCCACATCAGACCAACATTCTGACTAGCCCAGCATTCTGCTGCCACAGCAGCCAATCAGAAGCCTCCAAGAAGCCCTTCCTCATCAGACCAACATTCTAGCTAGCCCAGCATTTCAGTGACCACAGCAGCCAATCAGAAGCCTTCAAGAAGTCTGCAAGCAGGGCAATAAAGAAACAGCCCTTCTCCAGCTCTTGCCTCCCTGGAAGTGGTATTCAGAAGCAGGTTCCATAGAGCTAGCGTTCATGGGCAGCATCGGTCGACAGGCAAATTCATGGATTATTCATTTTATTTTTCCATTTACGTGAGTGGCCATCACAGCAGATGTTGTGACAGTGAGTGGAATACAGTTATTATGCTCAGCGATGCTGACAGGGCAGACATCCATTGCAAAAGACAATTTCCCCCATAGGTGGAGGGTACTTCCCCCACACTGGCGCCATACAGGGCAGAAGTCCAGGGCCCCACTCAGTGGAGTGGGCAGCCAGGGGTCCCCTGATGCACCAGGCCTGGCTGAGCACATTTTGGAGGAGGTAATGTAATGCACATTACTATCTAAAGAGCCCCCCCCCCACAAGACCATTAAGTCCAAACATTACTGTGAGGGGAAAACATTACCTAACTGCACTGCTAATTCTACACTCTGTGAAAAAACATGCCCTGTGTCTCTCCAGAACAAAGTGTATGTGTTTCCTTGCCTTTGGAATGCTTCTCTCTCCCCCCCCCCCCACTCTTATGGAAACCGAGCTCATTAATCACCTAAATATCTTATGATTAGGAGAAAAAATGTTGGGGGAAGATGCAAGTTCTTACTAGGTGGGATGAAGGCAGTCCATTAGGCCAGGCTTAGGGAGCCTTTGACCCTCCAAATGTTGCTGGACTACAACTCCCATCATCCCTGATCCCTGGCTGTGCTGGTTGGGGCTGATGGGAGTTAGAGTCTCAACAATGTGCAGAAGGCATCTACTTGAGGACGAAATTCTTTTTTAAAAAATGCATAGAAATGGATCTATGAAAGATCCAACCCTCCACCGAACAAAGTTAAGTGCATTTCTTTCTTTTCAAAACCATCAAGTTTCTAGTCCTTAGGAAAACTTGTGTCCTCCAGACATTGTTGGTCATACAGCAATTGGAACCGACAAGTTCTTGACCATAATGTGTGCTCATTACTAACAGCAGAAGTTGGGGAGCCTCTGGCAACTCTAGATGTCGCTGGACTCCACTTCCCATCAGCCCTAGCCAGCATGGCCAATGCTCAGGGATGATGGGGGATGTAGTCCAATAACACCTGGAGGGCCACAGGTCGCCCACCCCACCCCTGCAATAGTGAGAGCCAAGAATACAGTCGGTCATAATTTGGCCTCTTATGGAAGCAGGAATCACGCCAGACACGCCAGGTGCTCTTCTCACACCTTAATAATTCCTCAACCTCTTCCTTTCCTCTCTAGCTGGATGAACTTCAGGAGGTGCTGGAGAAGCTACAACATAAGAAGGTCTCCACTTGGGAGAAGAAATTCAACCAAGTTCCCAAGGTACCGGGCGCTGCCTAGATAGTTGCCGATGGATGCAGGGGACAGTGCCACGAGGGCCGGGGGGGGGGGGTTGGTGCTGTGTGAATGTTGGACCAGTATCATCCCACTTCACACAGGCATGGCTTCCCCCAAAGGATTCTGGGAACTGTGGTTTGTTAAGAGCCCTGAGGGTTGTGAGGGGAAAAAACCTTATCCCCCTCACAGAAATACAATTCCCAGAGTTCCCTGAGAAGAGGGATTAATAGCAAAACTAGTCCCCCCCCCCTCACGCTTACATTGGTGCATCCCTTGTACAAAGACCCAGGGCAGGCCGGTGGGCCCATTGGGCTTGATAGGGCACGTAGCTGGGAGCCCAACAGCAGGTGGCGCCAGAGCAAATGGCTGACGGAACTAGAGCCACCTTGGGGCAAGTAATCCTGGCTCTTCTCTTCTCCTCCTTCCTTGACAAAGGCAGCACGAATTAAAGCAGTGGGCAAAGTGTAAAGCGGGCTTCCTCAACCTCGGCCCTCCAGATGTTTTGAGGCTACAATTCCCAACATCCCTGACCACTGGTCCTGCTAGCTAGGGATCATGGGAGTTGCAGGCCAAAAACATCTGGAGGGCCGAGGTTGAGGAAGCCTGGTTTAAAGAGTTATGGCTCTCCCCTCCCCCCACAAGACTCCTGATGTCCAGGATGGGCAGGAGCCTGAGGAGGGCAGGAATGTGCAGCCAGAGGAGACAGAGAGGGAGGATGATTTGGGAGAAGTGGTGTTCTGTGCCCCACCCCCCGTGAGGCAGCTGCCATCAGGGGAGGAAGAAGGGGGTCAGGATCAGGAAGACCATGCAGCCAGAGCCAAGGGGGAAAGGAGGAGGGGGTCAAGAGAGGAACTGCAGGTCATGGAGAGTCTGTGGACCTCCCAGAGGTGCCCTGCTCTTCCACCCCAGAACTACAATTCCCAGAGTCCCCTGGGAAGAGGGATTGACTTTTTCAACCATCCTCCCCCCCCCCCTTTCTCACAGTGTTCCTTCGGTGACCTGTGTGCCGTCAGGAAAGGCGCCCGGATTGGCAAGCTCTGCAACTGCCCCCGCGGATCAGCCTGCAATGCTTTCCTCCTCAAGTGCTTGTGAAATTATGGGATTGCGCGCCACATTTCCCCTCCCCACCTGTGTCAGCAACTTCCTGCTTCCTGCCTCATTGCAACGCACCAGCTCCATGAGGGAGCAGGTTATGATCCGGGGAAGTGGGCAAGCTTCAACGGAACCCTGGAGCCGGGTTGGGGAAGAAATAAAAGGGAGCTTCTGAGCATGTGCAAAGTGGGGTTTTTTTCCTGGAAATCTATGGGTGGGTGCTAAAGGGAGGGGGGCAATAATTCGGGTTAAAGCAGGTGGGTGACACAGCCTGAATGGCTGGAAGGCCTGGAAAAGGGAAAGCATATATTTAAAACCCAAAAGATTCAGATGTATCCCAATAGCAAGGGAGCCTGCCTGGCGCTGAGATCCTAGACGGCAGAGGTACATTTCTCCAGCTACAATTAACACGATGAACATTAGCACAAGGAATGCACGGCACATCACTAGCAGCAGCAAAAAACAAGAGGTGCTTCACAATCATTTCATGATTTTATGAAATGCTAGACTGTCAGGTTGGTGTTGAGATGCCCTGGCCAGGCTTGCAGCTGCTTGCAAACCGCCCAGCCACCCTAATCATGTAGGCTCACATCCCCTCAGTGCCCATGCGCTTTCCCAGAAGAGGGCTACTGAATTCCTGCCCTGTGTATTGGGTATTTGGTACCTTCTGGCTGGTCAGTGGAAGCAATAGGATGCTATGCGTGACACAGAGGCCTTTGGTTTCATCCAGTGGGGATCAGTAACCTAACAATGCAAACAACCCTTGGGAGTTTGCTTCTAGCTACTCCCACCCTTCTTTGGGTTTCAAATATTTGGGGCTCTTGTGCCGGGAAATCCCAGCACATCTCTTAACACAGAAGAACATAGAAAGCCACCTTATTTCGAGTCAGAAGATTGCTCCATCTAGCTCAGTAAAGACCCTCCAGGTCTCTCTCAGCCCTACCTAGCGATGCCAGACGTTGAGCCCGAGAGCTTCTGCACTCAAAAACGAGTGTGCAGCCTGCAAATTTTCACACATTGCTTTTGATTTCATGGGTGTTCCACACACAAAAATCAGAAAGAGGTGGGCTTGAGGCACTGGGCTTTTTGTCAGTCTTGCCCACTCACAAACTGCCCCACTCCAAGACAATGGAATGCCTAAATTCCCTGCCCTCTCAAGCCCAGGGCTCTGTGCACACAACACTTTCAATGACCCACCCCCACCCCCAAAAAAGAATCCTGGGAACTGTAGTTTTTTAAGGGTAACTGTGGTGGGTAAACTACATCTCCCAGGATGCTTTGGGGGAGCCCTGTGCATTAAATTTGTGGTGTGTATGCAGGCCAAGCTGACAAAATGCAAAAGTTGTAGCCATTCAAGGCATAGAGGTTTCACCAAGCTGCCCCATTCCTCCCCTTACCATCTCTGCTCCCCAGTTTTTTTCCCCAAATGCATCATTCTGCCTGCTCTGGCTTCAGTTCCACCAAGCTTAACAGATCCAGCTCTGTCCCATTTGGCTTCTGCTGGGCCACACAAATCTGCCAGCACGAAAGAAAGAAAAATCTATTTGCCAGCACCGGATACAAAGCAGAGCATGTGCGTTTGGAAAGCTTCATCGTGCTTTTAATCACATTGAGGTTTCTTACAGAGGAATCCAGTAGGGACGGCTGTTTAAAATAAGCCACAGTAAAGTTCTGACAGCGCGCACACACACACCCAGACTATACGCAGGGCGGCTTTTTAAAAAAGCCAAAATAGAGCTACATTTTCCGCACCCCCAAAAAGAAAGGGCGTTGCATGAATAAGGGCAGAGATCAGTCACTTTCCTTACAAGATTTAGAGATGCTCACCGGGGTTTTCTGGTCTTTAATAAAACAGTGGTATGACCAGGGAGATGCTGGGCTTGCTCCTTTGAATCCAACACAGGCTAGAGAGGCAGAAGAGTTTGCAACAGATCGAGACCATGCAGGAAACCAAGTCAGGATGCACCACAGACAATGTGGGGTGCAAGACGGTTCTTCGTACAAGTGCCCAGGATGTTCAAAAAACGATGCAAGTTGCCAGCATTTCAATGCAACAGTTTCAGTCCAAGTGCCTTTAGGTCCCAGGTGTGGGAAGCAGCATTCCCTAGTGGCCAGAAGTGAAGGGGGGGGGAAATGCTTTCCAATGAGCACAGGGTGCTCGTTCCCTCCTCCAAACAGTCCAATGGAAGATTCACTCCCGCCGCTGCCCCGCAACCGCTGTCGCTAGGTTCTGTTCCGAAAAGTGCGGCGAGAGACCCCGGCGCGACTAGATGGATTCTATCTGCTTGCGCACTTTCTCCAAGGCTCTGCGGTCGAGCATGCGCTGCCGACACACCACCAGCAGGGCGAAGACGGCCGCCACGCCAAGCATGGCGCCCTCGAACTTCCAGAAGATGCGAGCTTCCATCTCCATGGAACGGCAGCTGCAAGGAGAAGGCAAGGTGAGCGCAACCCTCTGCTGATGGACACACCAAGGAGGGAGCATGCAGAAGGGAGCGGTGTGTAAGGGAAACAGGGATGGCTGGAAAGGGGTCTTGGTTAGGCCCTTCACCTGCCTGCCAAAGCACAGAACGCAACAGGGAGGCGAGCTAAAACGGGTTGGTTGCTCCCTCTAGTGGCAAACTGAAGAGGGGCAGGGGGACTGAGAAACGAGATGAAAGAAAGCTCATAGAAACTCTGAACGTTTGCAGAAGAACAGATATTGGGTGGGATCTTCAGGGATTAGTTCCCCCTGCAAAACAAGCCTGTTCAGTGGCCATGGAATGCTGTCTGTCAGGAGGAACAGAAAACCAGCGGGAGGGTAGGAATGGAAGGGAGTATTCCTGACAAACGGGAGAGATGGTTGGCTGTTACAGGGCAGGGGTACTGTATTCAAAAAGGAAGAGAAGAAGAAAAACATTCTTGCTTCTCAGCTTTCAGACTGCCATGATTCCCCCTCTTTAACCCAGAGGCTTACAGGGCCCTTTCCTGCTTCAGTAAGAAATGGTTAGCAGCAAATTATAGAATCGTAGATTTGGAAGGGGTCCCCGAGGGCCATTGAGTCCAACCCCCTGCAATGCGGGAATCTCAGCTAAAGCATCCATGACAGATCAGTTACGGTATGGGGTTGCAGGGCAGTGGGATTTCAGGCAAGAGTCATGACCAGAGACTTCAGGGACACATCCCAGCCAGGCACAGCCAAGGAGGCTATGAATCAGGGCTGGTGAGGTGTGTGGCCTGCAGAGAGCCTTAAGGGCAGCATAAGAGAGGTTTGGAGGGCCGTCTCTCACTGCCAGAGGCTCGCCTTCACCGCCATCCTGTGTAACTGATCTGTGACATTAGTCAGCACCCCTTGCTCCAGCAGGATCTGCCGCTGGCCACTGTCAGAAGCAGCACCCTGGGGTGGCAAGGCCCACTGCTCTTATCCTCACAGTGAGCTCACCTCTTGTATTCGCCCTTCTTGGAAGCGCTGCAGTTGATCTGCTCAACGAAGCCCGTCACGCTGCATTCTGGCATCGTTTTCTACAACCGAGAGCACACGTTTCATTAAATAACACTGCTGCCAAGCGCTTGCGATTCAGTCCTTCGGAAAAGCTGTTGCAATCATCAACCCAGGAGATGCTCACTTCTGAAACGGACATGGGGAACCCACCCCTTCCCCATTCTGCTATAGTAGAACATTGGCTTTGCATCACACAAAGGACCCGGGTTCAACCCCCAATGGCATCTCTGGGACTGAAAGAGAGCCCTGAATCCCTGGATTGCTCCTGCCAGTCAGTTTGAAGACAATAATGAGCTTGATGGACACTGGTCTGAATCAGTGTTAAGGTAGCTTCCTATTTAAGTTAGCCTTTTATTCAGAACCTTGAGGACTAGCATCTATATTTTTAAAGGAAGGAATATACAGTGGTACCTCTACTTACGAATTTAATGCGTTCCGAACGCACATTCGTAAGTCGGAAAAAATTGTAAGGCGAATCCCATAGGAATGCATTGGGAGAAAAAAATCGTAAGTCGAAGCAACCCTATCTAAAAATTCGTAAGTAGAAAAAGTCGTATCTAAACCGCATCGAAGATGGCGGACGGAGCTCCATTCGTAAGTAGAAACATTCGTAAATAGAGTTATTCGTAAGTAGAGGTACCACTGTAGATCAATGATAAGAGCATCTGGTTTGTATGCGTAAGGTCCCAGGCTCAGCCCCTGAGATCTGCCTGTAGGGCTAGCAAAGATTCTCCATCTGATACCCTGGAGAACCGTGGCCTGTCAGTGTAAACCATACTGAGCTCAGTACTGGCCTTGACTCAGCATAGGACATAATTCTACCTTCTGTGTTATTATTGTACTAAAGCTTCTGAGTCCGTTATCTTATTTTGTGGCATTAAACACCACGGTGGATAAGATATGTTTGAAAGTGGGAACATCAGTCTCTCTTGCACATATTTTAGCAGCGGTTAAGGCGTTTCATTTTTACCCTTGCCCAACGTTTTGTTCCTGTCGGGAGGTTCACTTACCGCCTGAAAACTCTGGCAGGGAGCGCACTGCTGGGTCACCACGAAATCCTCGCTTTGCCAACACGGCGTGACCCCAGGCAAACTGGCTGCAGGAAGCCAAAGAGGAGATCAGGAGTCAGCTTCAACAAAACAAACACACACAGCTCTTTATGCAGCGCAGAGTTAAGCTACGGAACTCACCCCCCGCAAGAGGCAGCAACGGGAACTAACCTGGATGGCTTTAAAAGGGGATTAGACAAATCCATGAAGGAAAATGTTATCAGTGGTTTTACTGGCTAGATATGCCATTGGCCTGACCCGGCAGAACTGCTCTTAGTTTTCTCCCCCTATCATAACATTAGAACTCGTAGACATCCAATAAAGCTGAACATTGGAAGATTCAGGGCCGATCCACAGTGCAGAGTTACTGGCAACCTGCGGAACTCGTTCCCGCACGAAGCAGATAGCCATCAATTTAGATGGTCTCAAAAGAGGTACACACATTCACGACGGATAAGGCTATCAACGGCTACCAGCCACAATGGCAACGTTCTGTATTCACTATCAGAGGCAGCAATACTTTGGAGTACTAGATGCTAAGGATTTTTAATGTAGGCAGAGAACTACTGGTCAGGCTTCCCAGACATCTGGTTAGCTACTGTGAGAACAGGATGATGGACTAGATGGATCACTGGCCTGATCCAGCCATAGGGCTCTCTCCTTACATTCTGTTGAGCATCATACTCAAGGGTGTTTTGAGAAAATTAAGGGCCACGCAGCCAGGGAAATGACATGCATTCAAATCTTTTGCAGCACCATTTTCTCATACAGTACCTCTCTGCCCTCCACTCCATCTCGGTTCTTCCAGACAAAAAAAAGCTAGAAATCAAACTATACAACACAAACTCACATAGCCAAAACAGATACAATTGTCCTCTCTCACCTGGGTTTTTCCCATCACTTTCCAAAGCCACTTCAGCCAACCTGGAAACAGGACAGAAAAAGAGAGAGAGAACATTGCAGAGAGATTAAAATGATTAAAATGAGAGACAATGGGGGCAACAGGCTAATTTGTCACCTTAAAGACAATTGTGGGTAGTCCTGGTGAATAAAACCAAAAGCCCATCTAGTGCCATTTCTCACAGTGACCAATCTGTTCCTCCCAGGAAGTCCACAGGTAGGGCATAAAAGCCACAGCTCTCCCACAAGTTTGTCCCCATCATCTGATTAACTTAAGTGTAGGCTCCAGTTGGGACCCAGGTGGCGCTGTGGTTAAATCACTGAGCCTAGGGCTTGCTGATCAGAAGGTCGGCGGTTCGAATTCCTGTGACGGGGTGAGCTCCCGTTGCTCGGTCCCAGCTCCTGCCAACCTAGCAGTTCGAAAGCACGTCAAAATGCAAGTAGATAAATAGGAACCGCTACAGCGGGAAGGTAAACGGCGTTTCCATGTGCTGCTCTGGTTTGCCAGAAGCAGCTTTGTCATGCTGGCCACATGACCTGGAAGCTATACACCGGCTCCTTCGGCCAATAATGCGAGATGAGCGCGCAACCCCAGAGTCGGTCACGACTGGACCTAATGGTCAGGGGTCCCTTTACCTTTACCTTTTAGGCTCCAGTTAAATTGGTGGAAAAATTAATTAAAGATCACGTTGCAAGACACAAAGAAGAACAAATCTTGGTGAAGAAGAATCAAACAGCTTCCACAGAAGCACAAGGCTTGAGACTTTATAGCAGGCATCCCCAAACTTCGGCCCTCCAGATGTTTTGGACTACAATTCCCATCTTCCCCGACCACTGGTCCTGTTAGTGAGGGATCATGGGAGTTGTAGGCCAAAAATCTGGAGGGCCAACAGTTTGGGGATGCCTGCTTTATAGCTTAGAGGGGGGAAGTGAGGGGGGGAGGCATGACTTTTTAAAGTGATATTCCAATGTTTTCAATGTAGGATGTGAACATGGTCCCAGGCAAATATATTTAGACAAATCTTCAGCATTGGTTGCTGCCTTCAGTGATGTACCTAAGATAAAATCTCTCTTGTCAGGAGCAGATGGGAGTCATTTTCCTCTCATGTTTTGTTTCTTAGACATGACTTGCAGCAGAGCATAGGACTCTTAATCTTAAGGTCATGGGTTCGAGTCCCACATTGGGCAAAAGATTCCTGCATTGCCAGGGATTGGACTAGATGACCCTCAGGGACCCTTCCAACTCTACAGGTGAAACTCGGAAAATTAGAATATCGCCGAAAAGTGCATTTATTTCAGTAATGCAACTTAAAAGGTGAAACCAATATATGAGATAGATGCATGACATGCAAAGCAAGATATGTAAAGCCTTTATTTGTTGTAATTGTAATTATTTGTCATTAGGCGGGTCAATTATAAATGGAATGTAATTAATGAAATGCAATAGCGATGTTTATTTTTGTTTTTGTATTATTGTAACTATTTGCTTTATTACTGTGGAATCTCCAAAAGAAAGCATTTGTAAATCAATGCACTTTTTGACGATATTCTAATTTCCCGAGATTAACCTATTATTATTTGTTTATCAAATTCCTCTCCCAGAATTACATTTTCATAGCTGTCAGGTTCTCCCTTTTTTAAAGAGAAATTCCCTTATGCTGAATAGGCTTCCACACGAGAAAAGGGAAAACTTGACAGCTATGCATTTTCCAGAGCTCCCAAAGAAGAGAGAGTGCTTGTTAAACCACTCCGAGAATTGCAGCTTGGGGTGGGGGTGGGGGATAGGCGAGTAACCTAACGACTCTCAGCACCCTTAACAAACAAACCACATCTCCCAGACTTCTTTGCGAGGAAGCCATGACTGTTCCAAGGGGTATAAAAGCGCTTTAAAGGCACAGTGTGGACTCACCCTTGCGGCGCTCAGGCGACCATCATTCACTTGGAAGCCCCCACTTTCCCCTTTCCCAAAATGCCCGAGGTCCTCCACCCACCGTGAGCCCCTCATAACTTACCCAGGGACAGGAACGACGAAGCCCACAAGCGCAGCTATCGCCAGGCGCCATCTTGGCCCCATCATTGTTATGAGGCGGGGCTTCCTCGCATCTATTTCCACCTCACTCATAACGCTCACGTGGGGCATTCCGGGAAGAAGGTTGTTGGGGTTTTTTTTCCCTTGCGCACGCACTGCGCACGCGCGGGCCGACTCGGTGGAGTGGAGGAGTTCAGTTCTGCCTCAAAGGGGGTTTCAGCCCACAGTCTCTATGATGCATCCAAGGTGATTTCTGGTCCTCTGACGCAGCTGGGAGGAGCCGCCATGTGCGGGGCAAAGAGTGGCTATTGGGAGTTTGCAAGAAACGGTTGGGAAGTGAAATGATTAGTGTGACGAGGACGAGACACTTTCTTTTGCTGCGGTGGTTTCAAAAAATCAGGTCCTCTAGCCTTGCGCCTAGCGAGCTTAAAAACTTTAGCAGTTTACGCAACCACAGCAGCTAGAATTTTAATAGCAAAAAAACTGGAAAGGTGACTCAATCTCCACAAAAATTGACTGGCAAGGGAAGAGGATAGAATATTTAGAACTTGCGAAAATTAATGGGAGAATAAGAGGAAACTCAAACCAGAAAGCGAGTAAAGATTGGACAATACAGTGGTACCTCGGGGTACCGCAGGCGCTTCAGGTTACAGACGCTTCAGGTTCGGGGTTCTCTCTTCGTCATTTTGTTGCGTGAGGGGGAACCCTGTTACCAACAGTCTTTATACTTCAAAGAATAGAGATCAGGCTTCCGTAGCCGCCTTGCTTTCTGTAAGTCCTGCTGTGGTCTCTGTCTTTCCCGACCGGCTTAGAGCCTCTCAAACGTGCTCTTTGCGTGGGTCCAGTCCTCCATTCGAGGCTGAGACCCCTATTTTGGGCCCAGAAATATTTTATTTCACATCCAGTACTTGTGAAGCCTAGAAGCTGGGGGTTGTAAATCCACCCTTTTAGACACCGCTAAAGGGGATTGCATATAGAGGTAAGGGAAACAAACCATGGTTAGGCGTTGTTTCCATTGGGCCCATCACGTTCTGCAAGCTGTGCTGCTGTTGCAGCAATGGCCATTCTTCCGCCGGGGACTTTTCTCACTCCGTCCGCGATTTATTTCTCGCCGCGTTCCCTTCCCCTCTTCCGACGTCGAGGCGGACGCTGCGCGTCTGGAGTCGCGCTGAAATGACGTATCCGAGAGGCGGCGCTGCGAGCGCGCGGGGATGTTGCACGTGGCGGCGGAGGCGGCAGCAGAGGGGTGACAATGGCGCCTCTAATGGCGGGTGGCGGAGGTGGGCAGGTCGGTGGGTCTGCGTAGGGCCTGGGGGGGGGGCTGGTTGTGAAGAAGGGCGGACTGGAGCCCCGGGTTTGCTGGGGAGCCGGGACTGGGAGGAGGCAGCTGCCCCTCCCCCCAAATCAATAAAGATCAATAAAAATACATAGCAGACTGAGGTTCTCTCCCCCCCCCAAATCCTGGCTAAAATCATGCGTGGCGGGGGCGATGAAGAGGTGGAGGGCGGTGGTGGGGTCCCGAGAAGGAGGAGGGTAGGGTTGCCACTGTTCTGGAAAAATACAGGACAGGGAGGTGCAGTGGGGGGGGGGAAGATCTCTTCCCCCCCCCAAAAAAAACCTGGTGCTGACGTGATGGTGCTGACACGTGCATTTGGAGGGGATCCCTAACTTGGCAGAGAGAGGAAAGCTGAAATGCAGGACAAAATTATCCATACAGGACACAGCGTTTTACATTGAAATACGGGACAATCCTGTATTACACAGGACAGGTGGCAACTGTAGAGAGGGAGGTGGGTTTCTTTGCCCTCCCCTCCGCCAGCACCTCTCCACTTGGGAACTGGGAGGGTGATGGCTAGGGTGCTAAGAACAGCATGGCCAAGACGGGTGGTGTTCAAAAGCTTGCTCTTGGGGGGTGGGTGGGCATGCATTGATAGCAAGAGAGGGGTTGGCAGTAGAATGGGGCTTGCCCCTATGTGTGGCATTGCACAGAGGACAGCTATAACTTTTAAGGGGGTTCATCAGTAGTTGGGGAGGAGTTGGGGGATGCATGCCTATGTTTTGCCACCCAGTGGCAGACGGCCTTATATTCTGATGATGCGTTGCCTCATTGTTGACCAAGATAAGTGTGTAGCAAGGCAAGTTAGGTCCATAACATTGCACCTGAAGTTGTGTACAGTAATCTATTAAACATTAAAAGCCTCCCTGAACAGGGCTGCCTTCAGATGTCTTCTAAAAGTCTGGTAGTTGTTTTCCTCTTTGACATCTGGTGGGAGGGTGTTCCACAGGAAAGCTGTGGTGCATGCCCTTTAGCTGAATGGAGCCCTTTATCATTGTTGTGACAGGGCGTGTTTTTTATGCTGTTGTCACCATTCATTTGGTTCACAGCCATCATTTGGTTCGCATGTCTTGTGAAAGCTTTTCTTTTTGGCCAGGCTTTCCCAGACCCATAAGATTGGACCCTGTTTTACATGTGTGAACCCTCTGGATCTCTCTTTTGTTTGATTGTATGTGCCTTTCTATTGCTGTTTTATAGGTTTTTATAGACATCTGAATTCTTTATGAAGGTACCCAATAGAGGGTTCTAGTCTTTTTCCTGAAGAATACATGAATTGTTCAGTAAGTAATTTTCTGTCTTGTATTCTTTTGTAGGGCTCTTTGCTCTGCTATAGGAGGCAGTGCTGTATGGTGTTAACTTCCAGTTCCAAGTTCCGTTTAGTCTTTTGCCACCTTTCTTAACGGTTTTTTCTACGTGCTGTGCTTCTACGTGCCAAAATGCCGAAAAGAAAATGTAGATTTTCTGTCCAGCTACAGAGGAAGTATACCTGTTTCAGAAGAGGTAGAGATGACTTTGAAGGTGAATGCCTGGTATGTAGACCGGGTACGTTTGTCTCTGTGGCACATAAAGGAGGGCGTGACCTGCAATCGCACATGGACTCTGAGAAACACAAAATAGCAAGTCGAGGAGAAGCTTCTTCAGCAAAATTAGCAAACGTTTTCGTAAAATCCTGTAGCAAATGGGAAGATGAAGTAACCGCAGCAGAAGGAACTTTCGCTTTTCACACCGTCAAACACCACCACAGTTATAACGTGATGACGTGCACATCAGGCCTCCTGAAGACGATGTTCCCGGATTCCGATATTGCAAGGAAGTTTTCAAGTGCAAAAACCAAGACAGAGGCAATTGTAAATTCTGTATTGGCGCCCGATTGTTTGGAAAATGTTCTGAAAAGCCTTGAAGAAAATGAAATAGGTTATTGCGGCGTTTCTACAGATGCGAGTAACCATGGTCCGGTCAAGGTGGTTGCAATAGTTATTCAGTATTTTGACTGGAAAAGTGGTGGTTTGCAGTCCAAAATAATTGAAATGCAAAGCCAACCCAATGAGACTGCAGATACAATCTTTTCGTACGTGAAGGAAACCCTTGACAGTAAAGGACTGTTAAAGAAATGCATAGCATTCACAGGTGACAACTGCAACACAGTGTTTGGAGGGATACAGCAGGATTCAGAAGGAAGAAATGTGTTTGCAAAGTTGAAGAGTGAGCTGGATAACAAAACTTCAATCGGTGTGGGATGTCCAGCGCACATTTTGAATAACTGTGTCCATCAAGCAGCGGACACGTTGGACGTCGACGTTGAGAGCGTCATTTTCAAGATATACCAGTACTTTCATATCTATAGAGTCCGAACGGAGCAGTTAAAGGAGTACTGTGAATTTGTGGACACTGAATACAACAAGTTGCTGTCTCGCAGCAAGACACGGTGGTTGTCGTCCTTTCCGGGCATCACCAGACTCATTCACGCGTTTCCAGCCGTCAAGGCATTTTTCCTCTCCCAGAATAAACCGCCGACAGTGTTGCAAGAGTTTTTTGAGCATGAGCTCAGCGAGGCTTATTTATTGCACTTGCAGTCTCTCATGAGTATGTTTCACTCGTATGTTTTAGAACTCGAAAGGGAAAACAATTCGGTGGTGGAGATTCTCCAAGTTCTGCTTTGTGTCCAGAACATGCTCGCTGAACGCAGGAGCCACAGCTTCATGTCCCTCAAGGTCAAGAGCCTTCTGAAAGAAAAGCGCGAGGAGGGTCTCGGCGCGGAGTGCGACAAATTCTGCGCAGAGGTCAACCGCTTCTATGACAGCTGCATAGAGTATCTGGAGAAACGGATGGAGCCCATGAAGGAGTTTTCATGCTTCATGTGGATGTCCCTTAGTGAGTCACTAGAGTGGGACAAGGTAGGACCTTCCATAAAGTTTCTCCTGGACAGGGAGGTGTCCATAGATGAGGGGAAGTGCTTCGATCAATTCTGCAACCTCGAGAAGTTTGTGGATCAATTTAAAGGCGACGACGAGTTCATTAAGCTCCAGGCACATCAGAAGTGGACCAAGTACTTTGAGACTTCCAAAAACATTATGTGCCACTCGGAACTTTTGAAGATGGCACAGGGTTTCTTTGCCCTTGCCTCACATTATGCAAACGCAGGGTGCATTTTCTCTCTGAGCAAAGAGAGAGGCAACTTATCCTTGGACTCGCTGCGAAGTATGGTGCTACTGCAATATAATTACAAGCACGTTACTTGCAAGGAATTTCACGCCTATCTCTTAAGCAATACGCAGCTGTTGAACAAGATAAGATCTACAGAGAAATATGCTTGGGCCAGGCAGCGTCGGACAGAAGAACAAAGTGCCTCTGAAAGTGTTTCTTTTTGTACCAGTACAGGAGTTTCATACAGGGTACCGATGTATTGAAACACTTGTTCTATTTTTATTGTATTGTATTGTATTGTAATTTGAGCACATTTACTTTTACAATTGGTTACGTATTTGGTTATAACCAGTTCGATTGTTTGTATTGCTATTATTTTAAAATGAGCGTCGTCATAGTGATCTGTAGTTAAAAACAGAAATCGGGAAATGTGTATTTTTTTTCGCTCTTCAGAATATGGCATCCCTCTGTATCTTGTCGTTTCTGTATACATTAGCAGGAGACTCTTCCCCAAGATGGCCGTCCCAGCTCTGATTGACTATGGCTAGTTTGTTTATTTGAAATAAGGGAGTGAGAGAAGGTTGGGGGGCGCAGGGCGTGGTTTATTGCCTTTGGTTACTGCAGTGAGATTTGTTTGCATACAGTGGTACCTTGGTTTACAAACACAATTGGTTCCGGAAGTCTGTACTTAACCTGAAGCGAACTTAACCTGAAGCAAACTTTCCCATCGAAAGTAATGGAAAGTGGATTAATCTGTTCCAGACGGGTCCGCGGAGTACTTAAACTGAAAATACTCAAACAGAGGCGAACTTAAACTGAGGTATGACTGTATTTGGAGTTGGGGGGGAGGATGGATTGTTGGGTCAAGTAAGCCACATTGATCTGTATGCTGTTGGTGGATCCTTGTTGACTATGGCTAGTTTTTAAACGCTGCACCGATGACTAGCTTGGGCCAAGACTTTTCAAAACGCAGCAGGCAAAGTAGCTGCCTTAAACGGAACAATAGCGATTGGGCATTTGGAAAGGCAAGTTTGGGATTGAATATACTGTACAAGCATTCTCTGCTTGGCAAAATGCTCTAAGTTGTCTCGTGCAGAAGCTGCCTGGATATTAATATCTGCAGGACAAGGTCTCCTGTACAGTAATACCTCGGGTTACGAACGCGATCCGTTCCGGATCGCAGTTCGTAACCCGAATAGTTTGTAAACCGAACGCGATGGGCGCCGCCATTTTGCGCATGCGCAAAGCGCGATTCTCGCGATTTCCGCGCTTTGCGCATGCGCAGATCGCGCGATCGTGCGTGTGGTGCTTCTGCGCGCGCGCGCGGCAAAAACACTTCCGGGTTTGCGCAGTTCGTAACCCGAACTGTTCGCAAACCGAGGTGGTCGTAACCCGAGGTACGACTGTAAAGCATCAGGTAAGGCTGGGAAAGGACGTCTTGCTGTTGTCAACTTTGCTGTCTGGTCTTTGACTGTAATAAAGATTGATTGATTGTTCGGCCCACACCCCGTCTGAAGCATCGAAGAGACTCTGCTGGTCAGTGTAGACGATACTGAGCAAGATGGGCCAATGGTCCAATTCAGTATGGGGCAATTACTATGTCCCTCTTTAAATCAGCCCTTTATTCACTCAGAACCACGTGGACTAGAATCACACTATTATATTTGAGGGCAGGGCTGGAGCTGAGGGGCAGGGCATCTGCTTCACATGCAGAAAGTCCCAGGTTTGATCCCCAACGGCATCTCTGGGTAGGGCTGGGAAGATCCCCTTCCTGAAATCCTGGAGAGCTGCTGCGTCAGTGTAGTAGACAGTACTGAGCTAGGCAAACCAGTGGTCTGACTCAGTAATACTAAAGAATGATCTGACAGATTCCTTTTGTGGAATATATGTGGGGCGTGCAAGAAATGTTGCAGTATGTGGCGTGCTCCTTTCAGGGTGCCAGCCAGCCACCAGTGACCGTCCCAAAGTACTCCATTCCCTCCTTCCTTGTTTTCGCCGGGTTTCTAAAGACATGTAATGACGGCGCCAGGCAAGCCTTTCCAGGGACAGCATTTCACACACGGGGAGCCACTGCAGAAAAGGGAAGACGGGAGCCATAGCTGCCAAGTTATCCCTTTTTTAAAGGGATTTTCCATTATGCTGAATAGGCTTCCTCGCGAGAAAACGGAAAACTTGGCAGCTATGACGGGAGCCGGATTCCAACCACATCTGGAAAGCCACAGGCTCCCCAGCCCTGTCTTAAAGGTAAAGGGACCCCTGACCATTAGGTCCAGTCACAGACGACTCGGGTTGCGGCACTCATCTCGCTTTACTGGCCAAGGGACCCAGCGTACAGCTTCCGGGTCATGTGACCAGCATGACTAAGCCGCTTCTGGCGAACCAGAGCAGCGCACGGAAACGCTGTTTACCTTCCCACCGGAGCGGTACCTATTTCTCTACTTGCACTGGCATGCTTTCGAACTGCTAGGTTGGCAGGAGCTGGGACCGAGCAACGGGAGCTCACCCCGTCGCAGGGATTCGAACCGCCAAGCTTCTGACCGGCAAGCCCTGGGCTCTGTGGTTTTGACGCACAAATGCATTAATGCATCCTCCCTGTTTGGCTGAGGATAGATATGAGGAACCTGTGGACCTCCTGATGTTGCTAAACCACAACTCCCACCATTCCCCCCAAAACTCAGTTGGTGAGAGCATTGCGCCGACAACACCAAGGTTGCAGGTTCAGTCCCTGTATGGGGACAGCTGCATATTCCTGCATTGCAGGGGTGAGGTTAGACGACCCTCCGGGTCCCTTCCAACTCTATGACCCCCTGATCACTGGCCATGTTTGCTGGGGCAGGTGGGAATTGGAGCCCAAGAACATCTGTCCTCAGGGTAGACCCATTAGAAATCAATGACAAGTCTACTCTGGTTGGTGGGAGTTGTAGTCCAACAGCACTTGGAGGGCTGCACACATTCTGCACGCCTGAAATGCATGGAATTAAAAAAAAATGTGGAGAATTAAAAATGGGATACCTGTGGGAAAGGCCTAGGAAAAGACGAGGTCACTGCAACAGGATAGAGAACAAGCATCATGCCCACACCATACGTTTACAGCGCATTCAACACACATGGCTTTCCCCCAAAGAATTCCGGGAGCTGTTGTTTGTTAAAGGTGCTGGGAATTGTAGTTCTGTGGGAGTGAACTATAATTCCCACAGTTGTTGTTTTTTTGGAGACGTGTGCATTCCATGTGCGCTGAAACTGCTTAAAAAATATAATGTGGATATGGCTAAAGATGCATTTTTATTTTATTCCTCCTTTCATAAAAATTTATACACTGCTTGATCGTAAAATAACCCTCAAAAGATTATCGTGTGTTTTTTTAAAAAAAGATAAAAACAACTACAGTACAGTATTTGAAACATTCTTTTAAAAAATCAAAACCGGCAATAAACTAAAAGCAGATTAAAACACGCACCAGTGTTCTACATATCTGGGTAGGATTCCCTGTAAACAAAAATGTTTTTAGCTGGCGCCCAAAACAGCACAGTGAAGGCGCCTGAGTGATGTCAAGAGGCAGGGAGTTCCAAAATGTAAGTGCTGCAAGATTTGAAGTCTTCCAGCACCTCTCTCAAGGGGCATGGCAAGAGGTCCCGTCCCCCTGCCAGAACCCCCACTTTTTAATCTCTCGGGTTCTGTATGCCATGCGACGGAAGGCACGGCACTCCCCCCCCCCACACCCCCGGGGCCAGGCTGACTCTCACAAGGCCTGCTACATTTAGTACAGGAGACATTCAGAAATTACGGCAAACATTTTAATACTGTTCAAAGGGTTACCGAAAGAATTAATAATAATAACTAAGAGGCACATGTGGAATATTGTGTGGGCCTTTTTTGGAGGGGGAGTTTCTGTGGGCACATTTCCAGGCTCCTGCGCAAACGTAATGTGGGGGGGGGGGCTGTGGGGGCAGAGGGAAAGCCTCTGCCCTCTTCCTCACGGGATGTTGGGCTGAAGTTGCATTACAGGGCGAACACCTGTTCCCAGGATTAGGCTGGCTATGGGGAAAGTGTCAGCATCCTGTAGTGCCCCGCCCCCACTCAAAAAAGTCCAGGGGTTGGACTTAGATGACCCTTTGATTCCTCTCCAACTTCTGTGGTTCATGGTGGCCCCAGTGCATTCTGACTCCACTGCAGCCAAGACCCCACCCCCACCCCCAACATTTAATTCCCTCCACTATCTTGGTAGTGGTTCCCCCATAGGGTTGCCAGGTCGGGAGCATCCCAGACCCTAATATTTCAGCGTCTAAACCTGAGACCTAGGGACGGGTCCTGGGGATTCTTCCTCTGCACTTCCACCACTGAGCCCTGGAGGCGGAGATTAATTGGGAGCAATATGCAATTATCTGCTGCTGGCTCCTGCCAGGCTAAAACTTGGAAGCTGCACACATAGTTTTCTGAATTAAAAAAAATACCTTAAAAAGGCACTATCACCCACCTGAGGCCTTCTCTGCTGCCTGGAAAGGGCCCAGGTGACCCTGGAGATTTTGGGTCACCCCGGAGTTCTTGCAACCCTAGACCCACATCTCTTGGGCAAGAGCCCTTCCAAATGGTCAATGTTCCCTACGGCCAGGGAACTTGGGGACACAAAAGGGGGGAGAGAGGGAGGTCTCGGCCTGCGAGCCCCACCTGCCGTCAGCCCCCCACTCCTGGGGTCCCGCCCGTAAGGGTTTCTGAGCTTCGTGGAAGAAAGCGGAGGCGTTTGGAGTGTAAATAGCGAAAGGGGTACGTCCTACGACAAGGCAGAGGAGCGACGGGATGGGACAGTCGCCGCTACACCACCAAACATTTACTGCTGCTTTTCTGCGATCCTTTCAGCTCCAACGGGCCCTTGACGTGCTGAGCCTGGAGGAGAGATGGACAATAGGGTTGGAAGTACTTCTATACAGAGCACGTTGTTGACCTGTGGAACTCAGTGCCACTGGAGGCGGGGACAGCCACCAGCTTGGATGGCGATGGACAATCCACAGGAGGAGGAGAAAGCTATCGGCGGCTACTAGCCACAATGGCTGTGCTCTGCCCTCCATGGTTTTTGGGAAGGAGGTGCAAGGCTCTGACAAGGTCATACTGTCCTGTTTGTTCCTTTCCAAAGCCTAGTTGGCATTTTACCAGCTTTGGGAAGACGGTAGGAGGGCTTTAGGACCCTGCCAGGCCCTCGTTCCTCCTTCCCAAAGCCTGGTGCCTCTCTTACCTGGCTTTGGGAAGGTCGCACAAGGTGGGGTGTCAAATTTTGGCATCTATTACCCAAGTCCGCCACTGGCTCTGATAGGCCCCAGCCACCCAGTGACTAAAGATTTCTCATCCACCTCTTCCCCTCAGGCTAGCTGTCCAAACCCTGAACCATCACACCCCTGCTCAGGGAAGTCCCGGTCCCCAGCCCCCCCCCCAAAAAAACTCCATCCCCTTTCTCACAGACTCCTCACCGATTTTTTGCTTGATTTCTGAAGTATGTCCCGGGCCAACGTGCTGAAAGCCTGGAGGGGAAAAACATAGCTCCATCTGACCTCTGTCGCGTTCATTTATTATTTTAACATGCAAAAAAATGTTTGCCTTCACAACACCCCTGTGAAGTAGGCCTTCCTTTGCTCCCATTTAAACAGCCTGGTCACTATTTGGGAGGAGGGAAGCCCTCTATTGACCATAACATCCTTCTGGAGAGGGGCTGGGAGCTGGGGGCACTGCTATACAGTGGTTCCGCTCCTTCCTTCAGTATGCAGATGATACCCAGCTCTACCTCTCTTTTAAATCGGAACCAGTGAAGGCGGTGTGAGTGCCTGAAGGCGGTTGGAGGATGGATGGCTGCTAACAGATTGAGGTTGAATCCTGACAGGACAGAAGTACTGTTTTGGGTACAATCACATCCCAACCAATCAGGGATCACACACCAAATGCACTTATGGAGATAACAAAGCAGGGATGCAGAAAACGGGTGACTTTAGATGTTGTTAAGACTACAGCTCCCATCATCCCCAGCCAGCATGGCTCAAAGGTCAGGAATGATGGGAGCTGGAGTCCAACCACACCTAGAGGACCTCAGGGTCCCCATTTCCTGCTACCGACTCTATAGACGCCACACACACTTCTTGGCCTTTTATGCCGAAGCTGCAGTGACTTAGCCCTGAAAGCGTAGCAGCAAAACGCTGAAATAAATAGGAGGCTCTCGCCACTCACCTCCTCTACGTTCAAGCTGGATTTCGCACTCGTCTCAAAAAACCTGATCCCGTGCTCCTTGGATAGCTGTTGGGAAAGAAGTGGGATACTTGGAATGCCAACGCTTTGGCAATCCTTGCTGCACCCACCTCACAACCCATCTCAGTCTTCTCCCAACCCCATAGAACAGGGGTGGGCAGGCGTCAGACTTGCTTGGTTGACTGACAGCAAGGAAAGGGTACACATAAGCCTTCCTCCTGTCACACAAAGTTTGTTACAAAACCTGAAACAGCTGCTCAAGTGCAAGAGCAGGAAGTTAAGCCCACCCTTGAATCAGAGGAATTGATGGAAAGATTATCTTGGGTGAATAAATGTGACTTTTAATATTCCCTCCTGTATGATCGCATCATAACTTGGGCTTTCTGATACTTCTTTACATACATGCTTATATATGACCCTCTTAATGGTTACTTTGGTTATTGTTCCATCTTTGAAAAACTAGATAGATAGACAAATAGATACACACACACACACACACACACAGCAGTGTGATGACAACCTTACTTTTTTATGTATATAGGTGTGGGCATGGATATATACACCTACAGTGGTACCTCGACTTACAAAGACGATCCGTTATGCGGCCGTCTTCGTAAGACAAAGTCTTTGGTTGTCGAAGCGCCCGTTCTGCACATGCGCGAAGCGCGTTTTCGTGCTTCTGCGCATGCGCCGACCGTGTGTACCGCTTCTGCGCAGGGCGCGCGCGGCGAAAAAACGTCCGGGGTTGTCGACTTCGGAAGTCAAAACCTTCAGAAGTCGAATCGTTCGGATGTCAAGGTACCACTGTATATACATAAAAATTTAAGGCTGTCATCACACTGCACCACCAAGAGGTGGCAACACCAACACAGGATGCCAGGCAGCCCAGGCAAACTGTTTAAGTGCTTCATAGAGCAAATCGCTCTGTGAAGAGCTCCCCAACCTCACCACTAAGTCTAAGTGCAGGAAGGTTTAACTGAAGGGGTGAGGCGCTCCAGAAAACCGCTCAGCTCAGCACTCTAACCTTCAAGTGCCTGTCCCCATGTGCCATTTCATCCCTGCCACACCCCATCCTCTCTGCCCTGCCTAAATATGTCGCTCTGGCTGCATCAGATACCTTCTCTGCTCGGTCCCGGGGCACTTTGCGTTTGCTCTCCATGTCACACTTGTTCCCCAGCAGGAGGCGCTCTACGCCGGCTGAAGCGTTCTGCAGAAGAAAGGGGGGGGGCAGAGAGATCTAAACATCGACCAGGCAGGTTTCAGGTTTTCCCACCATGATCCTCCACCCATACCATCAGAAAGACCTTGCTGGATCAGGCCAGTGGCCCATCTAGTCCAGAATCCTGTTCTCCCAGTGGCCAACGGGATGCCTGTGGCGGGAGAACAGAGCCATCGTGCCCACAATGCCACCGCCCTCCTGCCTTGTCTACCACAAGGCGATGTTGGATCCATAGCAGAAGAAGGGCGGTGGGCGAGAGGGCGGATGAAAAAACAGGGTGGGTGCCTGCCTGCCAGCCGCAGACCCCCTCCATCCCACCCCCCACTTTCTTCCTCATGCTCACTCACTTCCTTAATGCTCTTCATCCAGTTTTGGATATTCTCAAAGGATTTTTCATCTGTGATGTCGTACACAAGGATAATCCCCTGGGAAGGAACCAGGTGTTAATACTTGCTTGCATTTTAACAGAATGAATGGCAACGCAGCAAACAAAACAAATTAAAATCTACCCATCTGACATCAAGGTCAGGTTGCAGAAACCTGCTGTTTGTATATTTATCCCAGAATTCCAATTAAAACACACACAGAGAGACATTTACTGGCCGTAAGCTTCTCCCCAATGGAAAAATCCTTCCTTGGTGGCCTTGTTGCATTGGCCCTTTTGACCGTATGTTAAGGGGCCCTCCCTAGGCTACGAAGATCCCACTTCTGGCACCAATCGCATAATGGCATTCCGGCCTGGCCAAGAAGCTAGGAGCTGCTGGGTGTCGGGATTCCATACCATGGCTCCCCGGTAATACGCTGTGGTGATGGTCTTGAACCGTTCCTGGCCAGCCGTGTCCCTACAAGAGAAAGAAGTCCAAAATCGCAAGAGACGGGGACCGTTATCTGAAACCTCCTCCCATCGGGACCCATCCCGTTCTGAAGCCTCGTACGCACAAAGGAAGGGCCTTGCTGCTAAATCAAGCCCAAAGGCTCCTCGAGTCCAGCACTGTCTGCCACAGTGACATATCAGGTGCCTCTGGGAAGCACAGGAGCAGATATTCCCTACTGTTCATCTCCTCCCCTGAGCAACTCATATTCAGAGGTAGAGTGCCTCTGAACCAGGAGGTTCCATTTAACTCTATGAGGTAGATCGCAGTGCCTTGGGAGTTGGCCGTCCCTGCTCTATCCTGTCCTCATTTTAGCCCTTTTCTTCTTCCTTTCTCAACCCAAAGGGTGCTTTTTCAGACCTCCTTTTTTCAGATGCCTCCGCCTGAAACTCGACTTCCCCCCCAAAGCCCAAACTCCCCAGTCCTTTATCTCCCGACTGAAATAAACCCAAAGCACAGAGTTCCCTGCCTCTGCTCACTTGGAGACTCCTGCCTGTCTCATGCTCTGCTGTCAAAATGTAGATTTGCAAGCGCCTTGGGGGCAGAGACTCATGAAAGGTTTGCGTTGCACCATAAGGACGTACCAAACCTGCAGCTTGATCCTCTTCCCTTCAATGTCCACTGTCCGGATTTTGAAGTCGATCCCTAGATAGGGGGAAGATGGGGGTCAAGCTACTCACACACACATATATAGGCTCACACTCTCTAACAGAATCATAGAGTTGGAAGGTACCCCGAGTGTCATCTAGTCCAACCCCCTCCAATGCCGGAATCTCAGCTAAAGCATCCATGACAGGTGGCCATCCATCTCTTAGGAACAGAGGACACAGCCCAGCCCTACCTGGAGAGACCTCTCCCTGAAACCCTGCAGAGCTGCTGCCAGTCAGTGTGGACACTACTGTACTCGATAGACTAAAGGCCACTTCCCAAGTTCCAGTTTATTCAGTTCCATGAGGACTGGAATCTTAAAACTATTTTTAAGTGACGCCCATACCTCGGCAAACGAGCGCCCTGTCACATAGATCCTGCCAAAGATCTGCACCCCCGAGGAAGACCCATCTCATAATAGGCATAAGCACCCCAAGAACTGGAGTTCCCACCTCAAGGAGCTACGGTCCCCAGCACCCTCCACAAACTACAGTTCCCAAGATTATTTGAAGGAAGTCACGTGCTTTCAAGTGGTGGGTGGATGGTGGAAGAACCCTGGATGAGAAGCAGGGAGGTGAAGATCTCCTAGGGTGGGAAACAGGGAGAGGAAAGGAACGCTCCCGCGTGAGGCTGGGAGGGTCTGCCATTTTCTGTGGTGGCCAAGATTATGCCCGACGTTTGGACAGAGAGAAAGGTTTTGTATCTGTGCCCTTGGGTGGGCTGTGCTTTTAGATATCCTGCTGCTCATTTTCTCCCTCTGTAAGTTTATGCTGCTGCTGTTATGCAGATGATGATGGTTAATAATAATAATAATAATAATAATAATAATAATAATAATAATAATAATAATTTCTTTGTAAACTCCCCCACCCATCTGACTGGGTTGCCCCAGCCACTCTGGGTGGCTTCCAGCGTATTATATCACAACACGGTAAAACATTAAAGCTTCCCTAAACAGATTCCCTTCAGATGTCTCCTAAAAGTCAGGTAGTTGTTTATTTCCTTGACATCTGTTTGAAGGATGTTCCACAGGGCGGGTGCCACTACCAAGAAGGCCCTCTGCCTGGTTCCCTGTAACTTTGCTTCTCGCAGTGAGGGAACCGCCAGAAGGCCCTCGGCGCTGGACCTCAGTGTGTAGGCAGAACGATGGGGGTGGAGATGCTCCTTCAGGTATACTTGTTCTTCTAATATGTACTTTATTCTGTGTTTCTTCTACAAGACTAGTTCAAACTGTTACTATTAGTACATAAGGCCCTTAACTGCTTTATCTTATTAGTTTACCAGCGAGATCACCTTGGCCCATGCATGCCTCACTGACTGCTTCTGTCTGCGGAACAGGTACCTGCAATAATACCTGTTCCGCATTTGTCAGAACTCAAAATCTTTTAGCATGGAAGCACATGCCCTTTGGAACTCCCTGTCCATTGACATCAGGCAGGCACCTTCGCCACACTCTTTACGGCACCTGCCAACATAGCTGCCAAGTTTTCCCTTTTCTCCTGAGGAAGCCTATTCAGCATAAGGGAAAATCCCTTTAAAAAAAGGGATAACTTGGCAGCTATGCCTGCCAAAAACTTCTTTGTTTAGGCAAGCCCATCCAATCATGTCGAACAATTTTTTAAAATCTAGTTTTTAGCTTATTGTTGGTTTCAATTATTTCTTGGAATGTTTTAAAACAGTTCGGTTAGGGTGTCAAATTCAGATCTGGGAGAGACCAGGGTTCCAATCCCCACCCAGTCCAATTCTCACTTGGACCAATTGCCGCCTCTCCGCCTAACCTACCTCTCAGGTTACAGGTAAGTAGCTGTGTTGGTCTGACGTAATCAAAACAAAATTTAAAAAATCCTTCCAGTAGCACCTTAGAGACCAACTAAGTTTGTCATTGATATGACAAATGAAAGCTCATACCAATGACAAATTTACAGGTAGTTGGTCTCTAAGGTGCTACTGGAAGGATTTTTAAAATTTTGTTTTGACTACCTCTCAGGGTTGTTGTGGGGTTTAAATGTAGAGGGAGAGTATCGTGCCCTTGTCTTCTTAAAAGGTGGGACATCGATAAGGAGGATGCGAAGTCTTGAAGATCGAGGCGCAAGGGGGTGGCAAAGCCCCTCCCTTTCCCCAGATCTCCCCAGAACCGCCCACCGCATTCCCCTGGACCCCCCCCCGCCCCCAATCCCTCTCACCGATGGTACTGATATAGGTCCCGCTGAAGTTGTCTTCTGCAAAGCGGATGATCAGGCACGTCTTCCCCACTCCGCTGTCTCCGATCAGGAGCAGCTTGAAGAGGTGATCGTAAGATTTGGCCATGGCCCCCAGAGAGTTGCAACTTGGGTTTCTTCCTCTTTCCTGGGAGGGAAGAAAAGAAAAGAAAAGAAAGAAATAGAAGGAGCTGGGAGGGGGGGGAGAGAAAGAAAAGAGAAATCAGAAAAGTTTAAAGGGGGGGAGGGATGAGAAGTTGCGAGGTGGAACCCAAACTCCTCCTCTCGCCCAGCAGCCTATTTTTTTTCCTCCTCTTCCTCCTCCTTCCCAGCCAGCGGGAGGCTCAGACCACTCCCCCATTCCTCCTCGCTGGAAGGCGAGGGAGAAAAGCCGCTTCCCCCCCCGGGCAGGGAGGGGTTAAGCCAGCAGGGCTGAAATGTCTGTGCTGACTCAGCCCCGGGAGGAGCGGATTTCTTCAATGGGCTCTTCTTCCCCCGCCCCCGCGCGCCCCGGGCAGCATGAATGAACTTGGCGCTGCCGTTCATTCATGCCCCCAAAGGGAGACCTGACGCCTGGAGGAGTGCGGCGCAGTGGTTAGAGCGCTGGGACCCGGGAGAGATCAGGGTTTGTAATGTCCTGCTCAGGCCACCGTGAAGCTTCCCGGGTGTGTCCTTGAGCCAGTCGCCAGTCTCTCCTACCTTGTTGCCGGGGTTGTTGTAAGGATAAAGTAGTGGCCTGAGGGGTGGGAGAGAGCCAGGCATGCCACCTTTTTTCAACACTTGAAGGAAAAGTGGCATAGAAACGGGATGCGGAACTAAATAAGAGCCATTCGCGAGGCGCTGAGAGTGCCCTTGAGCATGTGCAAAGTACCTTTCATTGAGTTGCTGCATAGCGAGCTCCACACCTCGTGCGCACACGTTAAGGTGGCGTATGCTCCATACATTTAAAGTACATGCTTGCACATCAAGGGATCCTAGGAACTGTAGTTTGTTTCTCACAGAACTACAGTTCCCAGCACCCTTAACAAACTACAGTTCCCAAAGAGGTTCACAACATTAACCTTATATATATATATATATATATATATATATATACAGTATATATATATATACAGTATATATATATATATATATAAAACCAAAGGTTGGGAGTCAATTTTAAATTCTGATTTTTCGTTGTTCTTTTTTTCAATCTATTCTTCTTTCTTTCTTTCTTTCTTTTTTTCTTTCTAATTGTTTATGTACTGTATTCTTTTTTAATATATGAGATTGTATATTTAAAAAATTTTTTTTAAAGGTTTTCATCTTTTATTATCTGTAATGGACAGAGAGTCTCTGGAGAAACAGGCAGAAGTTCAACAGGTGAAACACTCTTCTCCATTACGCCAGGAAAAGCCTCCATTTCTTTTCTTGTTTTCTAGGGGAGGAAAGGAGCAGGATTTTGGTCTGCTAAGCACACCAGGAAAAGAGAGCGTGATCCTGCATCTCGATTTGAGAAACAATGGCCTGTCTGTATCCGTTACTCCCATCCACTGACTTCAATCACACCATGTAGAGTTAACAGCAGGGGATTCCAGCAAACAGTCAATTGGCTTAGATATTTTTAGACTGTATAAAACTCCTGAGGTTGATCTGGGAGTTGTAGAAGAAATCAGAATAATAAAGAATAAATAAACTTTTAGTTGCCATATTTCAAAAAAAGTGAAAATCCAGACACAAAAGTCGTTGAGCAATTTTTAAAGGGAAATCACCAAAAACGACACTGCCGGCACTGCTTCCTACTGCAGTATTCCAGTATTTACGTCCAGTAAATACCAGACGAACGTCAACTGGTAGGTTGGGAGTCCTCAGTGGGTGAGAGCCTGATCCAAGGAGGGTGGCAATAGAAGCACTTCCGCCATGAGAATACATGGTAAAAAGTTAAAAAAATGGCTCCCCAAATGCAGATTTGGGTCCTGGCTTGTAAGACATACGTGGATCACAGAATGAGAGAACGTGGAATGTCAGGAACAGGAATTGATTAAACATATGGTGAAGGTCTGTAGGATCGATTTAGTAATATGGTGTTTTATTTTGTTGTACTGCAAGGCATAGCACTGAGAATAATAATAATGATAATAAGAAGAATTAGAATTAGAATGTATGTATACCCCACCCATCTGGCTGGGTTTCCCCAGCCACTCTGGGCAGCTCCCAAAATAGTAGTAGTAATAATAATAATAGTAATAACAGCAATAATAATAGTAATAATAATAATGTGAAAGTTCCCTAAGCAGGGCTGCCTTCAGATGTCTTCTAAAAGTCAAATGGTTGTTTATTTCCTTGACATCTGGTGGGCGCCACTACCGAGAAGGCCCTCTACCTGGTTCCCTGTAACCTCACTTCTCGCAGTGAGGGAACCGCCAGAGGGCCCTTGGAGCTGGACCTCCGTGTCTGGGCTGAGTGATGTGGGTGGAGATGCTCCTTCAGCTATACTGGGCCGAGGCTGTTTAGGGCTTTAAAGGTCAGTACCAACACTGTTAGATGCGATTTTGTGTTAAAAAATTTATTAAGACTGTAAACTCCTTGAGGGCAGGGATCTATTCCCCCCCCCCGTATGATTCTTTAGGGTGCCATTAACAATGCTGATTGTGCTGTATCTACAATACCATTCTAGATGCCTGCTGAAAATATTATAGTTTCAGCAACCCTGTCCAGACTTCAGACACATCATTCAGTTATTTGTTCTAAATGTGTTTACTTTTTAAATGGTTTTTTAGTGATGCTTTTATGCATAATTGTTTTTAATTGGTCTGTGTATTTCATGTTTTATACAGAATTTAATCTTATTACTGCTCAGGGATTATTATAAGGAAATATTATACATTTCCTAAATAAAAAGAACCCTATAATGTACTGATAGTGGTTTGATTCTCTGAGAAACTGCACCAGTGATGCAGAATTCATCTGCAGAAACGGTTCCACTGGATTTTATAGTCTGTGGACCAATTGCTTTTGGAAATTGTAGTCTCTTTTTTGTATTTTATCATATTTTACATTGTCATACACAACTTGGATGGCTTTAGGCTTTGGAGCAGTTTATACCTAAAGAAGAAATAAATATGAAGAGAGGAATTCCAAGGTTTGCAAAAGTGTGTGTGTTTGGGGTTGGGGAAAATCCATTAGGAAGGCTGTTTAGAAGATGACAACAACAACAACAACAACAACAACAACAACGGCAAGAACAACAACAGACACTTTGTTGTTGTTTAGTCGTTTAGTCGTGTCCGACTCTCCGTGACCCCATGGACCAGAGCACGCCAGGCACTCCTGTCTTGCACTGCCTCCCGCAGTTTGGTCAAACTCATGTTCGTAGCTTCGAGAACACTGTCCAACCATCTCATCCTCTGTTGTCCCCTTCTCCTTGTGCCCTCCATCTTTCCCAACACCAGGGTCTTTTCCAAGGATTCTTCTCTTCTCATGAGGTGGTCAAAGTATTGGAGCCTCAGCTTCAGGATCTGTCCTTCCAGTGAGCACTCAGGGCTGATTTCCTTCAGAATGGATAGGTTTGATCTTCTTGCAGTCCATGGGACTCTCAAGAGTCTCCTCCAGCACCACTATTATAGCACAATGAGGACTGAATAGGCCAACGATGCAGAAAATTCTGATTGTTCAGGTGAGGGAATGGCAATCTGGGATGGGATACAGTCAGACTGGAATGGAATATCCTGGAAAACAGCATGGATGGATGGCAGCCACAACGGCAGCTTTCCATGCTGCAATATTTTGTTGCAGATTCTGCTTTCTTGATGGTGATGACGACGACTAGTTAGATAGGATACATGCAGGGAAGAAGAGGAAAGATCTAGGCTAGAGGTAGAGTCATAGCTCAATGGGTAGAGCTGCATCTGCCTTGCAAGGAGGTCCCAGCTTCAATCCTCAATGGCATCTTCAGGTAGGGCTGGGAGAGGGACCCCTGCACAGACCCCTGGAATGCTGCTGCCAGTCAGTGCGGGCAATGCTGAGCCAAGATGGTCCAAGGATTCCAGCCCAATATATGGCAGCTTCTTATGTTCCTGGGGTGGAAGTACCTATTATAACTAAACAGAACCCTCAGTATTGTCTACACCGACTGGCAGCAGTTTCCCAAGGCTTTGCGGGGAGGTCTCTGTCCCAGCCCAACCTGGAAATGCTGGGAGGAACTGAACCTGTGGCCTTCTTGCATGCAAATCAAATGTTCTCCCACAAGGTGGGATCCTTGACCGCTAGGTGGTCTGCACTGTTAATAAGCAATGTTCTCCTCCTGCAATGGATTGGAGTTCTCGGCTGATTTAAAAGCAAGACTTATAGGCAGTAGCAATTATTAGCTTCCTCTGTATTTAAAATAAAAATAAAGTTGGAATACTATACTCACTTCATGTGGGAGCATATCCAGTTGTACTCACGGGACTTAATTTTGAGTAAGTATCCATGGGATTGCTCATTCTCAGCTTGGCTAACGAGCCACGGCAGAAATATAGCCAACGAATAAAGCGGAAATAAAGAAGTAAGTCTTGCACCCAAACAACCACTTGGCAGCAGGCGAAGGCCACATCTCTCACTGGTGGTTCTAAGGCCTGCAATGTGGGGTGGGAAACAGATTTAAGGCAGGAGCCCATTTTGTAATGGGCTATGTAACACCAGAGAGAGTTATGGGCGCTGGCATCATCACCTTTGCCATGACATCATCTGCCTGCATAGCCCAGAGTGCCTATGAAAGAGCTGGTTCACACCAGGATGATGTCATACCAGGATGATGCCACTCCACTCCCCAAGTGCGGGATTTCATCCATCCATCCATTCATTCATTTATCAAGTTATTTTGATCCCTGCCTTTTAGGGATCACAAAGCAGTTTACAAAACAGGAACCAGGCTTAAAACATAGCAATATTATTATTTTTTAAAACCCCTAACTGAGTCCTATCAAAATTAGACAAGTTGGCAATAAGATCAGTGAAATGCTTGGTGGTGGTGGTGGTGGTTGTTTTTTGTTTGTTTTTTAAACTGTTCAGCAACAGTTTGAAAACCACAAGAAAGAGGAGGCCAGTTCCAGAGAGGATGGTTCCACCACTAAAAAAAATATTCTGTCCCTGGTACTCGTCAGCTTTTGAGGTGGATATGGGAACCCAGGCATGTTCCTAGGTGTGCAGGTAGTCCTTCAAATAGCTGGGACCCAAGCCCAGCATTTGAATGGGAGCCTAGAAATGAGGAGATAACCTGAGTCACGGATGTATGTAGTTCGGTTTTGGCAGCAGTCTCCAAGGGGAGCCCCATGTAGAAAGCATTACAGTAGTGCAACCCAGACACGACCAACATGTGTGCAATTTGAGGAGAGGCCTCTTTTTTTCTAGACAAGGCTATAGCTGGTGAAGCAGCCTAAGGTGATCAATGCCCATTGTGGCCACCTCAACATCTCCATGTATAGAGGTGGGTTCAGCAAAACCAACAGTGATGTCTGAATGCATCATGAGAGTGAAACTTCAGCCTAAAGCAGCATAATTTACTGTTTTATTACAAATACTACGGCTGCTGCTGCTACTACTCCTCAAATCTTACTTCAAGGAACTTAGAGCAGTCTCTGTGGTTCTCTTCCCATTTTATACTACTAACAACCCTGTAAGGTAGATCAGGCTGACAAAGGCCTAATAATAATAATAATAATAATAATAATAATAATTTCTATCCCGCTCATCCAGCTGGGTTTCCCCAGCCATTCTGGGCGGCTGTATTGTATTAAAATACAATAATCTACAGTACTAAACATTAAAAGCTTCCCTAAACAGGGCTGCCTTCAGAAGTCTTCTAAAAGTCTGGTACTGTAGTTGTTTCTCTTTGACATCTGCTGGGAGGGCTTTCCACAGGGCGGGTGCCACTACCGAGAAGGCCCTCTGCCTGGTTCCCTGCAACTTGGCTTCTCGCAACGAGGGAACCGCCAGAAGGCCCTCAGTGCAGGACCTCAGTGTCCGGGCAGAATGATGGGGGTGGAGACGCTCCTTCAGGTATACTGGGGATTTGAACTCTGGGTTCCCTTGTCCTAGTCCAAGAGCCAGTGGTGGGGCTGCTCTGTCAGACTAGGATCTGGGAGACCAGGGTTCAAATGCCGTTTCAGCCATGATGCTCACCAGGTGACCTTGGGTCAGTCACTGCCCCTTAGCCAAACCAACCTCACAGAGTTGTTGTGGGGAGGAGATGAGGAGAGAACCATGCATATGTCACCTTGAGCTCTTTAGAGAAAAACAAATAACAAATAAACTCCTTAGCCACACCACCAATGGGGCTGGCAGGATGCAGGGTCAATGTGGAGAGCCACTCTGGTGTATTTGAAGGTGCAGGGTGTGTTTAGACCTGGGTTCAAATCCCCACCCACCCATGAAGCTCACTAGGTGAATTTGAGCCATCCTAGCCTACCTCACATGGTTGCCTGTGAAGCTAAAATGAGGTGTGTCTACACTATCATGAGCACCTTGGGAGGAAAAGCAATGCATGATTAAATGCATTTGTGAATGGTTTTAAGCTGTAAATTTTAAGTTGCTTAAAACTGATTCAAAGTTGTTTTTCAAATATTTTCAGTGTGTGTTTTCATGTTGTAACCCTGAGGTCTGAAGGTGAATGGCAGGTGATTATTATTATTATTATTAAAAATAATATGCCGGGAATAGAGAAAAAGACCTTTATATTCCTCTATTACTGTACTTGCCTCATTTATCTTGTTTTCATGAAACCCTGTCAAAATGGCGGCCTGGCGACACGGCTGCCCTCCTCAAGAGGGCCGCCTCGCCAGTCCCTCTTGTCGTTTCACCGCGACCTTCCCATCATGGCGGCCCTCCTTCCCGCAATCCGCTTTCAACCAGGGGAACTTCCGTTCCCGACAAGCCCCAATCCAAGATGGCGGCTGAGAGGCGCAGCCCCCCTCCTCCGGAGCGTGGCGTCGTCGAAGGAAGAGCGCGCAGGCTGGGTGAAAGGTCGAGGTGACCACGCCCCCTTTCGTTCGGCTTCCGCCCGTGCGGGGAAACCCCGGAGCGGATATAGCGCCCTCTCTTTCCGGTCTGGCTCCTTTTCGGCCGTAGCTGCCTCCACGCGAACATGCCTGTGAGTCCTTTGCTGAGCCTGGGCGCCAGCGGAGCGGCGAGGCCTTGGTGCCCCGTCCCTCCCCGGCTCGGCCTTTCGGGTCCCGATGGGGAGGGGAAAGGGGGGGGATCGCTCGTAGTCGTCGCCTTGTGCTTCCACCGCCCTCCACGCACCCCGTCGCCCTCCCTTCCCTCACACCTCCCTAGTCGGGGATGGGAGGCTCAAAATGGCGGCCTGGGGAGGGAGGGGAGATATTTACTTCTCTGACTCCTCCCCTCTCCGGTTTTTAAAATGTTCTCCGTTAATAAGAGATTTATATGAATAGCAACTTGGTTTTGAAGGGAAAGGAGGAGCAGAGCAGCCTGGGAGGCGGGTCCCAGCGAAACCACTTTTCCCAGCTGAGGGTTATCTGGTCTCGCTGCATTATTGTTTAAAAGTGAGCCTATTTGAGTCAATGTATGTACGTATGTATATGTGTGTGTGTGTGTATGTATGTATGTAGCATTTGTATCCTGTCTTATTCTCCAAGGAGCTCAAGGTGGCTTACATGATTCCCCCCCCATTTTTTAATGCCCCACAACATCCCTGCAAGGTAGGTTAGGCTGAGAGGCAATGTGTGAGCTTCATGATTAAGGGATCTGAACTCTGGTCTCTCCCAGGTCCTAGCCTGACACTCTGACCATACACCACGGTAGCTCTCTACGTTGCAAGGTTTTCTCTCAATCCATGTATATTTAGATACATATTTATGGCTTTGAAGACTTCAAAAACAAAGCAAGTTTGTGGAGACTATACTTCCGTGAAATCTTGCAACAGGCCTGGTTGGTTAATAGGCAGGCAGGGGGCAACGTTGATCAGTGCCCTCAGTTGCAAGGGGTTGTCTGAGGCCACTTGATAATATTTGAGCTGGGGGCTTGAGCAACAAGTGCTGCTAAACTGGCCCTCTAGAGGTGGTTGTCTTCCATGCCAGCAAAGCACTGCTCATGGTTTGGGGTTATGGGAGTTCCAACAGATGGAGGGTCACTGGTTCCTCACCCACATAATAAACATAGTTGTTGTTTGTATGCTATAAGTGTTCATGGCACTTGAAAACTACCAGAGAATCTTAAAATGTAGTATTTTAAGTTCTTCCCCCTTTAATTGACTTATAAGTGCCTCCTGAAGACTTTCTTCTTTCAGCAGACCTTTTAAGATGAGATCTTCCCCAGTCTGCATCTGTACTGGAATTGTTCTTAAAGATGTTTTTGTCACTTGTGTGCATCCCTGAACTACTTTGGAAGGGTGGGGTATAAAATGAATAAATTCACCAATAATAAAAGACTGTGCTTCATGGAAAAGATGGGTTTTGAGGAAGGGGGTCAAGGGGGCAGTGCTTTTTTTTAAAGATCTGGTAGGCATGGACCTCCTCACCCAGGTTTTCCTAACCAAATTGCTACTTAACATGAATATACACAAGTAACTTTGGTAGCAGCTTGGGGGTTAAATGTGTTGTGGGGATTGAGAGGTTTGTTCTTCATTCTAAAGTCCTTGGTTTATGGGCTTTCCCTGCAGCTCGCAAAGGATCTCTTGCATCCCTCCCCTGAGGAGGAGAAGAGGAAACATAAGAAGAAGCGCCTGGTCCAGAGTCCCAACTCTTACTTCATGGATGTGAAATGTCCAGGTAGGGAGGAATCGTGTGTTCAAACAAGGCTGGTCGTGTTTTCATGTCCTACAACTTGCATATACAGTGGTACTTCTGTTTTCGAACGTAATCCATTCCGGAAGTCCGTTCGAGTTCCAAAATGTTCGAAAACTGAAAGCAGAAGCCTCAATACAGAAAACTCAAAACTGGAGCCACGTTTCCTGTTTGACTTCCAAGGCACATTTCCATGTTTTTGGCATTCGAGTTCCGAAACATTCGACTACGGAGGCGTTCGAAAACGAAGGTACCACTGTATTTGTTTTGGGCAAGGGGCTAGATCACGTATGCTGTCAGTCACATAGTTCTACATTTTTTCTCACTCCCCATTGTAGTTTGCTGCTTTGCATTGCTGGGAGATTATATGGGAAGGGGGGAAAACCTTTGCCATTTGCTCAGGCATGTGAACTGGCAGAAGGTGTCTGTGTAGGAAATGAGGCCTCTTGTCTTGGGGTTACAGAAGAAGAAATGCCAGAGCACTATGGTTTCCTGGGAAATTGTGGCTCCTATGGTAAAATACCTGGCCTTGGAAAGGCTATACCCACATGTGTGATTCAGCAGGCAAGTAAAGAAAGTCATGGCCTTCATGCTGGTAGCACTGAGATTGGGCTTTCCATCTTCAGGAACATCTGCCTTACATAAAGTCAGATTATTGGTCCATCTAGCTTTGAGTTGTCAACACTGACTGGCAAGCAGCTCTCCAGGGTTGCAAGCAGGGGACATTCCCAGACTTTCCTGAAGATTCCAGGGATTGAACCTGGTACATGTTGCACATGAAGCAGATGCACTATCCACTGAGCTACGGCCTTCCCAAATAGTTGGTAAACACCTTACTTAAGCTAAGGTGTTTTGGTTATGTACAAATAGAAAAATTGAGATATAGAACAAACAAATCACAGGTTTAACTGCATCTTGCAATTTTAGCCCACATAAAGGATTTGAAGCAATACAGGTGTTTGAAAGGAGAAGGGGTGGTGTAGGTTTGTCTCCAAGGTCGAAACGCTATTTTAGCAATTATCCCATTTAGCACTTTTTCTGGTTGAATTTCCCAATTTTCTAGGCATTATACATTTTGGAGAGGCTCCCTCTTCCATTTCTTTGAAGTGGATCCAAGGTGATGTGTTTTCTTTTCCCTCTCTCAGGTTGCTACAAAATCACCACTGTGTTCAGTCATGCTCAAACAGTGGTTCTGTGTGTCGGCTGTTCAACTGTGCTGTGCCAGCCCACTGGGGGAAAGGCAAGGTTGACAGAAGGTAAGCAGGGAGCTTAATTGGCTGTTTTTAAAGACCTGCTCTTAGAGCAAATCACTTCTGCCTTATCTCCTTTGTAATTTTCTATTGTGGCATTTAAGCAGTGTGTGTTTAATGGCACCCCTTCCCTGTTATTATGTAACCTTCCCCCCCCTTCTGTAGATGTGGATGGTTAAAGCTGCTTAGAGCAGGTGGAATCTGGAAATGGGTGGTTGGTTTAACCTGCCCTAAGGCAGTCTGCCTGTTTTCTATAGCTTTTAAAATTCCCAAGTTAGGTAACTATTATGTCAGGCTTTGTAACAAAACACAGGTTCAGATAACAAAAGGGAAGGTCTGGAGCTATCACTTTCTGCAGCAACCACTTTGGGTGTGGGGACATGCCTCCAGTAATTAAGATTTTGGGTATTGTGGGTTGAGTCTATGGGGAATGAAGGGTGGCTGGTTTTTTGCTTTTAATGATGTAAGTTTAACTCTCCCCTATGGTTTGCTCAGGAGGTTGAGAAGTCATGTGTAATAGAGCTGCTGTGCTTTCTTTTTGTTCACTGTGTGGCCTTCCACCCCACCCTTGTTTGCAGGATGCTCCTTCAGGCGAAAGCAGCACTAAATTAAGCCGATGTTTGTCCAGGATGGGTGGGGCTATGTGCACAGTCGTCGGCTCCGGTGCGGAGGATCTCAAGAGCTTGGACGGTGGGAGTCCCGACACAAGTGAAATGTGAGCTGCAACTGTGTGGCTCTTGAGGATTTCAGCTGTTGCTGCTGCCTCTGGAATAAGGAGAGCAAAAGATGGCTTTCGCACTGTCCTTGTAGCCTCACCCATCTGACTCAATAAATTTTGGATATAAAGACAGAATATTGTTTTCTGGTGTGTGTGTGTGTGTGTGTGTGTCAAAGTTCTTTCAACCATGTCTGCCCTTCCTATTTAATGAAGACAGCTGCTACAAGTTTCCACCAGTTTACTTTTTAATACATGGCTTACATGTGCCTCTGTGTCCAGTGATGGTCATCTTCGAACGCTCCAAAGCCAGGCCTGAGTCCTGTTCCTGACACTGGAATAGTGATGTTGCGCACTGGGTGGAGGGGAGAGGTACCCTGGAAATAAAATGGGGTGGGTGGGAAGAGAAAGAGCTGTTTGAAGCTACCTATAGATATGCTCAGAAATGGTTTGCCAGTTGGAAGACTACCCAGCTGCTATGTGTGGCTGTGTGAATACCATGTTGTGAAATGCCATGTTAATTGCTGCAAGAGACCCCTCTTGAGTGGTTGCGCAGCAGGACCAAGAAACCCAGAGATGAGAAATCAAAGGGCTGATAAACCAGGCAATGCAAGGGAGGGCTCCAGAAATGTTTTGTCCAAAGGTCACCCCACCACACCCTAAACATACTTTCAAATTTCATTTGAAAACATTTGATATGAATGCAGGAAGTATTGGGGGAAGCTTCCTTTCAACTCACCTGTCTGTACCATGCCTGATGTGGGAACGTACACTACAGGGACTGCCTGTACTCTGCTCAGGAAGGCATTGTAGGCTGTGGGGGTCGAAGCATCACGTCAAGGTTAGTTCCACCCTTGCCCTTTTCTGAACCACTGGTAGCAACACCCTTCACATACTTTAGCTCACTCCGCTTCTGGTTTGTGGGCTATTCCACTTGAAGCATGGGAGTTCAAGTGAATAAATGCATATAAAGGTGGTCACTATCACAGAGTCCTAGAATCGTAGTGTTGGAAGGCACTCCACTCCAGTCCAACCCCTGAGCATGCAGGACTCTCAACTAAAGCATCCGTGACTGATGGCTACCCAGCCTCTGCTTAAAAACCTCCAAGGAAGAGAGCCCACAACCACCTTTAACGTCTTTGTTTTCCCAACTGTGTGTGTATCTATGTAATCCTTCCCATCAAGCTGTGAGGCAGGCCATTCCTGGAAGGGGTGGGGGTAGAGTTGGGGCTGGAGGGCGCAGCATCTGGGCTTGCTAGTTTCCCACTTACTCTTTCACCCTGGTTCCTCCAGGGTATATTGTGCCTGCCTTTGTCAATCCACTTACTGAGAAAGATGACCATGGTGGATGCTAAAACAGCGAAGATGGTGAAGAGGAGGACCTGGTATGAGCCCACAAGCTGCTTGACAAGGCCTGATTCAGCACACTGGTCTAGGAGGAGAGAAAAGACTTGTCTGCTATGGGCTGGTGCAGGGTATTATTCTCTGTGACTGTACACATGAAGGCACAGGCCTCTATTCATGGTTTGACTGCTATGGTCCTTACCAAACAAATGCCTGTCTGGCAGTGCCCGCATTAACACAGCGGCCCTCTGGCCTGTAAGGGTGCAGGAGAGGTTGACGAAGACGGGTGCTGCCATCTGCTGGAGGGATGTGAGGTTGACCACGCTGACTGGGAAGACGACAAGCCCGGGCATGTCCACCAGATGGAAGGGGCGTCCCACTTGGATCACTGGGGAGCTGGGCTGGGCCTTGGCAGGAAGGACGGAGGGAAAGTTGAGTTGTTAGGAAAACAACAAAACAGAGCTGCAATACGGCACAAAGGGGTCTGTTGCTCTGTGCTTGTGGCACCTTAAGAGACAGACCAGGATCTATGCAGGATTAGCTTTTGTAGACTAGATCTGCCTTAAGCAGCCGCAAGAACCCTTGTTCTCACTTGGCAAGGTGTCTGTGTATCTTGCATTCTCCCTCAGTGGTGGAGGTTATTATAATACTCCTGGTCAACTGAAAAATCAAAGCTGGGATGGATCTGCTTGTCTCCAAGGTGCCCTGAGACTTAAGTTTTTGATTGCAAGCTCTACACAATTGCCACCACTGAGCAACAGGTTTGTTTCCTTAATAGTCCAGAAATTACCAGCCTCCTGTTGTTTCAAGTAAGGTGTACATGCTCCCAAACCAATGGCTTGTATCCAATGTCAGTCCTACTCAGAGTAGAGCCATAGAAACTGATCAGTGTGACTAACTTAAGCCCATTCATTTAAATATGTTTGCTCCAAGTAGAACTTAGCTGGATACCAGCCCATATATCACTGCTACAAGTTGAATCCATCTTCCCAATTTCTATCCTGCCACTTCCTCCCCAAGGAGCGTATGGTGGCAAACAGAATTAAATATAAAATATCCTTTAAACAAAATTAAGAACATCTAGAAATGTTTTGAAAGGGTCACATAAACTCCCAACTATTGATTTCAAGGTTGCCGGGAACAGTAAGGTAAATAGGAGTGTTTTTAAATTCCTCCTGAATGTTAAAAAGTGTGGGAGATTGACATGCCGCACCAGGGAGGGCATTCTGTAAAGGGGGAGCCACCAGTAAGAAGGCCCTGTAATGGGTCAGTGCTAACTGGGCAGTTTGCTGCTGGCTCATAGGGCCTGAGATGATTGAAATGATGCATGCAGCTCCTTGCTCTTCATAACCATACACGTAGACCAGGTGTGGGGAACCTTATTATTCCAAAATGGACCCCTTATTCAAAGGCTGGTTGTAATGTGAACCAATGCTATAAGCATCCCTTATGCACCCAGCAGATGGCTGCGGTCTATGGGAGAGCCTCTCCTGCACATCCCAGAGATCTCAGAAGCCAGTGCTGCAGTCATCTGGAGCAGGGCTTTTAATGTGGCTGCTGCGTCCTGAGCCTTCGACTTGCCTCCGTTTCTTCAGTCACTCGCCTTGCCCCCAGCACCACGATTTCCCTGCTCAGCTCTGTGCTGCTGAAGACCACTTCGGATTGGTTCATGTAAAAGGCAGGCAGAAAGGGCACCGAGAGCCTCTGTGTCCCCTCTGGGCTCTGGTCGCTGAGGAGGGAGGCCGTCACGTGCACCGAGCCCCCAGCGGTGCTCAGGGCCAGCAGGTCGGCTTCCAGCTGGTCTTTCACTGTGATGATGCAGGCGTAGAGACCTTGAGTTTGGGAAGAGGGAAACCAGATAGGGAGCTGCCCCGTATTGACTCAGGATGCTGGTCCACCTTGCTCAGCATTGTCTACACCAGGCATGGGGAACCTTGGTCTGAACTACAATTCCCATCAGCCCCTGCAAGATCGGCTCAGTGGCCAGGGGTGATGGGAGTTGTAGTTCAGTAGGAAATTACGAAGCTGTCATACTGAGTCAGGCTATTTCAGACAGGGGTTCTTTCCCAGCCCTACCTAGAGATGCCATTAGGAATTGAATCTGTGACCTTCTACATGCCAAGCAGATGCAGAGCACTGAGCTATAGCATGCCTGAGAATGTTTTTAACTTACAATACATTACTATGGGCAAAACAGAGTTAGAGGTGATGGTAGTGAGCTAGGATTGGGAAGTCCCTGGTGCAAATCTGGGGCATAAATTCTCACTACAGGGCCCTGGGTAAGTAACCCTCGGTCTCCCATGACATCTGAAATTATGGGAGGAATAATACTGACTCCAGCTGTCATCATCAGAACCCCTGATCACTAGCCATGCCTGCTAGGGATGATGGGAGCATCTCTAGGGCCACAGGTTCCTCACCTTGCTGTTAGAGCTTATAGGACAGGGGTAGATGTGTGCACGGCTGTTAAAGCTGAAAAGGTTTTAAACGTTGGCTGGGTTACTGTCGGAGGAGACGCCGTGCCTCTGACTCTTCCTCCGTTACCTTTATCAGTGTAGAACGCAGACTGGGCATGAAAGATCCTCTGTGCTGGGATGTCCGGGAACAACATGCTGAACTCCACCTGACAGGTCAGGTGAGATTCTGGGGAAAGCAGGTCTGCGATGGCATTAAGCTGGACAGAACTGCAAGGACCTGAAGGGATAAAAGGAGACAAGGGTGTGATGATGGAATAAAGGGACATGATGCCCTTCGGATTGTCCTCGGGCTGCTGGTGGTGGTCAGGAAACAGAAGCTAGAACCATGCACAATTTGGCATGAAACCAGACGTGGGGAGGATGAGCCCAACTGAAGGAAGCAAAAACCTAAAAATTGGAAAGGGGAGATCTGCTCTTTCTTTTATTGTCTAAGCAGTACTGGAAAAGCAGGACAAGCCATGCCTTTGCTACGTTCTGAAGCCGGAGGGGGATCCCCAAGAGAGGAAGAGGCGTACAAAATTGTAATGAGCTAGAAAAGATTTTCTCCCTCATCATACTAGAACTCGGGGGCTGTCCAATGAAGCAATGTTGGAAGATCAGGAGAGACAAAAGCAAGATCCTTTTCACACAGCACACAGTTAAAACTATGGGAGTTGCTTCCACAAGGAGAAACGGCTGGACAGCTTCAACACAGGATGAGACAGCGCCTTGGAGGTTAACGCTACCAACCGCTGCTGGCCGCAATGGTTGTGTTCCCCCTCCGCTGTCGGAGGAATCTGCTTATCCTGTGACATGCACCCAGGTGCAGGACATTCCTCGGGACACCCAGCAAACCCCCTTAAAGAGGAAAGAAACGGACACTTTCAAAAGCAAGAATGAGTGGTGGCCGAGGGGACATGCGGCTTCTCCTTGCAACGTCACCTCTAATCCAGCCAGGGTGGACAGATTTATTTTTCTACGCAGACTGGGCATTTGCCCCTCCCAATGTGTGCCCCATTAACAGTGGGTGGGGGCGAAGCGGCTGTGCCTTCCATCCTACCTCGGAGGGTTGTTTTAGTGCCACTTGTGCTGATGAAAACCCGGAACTCAGACGAGTTTGGAGTGTTGGTCAGGTACTGTTTGGGACCAAGGTGAAGGCTGAGTCTGGAGGACCCCCCGATGACAACCTGGAAAGAGCAAAATGGGGACTGCAGAAGGGTTTCGGAAGTGGCTGTTTGCTAGCAGGAATTCACTGCCCAAGCAAGATGGGGGTGGCTTGGGCCTAACACTGCCCAACTTTGATTTTTAAAAAGCAGCAGTGGGACAGTGCATGATGTCAACTCGAGTGGCAAGTCAATGGTTTCTCAGCTTTCAAGTCCATGCTCCCAGGAGGCGTTTTGCTCCCTGAAATGACTCCGTTCCCTCTTCCCACGCTTACCCTCGTGGGTAGAAATGCCTTCCATGATGCCTGCGTGATGGTGCTGCCTTGTTTTTCTGGTTGGTTCTTACCTCTCGGTAAGTTTTCACTATCCCTGGGATATCGTGGAAGACGGTGGCCTTCCCAGCGTGCTTTGCGAAGGCCGCTCCGCTCAATGTGTCCATCTCAAGGAGGTCGCTTGGAGTGATTTGCCATGTCCCAGGTTCTCCTAAAGAAAGGGGGGGAAATGCTGTTGCATCTGTGTTCAAGGATTCATTGGGAAGAATAAGGCATGTTGGTCAGGGGTCCAGGCTAATGCTTTGTTTTTTATTCATCCATCCCAGAAAGAAAGAAAAACACGAGGGCAAAATATGAAGCAGCGAGCGGAGACAATGGAAGATGGACACGAGAAAGGTCAAATTAAATAACTTTTACTCTCCTAAGGAAAACACTTCTTTGTGTTTGAGGCATACAAACTAAAAGCCATGACACCAAAGGAAAAAAGGACTGGGAGGGCAGAGGAAAAGAAACTAAAGACACTGTTTCTTAGGGAGCAGCTCTGCGCTGAGCACTGTATTTAATTTGCTCTGGGATGGTCGAGTCTTCATTTTGTTTCAAAATCAAATGGTGTTAATGGCCTGGAGGAATTGTGGAGTTGGAAGGGACCACAAGCGTCTAGTCCAAACCCTGCAATGTAGGAATCTTTCTCTCAACCTGAGGCTTGAACGCATGACCCTGGGATTAAGAGTCTCATGCTCTACAGACTAAAATGCAAGTAAGCAGTCCTCTAATATTTTACACAGTGGATAAAAGCGAAGACAGCTGTCATCAAAGGAGCTGCAATAGCTTTAATTTCCCAAGCCATGGGATGTAAGAAATGTGTTCTATTATGTAAGGGAAAGATGGATGAAACCACCATGCATCAATTTAGATGGCAACGTTTCTCACCACCACCAAACACAGTGCTAAAAGAAAGATGCAAACCGACAAGCTTCTCTGTGCTGGGAGCTAGGATCCTTGGGCATCACAATTATTCTCTTGGCTTCCTTGTGTGGGATCCCCTCACACATGGCTTTCCGTGGTTGAAGCCACCACTGGAAGGACTGCCTGACACTGTGTTTCGTTAAGTGCTGGGTTGACCGAGATGAGTGCAGGCAGATTTCTCCTTCAGATTGTGGACAAACCCACGGGACTGAAGGGTGCTTTATATTTAAGCCATTTTACGCACAAAGTCGCAAAGAATGCAGCTTGTGTTTCTTCACTGAGAGCAGCCCCTTCCGAAGTTCGCACGGGGCCATTTTGAGGGTCACCGAGTAGAGAGAGAGGGAGAGAGAGAGACAGACTCCAGGCTGGGTGTGTGTTTTTATAGGAGGGGACAAGGGATGCTTGGCATTCCAGCAGATGCTCTCTGGGTTACTCTTTTGTCCTGAAGACGTGACCGAGGCTTAATTTGTGGTGCTTTGCTGAAGGCACAGCGGCCATAAAACAGTAGCCGATGAACCAGAGGCTGCCTCCATTATGTATCAAGGCCTTTTAAGAGCAGCAGTAAGAAAAGGAACCCTCCCCCAGCCTGGCTGCCCTGGCCCCATTGCGAAGCATAGATGGGAAAGCAGTAAAGGACTGTGGTGGTGGGAATCAGCAATTGGGGGGGCAGGACTGGGGGTGATGAGATGAGGCTTCTTTTGAGTCATGGCCAAGGGGACTCCTGCTAGGTTCCAGGCAGGGGTGGGCTAATCCATCCATTTCAGTTCCTCTTTATTTTTCCAATCTTGAAGTTCAGTTCCCCACAATTGGGGGGAAAGTCCTCATGCAAATCCACCAGCATTTTAGTGCTAATTTCTCCTACTGATAAACACATTTTGTATGCAATTTTGCTTAAGGTACTCGTGTGCTTTTTTGCAAAGCAACTTTCCCTGAAATTTTGTTATTTTCACTAACGCTACCATTTGCATTTTTCGGCCACCTCACTTGGCTGGAGAACCACACTGCAAGGTTTAGAAAAGCCAGATCCTGAAGGATGGCTGCTTTCTTTTTGGGTTCCTGCATTGTTTCAGAAAGGCTAGTGGACAAGCTGTGGTTTGTTAAGGCAGAGCTACAATCCCTGCACCCTGAAGAAACTACAGTGTCCCAGATTCTCCAGGACCGTTAAAGTGAGAGAAGAGTTATGTGGGTGTGATTACAATGAAGCTCCATGCATGGGGATGGGGTCAGAAGCAGTTCCAGGTCAAAGGGCAGACCTTTCGGTTAAGCGGAGCTCTGTCAGTTGGGAGAAGGTTGGTCCATTTGACTGAGTGATTGGTTGTTATTTCTAAGCCGCTTTTCATTCAGATGAATCTCAATGTGGCTTAAAGGGTAAAGGTAAAGGGACCCCTGACCATTAGTCATCTTGCTTTACTGGCCAAGGGAGCCAGTGTACAGCTTCCGGGTCATGTGACCAGCATGACTAAGCCGCTTCTGGTGAAACCAGAGCAGCGCACGGAAATGGCGTTTACCTTCCCGCTTGGAGCGGTACCTATTTAACTATTTATCTACTTGCACTTTGACATGCTTTCGAATTGCTAGGTTGGCAGGAGCAGGGACCGAGCAACGGGAGCTCACCCCGTCGCAGGGATTCGAACCGCCGAGCTTCTGATCGGCAAGCCCTAAGCTCTGTGGTTTAACCCACAGCGCCACCTGCGTGGCTTACAAACAATAAATAACAATAATCTCCTAACACCACAAAGACAGCATGAATCATGTAAAATAATTAACAAACCATCAATGAAACGATCTATAAAAACCTATGAACTAAACAGCAACTAAAAATGAGCTAAAGCGTCTCCATTTCGGCAAAAGGCATATTATATGGTTAACAAATTAATCAAATTCCTGCTGAATTTCCATTCCTTTTTCTTAAGAATGCAAGAAGAGCCTGGCAGCTGGATCAGGCCAGTGGCCCATCTAGTTCAGCATCCGGTTCTCACAGTGGCCAATCAGATGATCCAAAAGGAACCCCGCAAGCAGGACCTGAGCACAAGAGCAATGATCCCTTCTTGTGGTTTCCAGTAACTGCTGGTTAAAAGCATTAGTGACCGCCAAGGCAGAAGGTATCCTCATCCTCCTGTGTGTAATCCTCTTTTAAAGCAACCCACGTTGGTGGCCATCGCTGCACCCTGCGGGGAGGACCTTCCCTAGTTCAGCTATGCGCTTGTGTGAAGAAGGGCTTCTTTTTATCTGCCCTCAACTTCTCTTAACTTCCAGGAGGCAGCAACTGACCTTCTTGGTTGACAAGAGGCGTGCTGAAACACACCACGTCTCCCATGGCAAGCGGCTCGGAAAGGTTCGGCTCGATGGCGTGCTCCACCGGGACAGGGATATAATCCGCCATGCCCGGGTGCCTCTCGTCCCAAACGCCCACCAGGGTCACCCCCCTGTTCACAGCCTGGGCGATGTAGGTGTAATTCTTGTTGCTAGGTCGGATGAGCAGCAGGTCATCTCTGGGGGAACAAAGCAAAAAAATTGACCCCGTGAGGAGTGTGTCAAGCAGGGATACTGCAGGGTAAGGTCGTCCAAACTTGGCCAAAACAGTCAATGGTGCCTTCTGCTCTGTGGACCACCGAGAGATCAGCTAGGAATTTGATGGATACTGTGTAGCCTGTGTGGGCTGGGACTCTGAATGAGTACGCTAGATTGGTACATTTAAAAAAAATTGAGTATGTTCTAAAGCAGGGTGGGGACAGAAAGTAGATCAGGGCCTACTGGTGCATATCTAGGAGATCTGAAGTATTCTGACAAGGATTTATCATTCCCAGTACCCTGTTTCTCATATTTTAAGACATACCCATAAAATAAGCCATAGCAGGATTTTAAGCATTCAAGGAATATAAGCCATACCCCGAAAATAAGACATAGTGATAGGCGCAGCAGCAATGCCGGCCGCGGCAGGAGGAGGAGGAAAAAAATAAGACATCCCTTGAAAATAAGCCATAGTGTGTTTTTTTGAGGAAAAAATAAATATAAGACGTGTCTTATAATATGAGAAACACGGTAGGAACAGGTGGGCTCAGTGGCACAAAGGACTTTATCACACCTCCAGCTAGTTCACAAGCTGCAGGTGTTCCTGGATTGTCTCTAGCCACAAGTTGCTCAGTTGGAACACTAAAATTTACTTTCTATAGGGCTGCCTACAGAGTACAGTTCCCTGGGAAGAGGGACTGACTGTTAAACCACTGTGGGAACCTGGAGCTCTGCGAGGCAAATAGGGGGATCTCCTAACACTTCTTAGCACCCTTAACTACAGTCCCCAGTATTCTTTGGGGGAAAGCCGTGGGTGTTTAAAGTTGCGTTGTTGCGCTTTAAATGTATGGTGTGAGCGTGGTCATTATTGTGGCAAGAATTTACTTCTACACCGCTTGTTCGTTACCCGGGTGAGGGAATGCGTTTGAAATAAAACACGGAACCAAGAGAAATAACAAGCCCAAGAGATCCAGTAAGAACGCGGTTTATTAAACGACCGCACAGTAGGACAGCTCAACTTAAAAGTGGTTGTATCCTGTACTTAAAAGTCGCCTCAATTGGGCCACATTCACGCCATACATTTAAAGCACTATGGTGCCACTTTAAACAGTCATGGCTTCTCCCAAAGGATTTTGGGAACTGTAGGGCACTGATGCTGCTAGGAGGCCCCTATTCCCCTCACAGAGATACAGTTCACAAAGTTCCCTGATAAGAGGGACCGGCTGTTAAACCACTCTGGGAGGGGAATGTGTGTGTGTATGCAGGGTCTCCTAACAACTCTCAGCACCCTAAATAAACTACAGCTCCCAGGATCCTTTGGGGGAAGCCATGGCTGTTTCCTTTAAATGTACCGAGCAGATGAAGCCCTTGTCATATAGGGTGGATATGTCTTAAGATGTGATCCCGACATTCTGCTTGACCGTTGTGATGACTGCGCCTGCGTACTTTGTTGCGTGAGCACACCCTGGACCACAGAAGCGGCCAACGTTCCAAGTTCCCAAAAGGACAGATGACTTTCCACAAGATGGAGAGTGGCAATTTCCCAAGCAAGCCATGGTCACGATGCAGCACGCAGCCCTTTCCCAAGCGTGCCTTCCTGAGCCACACCTGTTCAAGGCCAGGTAAAGCTGGGTGCTCTGGGCGTGGAACTTCTCCCCGGCACTGTCGTAGAACTCAACGGCGAGGGTGAGGGACATGCCCAGGGGAAAGGCATGCAGGGGCTCCCGGCTGGCCGTGTAGAGCTTGGGAGTGCTGCTCAACCGCAGGTAGGACACCGGGGCCACCTGGGAGGGGGGAAGGAAAGGATGCATCGGTTTTTTCCTTTTCAATCACCACACCTGGAGACTTCAAACTGATTTATCTCAAATACGCTTGTAAGGCAAGCAAATGCCAGTTGTAGCCGAACAGATATACGTGGCATAAAAATATACATAAGAACTGCTCATAAAAACAGAAGTTTGACCAATGCAATGAAAAAGCAGAATCTTAGATCTCAAAGGAGGCCACACAGCCTTGTCTAAGCTGAGCAGCCTTCACTGTGAGTTTAGCTGTATTAAGCACTTCAGACCTATCCGAAACAGAGAGCAGATCTTCTCCGTATCACTGAGGGTTGAACTGGAGACAAACAGCACTCTTTACTATTCCATCTGTTGCCCTACCTACCAACATCTGGAAGAGGTCCTCATTAAGCAAGCTGGCAGATGCTCCAGCGCTTTAGTGTGACATTCTGAACTTTTCGCAAGACGTGTACCTTGTCTTGCCATCTGCTTCACTCCCCAGCAACTTTATAAGAAGAGCCTGTCGGATTAGGCCAATGGTCCATCTATAGTCCGGCCCCCTGTTCTCACAAGGGGAAACCTTAAAGCAGAATCCGAACACACGACCAACTGTTTCTTCCTGCAGTTTCCAACAACTGGCACCCAGAAATCTCACCTGCTCCGAATGTGGAGGCAGAACATAGCCATTGTGGTTGGCAGTCCTCAACTTAGCAACCGTCCTTATCCAGCACTGCATTCTCCTTTTCAGTCTTCCAGCCCCTGCCCACAGCATTCAGGGACCTCCTACCTTGCAGCATTCGCGGAATCCACAGCAGCCACTACCACCTCTTCCCAGAGCCTCCCTTACCCGCACTCCAGTGATGACAGTCTGGTTGACGCCGAAGAGTTCCAAGGCTGTCACCTCCAGCACCGCAGTGCCTGTGACAGCTCCTGCCTTGAGGACGCCATGCCTGTTCTCCTCAATGACAGAGGAGTTGGGGAAGCACTGCAGGATCTGAGCGTTCACAAAGGCCGCCCCGTCCCTAAGAGAGAAAAGAAGAGTCGCCATGCCTTCTGTTTGGGCTGGCAGGTGGAGGGGGTTGGACCAGTTATGTTTTATACCCCAAGGTGGGCGCACAGGCTAGAAGGCAACCGCCACAAAGGATGGAGGGGCTGCCAAATTTAGAGTGGACTACGCAATTTTGGTAGGCATCCCATTATCTGCACTTTCCAGAAGTGACTGGGAGACATTTTGTTCTGACCAGCTTTGCCAACTGGATTGTCTCTGCCATGGGGTGTCTACTTTGTACTGCTGTTAAATCTATCTGCTGCTGTCCAGTTTTTCGGCTGTGCTTATTATATTTTGCACACCACCTTCAGATATACATGTGGAAGGCAACCAACCAACCAATCAAAATCACCTTACTCAATCCTAGCTGGAAGGTGGGATTATTTATCCAGCAGAGAGAGAGAGAAATTGCCAGGATCACTGAGAGGGGTGTATAACATCATGCTGGGGCTATATCTGGCCTGCAGGTGGAGGAGGGAGATATACCGCACCCCCTGCCTTAAGGCAAACCAAAAAATGATGGAGTATAGACTGACCGACCCCCCAAACTGGAGACATTTTGAAAGCAGAAGATTTGCTGCAAATTAGCATCTCTGTAGTGCTTCTACTTCTTCAAGTTAATAGTGGAGTCTTTGTCTTTGCTCCCCATCATCATCGCTACCACCCACCTGCCACTTCCCCCCTTTCCCTGCCCTACCTGTTTGTGAGTAACTTGAGCTGTGAGTTCATGGACATCAGAATTTGCTCTGCAGAGCACTCCGGGGAGAAGAGCTGCAGTTTATCAAAGACCTGTAAGGGACAGAGCAAGGATCCTGCAGGCAGAAGGAAGGGCTGGGATGTGCCCCTGCTTTTAACATTAACGGCTGGCATGGCCAGACGCAGCAGAGGACTAGCAGCAGTAAAAGAGGACGAGGCTGCCTAAAGGGGTGCTTACTAGTATCTGCACTTCATCTGAGAGCTCGGAGAGGTGTCCTTCAAACTGCCCAGCATCCGGGTCCAAAGCCTGCACCGTGACTTGGATGCTCGTCCGCCCAGCTGCCTTCGTGTGCAGGACCATGGCAAAGTTACTTTCCGGAATAAGCTGCAGGGAAACCTGGGAGAGAAGGGAAGGAGCTGCAGGGTTCCTGGAAAGAAGGGATGGGCGGATCCAGTGCCCATTGAGAATGGTGGGGTGGAAGGCAAGGAGCCCAAAGCGGGTGGCACGCAGCCAATGAAAGGCAGTGGTTTTGTCCTCTGCTCTTCTCTCTGTTGAATTCTACAAGGGCAACAATGAGACTAAGGAGGAGGAGGAGGAGGAAGCTGCCAGGGAGAGCACCTGCCCCCTGTATTAGCTGTAGGTATGAAATCAAGTGGGGACTGGCTGAGGTTCAGTAGGACTAACGCTGGATGCAACCCACAGTGGCTGAGAGTTGAAGTGCGCCCCGAGGGACAGCTCCATACCTCCGAGTGTCTAGGAAGGAGGTCCAGGACATCCCTCTTGCTCATCGCCCAGTGGAACGTCAGTGCTGGGTCGGCATTCCCAAAGGAGAATGGAGTCAAAGTGCTGGTCAGGCCAACAACATAAACAGGCATCTACAAAGGAAAGCGTCCCTCGTTACTTCCCAGCTTTTGGTCCTCTCAGGGCAAGAGACATGTTCTAACACGGAGACCAACACATGTATGCTGCCTTGAGGGATGCCTGGTCCCTTATATCCCTGACCAATCACAGAGCTCTTTGGGCGGAGTCCCTGCTATGGTCCCTGCATGGGTCAGATGCACAAGCTCATATCTGCCAGCAGCCTTGCATCCAGTACAGTATTGTGGAACCTGATTCTCTGGAATTCCCTCTCAGCTGAGAGGCAGCTCAGAGAGGCCTCCTCCTCTGTTGAGCTTTCAGCACCTACCAAAATCTTTTTCTTTTTAACAACCAGCAGGCATTTTAATGAAACTTCTTTTTTTTAAAAAGTTATTGTATTGTTGTTTTACCTGTACGACAGCTAAAGATGGTTGCGATTAAGTGGCTGATAGTTGAAATAAATGAAATAAACATTAGGAGGACTGTCCTAACACACAAGGGACGAATGACGTGGAACAGGATGACTCTGGAAGCGGTGAGCTCTTGTTCCAGGAGATCAGCTTTTCCGCTCCCCCTTGTTTAACTTAATTCCAGCAAGCTTTTTAACTGAATTCTGATTTTACAGTTTAAACTCTTTTTTAAAAAAAATGTACAGTGTTGAGTCCCCTGTACACCGCTTAGAGACAACTGCAATTTTCAATATGCAATTTGTTGAAGTGAAATAAAACAAATTGGGGTGGGATCCTTAACATGGGCTCAGTTCAGGAGGGAGAAGTCAGCCCTGCCTGTCTCTCAGTTGCATGCAATGCTAGTCCTACGCTAGGGAGGGCCACTGACATTAAGAAACGTGACTCTGAGTAGAACTTTGTTAGCTACAACCTTATATATTCACAGAGAAGATGTCCATTGGTGATTATAGGGCAGACCTACCTTGGTCCCCGTAATGAGCCTGGTGGCAGGAGCGTGGATTCTTATCGCTCGCAGCTGAACAACTTCCAGGTCTACTTGGTCCTGGTTGGGGAGAGGCAGAAGAAAGACCAGAAGAAAAGGCACAGTTTGCCCAAGATTACCCAGCTGTGGACTGGCAGCCATTGGGGAGCCATGTGCACCCCACTAGGGTGATGACTTTTTCATTTTTCCCTCAAAAATTATTTCCTGTAGCACAAATGGATGAACTTTTGCCTATTAACGACTAAAATGAGGTATATTCCATTGAAATATTTAAAAAGGTCACACACAAACTGTTTTTAATTTTTTTGTATGCTGTTTTACCATTTCATAAAATTGTATTAACAATTCTATATATATTTTGTATCAAATTTGGACACAGCACCACATTCCACAATGGGGAGTGTTCTTAGCAACGTAGGGTATACAAATGTCACACCTGCGCAAGGTAAAAGCCCCTTTTTGGAACCTCAAAACTCAGCCAGCAGACCCTGCCGGGCATGCTGGGAAAAGAACCTACAGGAGAGGTAGCAAAACATCGTCCTCTAGCGGCGTCTATACTGTTACTGCAGCTAAAAAAAGCTTCCTTGTGTGTTTGATGATCCTATATAATGTTGTATATGTGTGACTCTAAAGTTTGGGTTCAATTTTATATCTGCTTACAGAGACTTCAAAAATGGTCAAAAAACTGATAAATAATTTTTTAATTGTTTCGTGCGTGAGGTTTTTTTATCAAATCTCTTTGAAAGTAAGATTTTATCTAATCTTTAGTGAAAGCTCATCAGATTATGATACAGTACAGGGAAATGAGGTTGTAAAAAAGTCATCACCCTAGTGCCCCACACTTGGGATCTGTGAAGTTCCAGGAGCAACAAACAAAAAACACTATGGAGAGTCTGACCAAATCAGATGCATTGCTTCTTCAGCCTGTTGGCAACCTTCTGGGGACCTTGTGGCAGCGGTGGGCAGAGCCAGAAGGGGATGTATGTGTGTGTAGAAACTAGCCTACTGTACAAAAAGATGCAATTTGCGTTCATTGATCTGCCTGCTTTTGCTTCTGGCCCCACCTCCTACTGAAATACAGTCCCCAGGAGGTTACCAATAAGGAAAAGGTTTCCCATCCCTTTCCTTTTGTGTGGGTGGGGTGTTTTAATGTAGTAGTTTGTTAAAAAATAGAAGTGCCTTTTGGATTTTTTAATACTGGTTTTATTTTATGTATGCGTTTGTTTTTTTGCTTAAAATACTGTAAGTCGCTTGAGTTGCTAAGGCAAACGAAGCAACTAATACATTCAATAAATACTAATAATAATAATTCAAGCTCCAAGCTGCTGTTTCTCACACACTCACCACAGCACAGCAATAACCTCAGACCCTACACCGTTCGGCAAATGAACAGCTCGCTCAGGAGACCACCCACAGTCATGAAATGTTCACAATTCCTTAAGGCACTGACTGCTCATTCCCAACAATCGAGGCAGCCAGATTCAGGCCAGCACAAACCAGCACGATTCTCAGCATCACGCTCTAGTGTGGTCAAGGAACAGGACCCAGGGTGGGACCCAGTGCCAGATTTATGTATAAGCTAAGCAAGCTATAGCTTAGGGCCCCACTATATTCAATACAAAAAACAGTGACAATTTGTTGTTGACAAAGAACAGCTGGACATATAAAGGGCCCCATTACCTTCAGTAGCTAAGGGCCTCATCAAACCTAAATCCAGCCCTGGTAGGACCTATAGAAACTGGAGGAGGTGCTAGGCGCCTCGTGGTTTCAAGGGGAGAGGAAACAACTTAAATGGTGAAAGCAGTCGAAGGTTTCAGATTACAGAGCAGCAAGTGAGCATTTGAGGTCGACAAGGAGGAGGAAGTACCTGTGAAAAGACAATGACTTTTCCCGTGTCTTCGTTGACAGCCCGAATGGTCCCAAGGATTGTGGCTGTGCCCACAGCCTTGGCCAGGACCTGCCCCACTCCGTTAACTGTGGCCACAGACTGGTTGCTGATGGAGAAGTGAATGAGGGACTGAGGCTGTGGGCCGCCCTCTGACATCACCTGCAGCAAAGAGCAAGAACAAGGCAGAAACATCCTGGATCTTGACATCACTCTGCCACCACCTGAGAACAACGCCCCCCCTCCCTCAGTCTATCATAGAGAGGATCCTGGCCTACATTAGGAGTGGGGAAACCTCAGATTGAGGGGTCTACTTTACTTAGGATCCCACAACCTACCAATCAAAGCCAGGCGTAAAAGACAATTAGACCACACACCCACACCATATGTTTAAGAAACATGGCTTCCCCCAAAGTGTCCTGGAAATGGTAGTTTAGCCCTCCTAGTCATACAATTTCCAGCACCCTTAACAAACTACTGTCCCAAACTTTCTTTGTGGGAGGTAATGTGCTTTTAATGTATGCCGTGTACCAGAATCCCTACTGTTTGCTGCAGATATGACAGGAGGCTAGGAGGGGGGTGATAAAAGTGGCCAATTTTTAATCAGAGAAACTGATTAATCTTGCAAAATCAATTCTAGGCAGTTTGCTAATGAATTTATAACTGAATTAACTGAGAGAACAAGCAGGCCTGCCCTCCCTGTGTAGTTATCTAAACCGGTGATGAAAGGGCAGAAAAAAACTCTGCTTTACAAGCAGAAAGAAGGAGTGAAAGTTCTAGGTAAGGCAGGGACAGGGAGTATGTGGCCCTCCATAAATGATGCTGGACTCCAGCCCCCAATAGCTGGGGCTGTTAGGAGTTGGAGTCCAACAGCATCCGGAGGGTCATTGTTCTCCCCATCCCTGTTCGTGGTAGCAGGGCTGTATAGGAGAGATTTCAGGACCTGGGAGAGCTCCCAAGGAAGGGAGGTGGTACTGGATCAAGGTCATTACTCAGTAGCAAGGATTAGGGGCAAGGAGAAGGCTCTCCAAGACTTTGGATAGCTCCCAGAGGCAAAACCTTTGGTACTGGGAAGAAGACGGGTCTGAAAATGTAGTCCACTCTACACTATACATTTATAGTAGTACCATAGTACTTTAAACAATCATGGCTTCCTCAAAAAAAAAATCCTGGGAACTGTCATTTGTTAAGGGTGCTGAAAGTTGTCCCTCCCAGAGCTACAATTTCCAGAGTGACTTACCAAATAATCCCTTTACTCAGGGAACTCTGGGGTTTGCAGCTCTGTGAGGGAGAACAGGGGGTCTCCTAACAACTCTCGGCACTCTTAACAAAGCACAGTATCCAAAATACTTTGAGGAGCTGTTTTAAGGAGTATAATACTTCTTTAAATGTATAAGACAGATGGGGCCTGGATCTGCTCTCCTCTAGTGGAAACATGGATTGCATTCACTGACATGGTCCTGTAGGCGCAGTGACTCATCTCAGGGTAACCTATGCCATGGAAAGAAGGAAGGAAGGGTGGGAGATGGGCATAGCCAATAGGATGGTTTCACCCAACTGATACTCTGAACTTACCTGCATCATGTTGTGTGGAATGAGGGTTATTTTCTCTGGGATGAGCTTGAATGGTGGGAAGACCTGGCAACACAACAGCAGTCAAATTTGGCCACGTGGGAATTGAGGCTGTATTTAGAAACATACGCGCGCAGGACATTCCAGACAGAAGATATATGGGGGGGGGGGGGCAGGACGATTAAAACTCACACAGGAGAAAGAATATATGTGAACTCTCGTTTGATACTTATTTCAGCAGCTGTGAAAAAAATCGGATGAAAGAAGAAAATATTTTAGTGACTGGTGGGGAATGATCGGGATTATTTTGGATTTTGAGAGAAGATTTGGACTTTAGAAAAAGACGGCAGTAGACGGGTGCGAGGAATCCCCAAATTTTTGAAGCATGGGAACTCCAGAAAATATTATATGATTTGGCATAATATTCGGTTTAATTGATATGTATTTGTATAATTCGAAATAATGAATGTGATATAATCGTGTTTTAATTGGAAAATTAATAAAAATAGAAACATACGCGCGCGCACACATACACACACACACACACACACACACACACACTGGATCAGACTTCCCCAATCTGGCGTTGCTGAACTTTAATTGCCATCAGCCTTAGCCAGCACAGCCAGTGGTCAGGGATACCGGGAGTTGTAGTCCAGAACAAGTATAACACACCAGGCTGGGAGAAGGTTGTGCTATAGAGTCCATTATATTTTCATTCAAATTTGCAGCCAGGGCCAAAGGAACATTTCACAGAACTTGCACATGAAGTTCTTAACACCTCTGGTTCTAAAACCACAGGAGACATTTTTTTGCAAACTGTTTTTCCTGTGTGCCTAGGTTTTTTGACAGCCCATTGGCTGCAATTCCTTACCTCCACTTTCCGAGGCGCCGAGGTGAATTTGATTCCCATTTTGTCCCAGGCCATGGCTACTAAACTTGTTTGCCCCACAGCCATGGCTCGGAGGACATAGACTTCGGAATAGTCACCCACTTCCTCCATTAGCCTGCAAGGAGAGGTTTGGTATGGTTGCATTTTGTCCAACCTGGGCAAGGGAGCGCACCAGGAAAGGCCAAGCAGATTTTCAGGCTGGTCTCTTGCACCCATCTTCACATTGCTGAACAGCTACTGTCCTGGGCATAACGCTAGACAAATGACGGAGCTCACAAAAAGGAAAAAAGATGAGCTGCAAGTGCAAGTGATGGCAAATGTTTCCCTGCCTGGGATCAGCTCTGCCATTTGAAGTGTGGCTGCCATGGGAAGAGCCTGTCAAACGTGCAACAGCCATCCCAGAGACCCTGAGCCCTTCTGCACTGCATCTGATCTATGCTCCTTCTCTTAAAGAATAAAGCAAGATTCCAGACCTCATGGTTTTGAATAATGACCTGATTTTAAAAGGATCATTGGATGCTGTGAGGGATAAGAGATACCGGGAGCCCCCTCCCATACTGAATACAAGCTCCTCCCCCAGTAGGGAGGGGGAGACTTCGAGTGGCGATTCAGGAAGTGGAAACAGGAGCTCGAGTACCTTAGTGGAGCACAGGCACCGCCGGGGAAAGGAACAGGGAAGCAGGGAGACGGTAGGAAGGAGGCCGATCCCAGCTACTCCGGAATTGCGTAAAAAACGCAGGGGGCGGAGATTCAGCATGCCTAGATTACTTTGCTGGGGGGAAACGCGCGAATCGCCATTCGGAGGTACTGTGGAAGACTGACAACATGTACCCCTATCTGTAAATAGCACTGCTCTGAGCACTGTAAATACACAGCACCAATAAAAGGATAAAATGCAGAGCTGTGTGGAGTCGTTACTCTGAAGTAGCCCACCCAGGCCACTGTGACAGATGCTATCTTAGACCCCTGTTCCATCTAGTGCAGTATTTTCTACACTGGCCAGCAGCAGTTCTCAGGAGTTTCGGATGGAAGACATGCCTAGCCTGACTTCCTAAAAATCAAGTAAGATCCCACTTCTCACAGTTGTGAATAAAGAGCTGGATTAAAAAGGAACACTGGAATATGCCGCATAAGAAACCAGTTTGTCTCACTTACTATTGCCTACACTGACTTGCAGGGGCTCTCTAAGGTTTCAGGCAGGAGACGTTCCCAGCCCTGCCAGGAGATGCCATTGGGGATTTAACTTTAGAAAAAGGCAGACTGAGCTACAGCTCTTGCAGTTTTGACCACTATGCACTTTCAAACACTCCCCAAAGCCAATGGGTCGGTTTTGTGGATTTCAACTGTTTGGGTGGAGTGTGAGATCAGGGAAGGAGTACGCCTTGCAATCCCAAAGATGACCCCTTAAGAAGCAGAAGTCAAAGCATAGGAGACGCAGGGCACTTACGTCAATGCGACAATGGGGGAGGCTGCCTTCAGCTGGAGCCGCATGTAGGCAAAGTATTTACTCCGGAAGGGGTACCGGTGATGTCCCAGGACGCGCACGGAGACCAGCACGGATTTCCCAACCTCAATCTGGGGAAGAAGGCAGAGGGTTCCAGGGTGTCCTCAACTTGGGATGGCTTCAAGAGAGGATAAATTCACGGAGGAGAAGGCTGTCGAGGGTTACTAGCCATGATGGCGATGCTCTGCCTCCAATGGTTGGAGGCAGGGATGCTTCTGAATACCAGCTGCTGGAAACCGCAGGGGAGGGCTCTCGCGCTTGGATTCTGCCTGGGGGCTTCCTAGAGGAATCTGGTTGGTCGTTGTGAGATGGTCTGATCCAGCAGGGCCCTTCTTATCTTCTTCATGCAGCAGGCACATCGGAAGCTGCCTTAGTCCATGTCAGACCATTGGTCCATCTGACTGGCAGTAGCTCTCTAGGGGCTTCAGGCAGAGCTGCCACCTGGCCCTACCTGGAGATGCCACTGGGAATGGGACCAGGGGCCTTCTGCGTGCAAAGCCAATGCTCAACCACTGAGTCAGGGTTCTTCTCACACATACCGCGGTACCCCTCCATATTTTGTTGGGACTCCAGCGGAAAAGCAAGAGGACTAAGATGCGGAGTCAGACAAAGTGACATTCAGTGCGTGTGGCACAGGGACCGTGCTCCCCAAGACTACAAGGTTTCTACCCGTCCCACTGCCAGGTGATGTTATGTGTTTCTTTTGTAGCGGCCCTGTGAAAAGGGAAACCCCCCTCTCACAAATCTCTGCAAATCTAGGCGACACAGCCAGCGGCTGCTCGTGCCCCGGACACCCTTCCAGCCAGCTTATGCATACTCATCATACCTTATCCACAAGGTCCACTTCCAACTCGTACATATTGGAGATGCGAAGGTAGGCTGTAGCAGGTCCCAGGAAGGCCAGGCACAGGTCGTAGACCTCCAAGGTCAAAGAGCCAGGAAGGACAGGAACCACCTGGAAGGAAAGTGACAGGAGCAGTCACTCACAGGGTAACGGCAACATCACTTATCAGGCTGTATGAGATGGCAGGGCCCTGATCCTTTGGCTTTTGAAATAAATCTGGTTACTACAGGAACTCTGTAAGTAAGAAATTGTGCCAGAGCTTGTTTTTTTCTTTTTGCCTCCTCCCTCCGAGTCCCTTTTCCTTTTGTGTCGTGTCTCTTAGATCAGAAGCCTGAGGCTATCTTACCGCTGAGGCTTGCAAGTCCCCCTGAGAGTTATTTTTCGGCTGGAGAGCAGGGTTAATACTTTGTTTTACAAAACATATAGACTCTTTAAACCGAAAAGAAAAGAAAAGAAAGCTGTCTAAATGGATTACACAAAACAGTGTAAAGTATTTGTTGTTCAAAAGCAACAAGTGATACAATGGGTAAGATGTAAATACAAGTATACACAATGAAAGCAAATGCCTGGGTAGGCTTTCCTTTATAATATTTACAATTTTTGGTTTATTAAATCTGTATACCACCCTTCATCCATAGATGTCAGGGCAGTTCACAACGTAGTAAGAATAAAAATAATTAACAATAGCAATAATATGGAAGATGAACCTATATATTATCAAATTAAGAGAAAGGGAAGAATAGGTGGGCGGAGAGCCTGAAGCCCTAGCTTCCTCTCCTCATAAAGGCTCACAGAGCAACACACTCTGACACTCACCTGAATGGCGCTCTCTGTTTCCAGGTAAGTGAGGTTCACCATCTCCTGTGCGCTGCTGTTGACAAGGAAGTAACCGGACCCTTCCACCAGTGCAAACACTTCCTAGGCAAAAGCAGAAGGGGGGGGATATCCACACCAGGACCCCAAGACCACTCTTTCAATGTTGCCACACAGAGCACTGGCTTACCTGGGGCTGCTCTGTTTTACTCAAAGGTCAGAGTCGCCACCGTTGCCCCGTTTTGCCTCTGCCACCCCTGGAAAGTTTTCCAGGAGGAAGCCCTGGTCTGAGCAGGGTTCCTCACCACCTGACCCACACCTAGCTCCTTGGCCCCTACCTTGACGTCGGGATGGTTGTACACGGTGATGTTATCCGGGACCACAGTCACGTCCTCAACCAGCATGAGTTCCACAGTGGCAGAGGCAGGGGAGTTAGAGACCTCCTGCGTGCAGAAAGTAAAGGACAAGAAATGCTGCCTCAGGGTGTTTTCGCAGAAGGCAGGCCAACGCCAAGGAAACCTGGGCCCTTTTTTCTTTCCCTGCAGGAAACAGATCTGTGCACACCCAAGAAGAACCAAGGGAAAGCCCTGCTGGGCCAGACCCAAGGGCCTGTTGAGTAAAGCACGCTGCTCTCCCCATGGCCCAGCCAGATGTGGATGGGAAGCCCATGAGCAAGACGTAGCCCCCGGTCTTCAGAGGCCTCTGATACTAGAGGTAATACAGCCATACTGATTAGGAGCCATGGATACGTCTTATCCTCTGTGGATCTGTCTAAGCCCCTTCCAAAGCCGCTTTAAGATGACTGCCTCGCGGTGTCCCTTTTTGTCTCTCCTAAATATGTTTTGAGCAGCCACTGGGAGAGAGCGCAGTGAAGGTGCCTGCTTGATGTCAAGAGGCAGGGAGTTCGAAAGTTTGGGGGCTGATACACTAAAAGATCGATTTCTTACAAATGTGGGGCAGGTATTACAAGTATTTATGAAATCTAGCAGCAGGAGATTTCATGGATCAATGCCTTGTCGTGGCGAAGGGGCTTGAATAACTCGGAGAAGCTATGAGCTATGCCATGCAGGGCCACCCAAGATGGACAGGTCATAGTGGAGAGTTTTGACTAAACGTGATCCACCTGGAGAAGGAACTGGCAAGCCACTCCAGTATCCCTGCCAAGAAAACTCCATGGACAAAGACAACAGGCATATAAAAGTTATGACGCTGGAAGATGAGCCCCTCAGGTCGGAAGGCGTCCAACATGCTACTGAGGAAGAGCGGAGGACAAGTACAAGTAGATTCAGAGCTGATGAAGCGGCTGGGCCAAAGCCGAAAGGATGCTCAGTTGCGGATATGCCTGGAAGCGAAAGGAAAGTCCGATGCTGTAAAGAAAAATATTGCATAGGAACCTGGAATGTAAGAACCATGAGTGGAGGTAAGCTGGATGTGGTCAAAAATGAGATGACAAGAATAAATATCGACATCCTGGGCATCAGTGAACTAAAATGGAAGGGAATGGGCGAATTCAGTTCGGGTGACTATCATATCTACTACTGTGGGCAAGAATCCTGTAGCAGAAATGGAGTGGCCCTCATAGTCAACAAAAGAGTGGCAAAAGCTGTAATGGGATGCAATCTCAAAAATGACAGAATGATCTCGATACGAATCCAAGGCAGACCTTTTAACATCACAGTAATCCAAGTTTATGCACCAACTACCGGTGCTGAAGAAAGTGAAATTGACCAATTCTATGAAGACCTACAACAACTTCTAGAAATGACACCAAAGAAGGATGTTCTTCTCATTACAGGGGATTGGAATGCTAAAGTAGGGAATCAAGAGATAAAAGGAACAACTGGCAAGTTTGGCCTTGGAGTTCAAAATGAAGCAGGGCAAAGGCTAATAGAGTTCTGTCAAGAGAACAAGCTGGTCATCACAAACACTCTCTTCCAACAACACAAGAGATGACTCTACACATGGATATCACCAAATGGGCAGCATCGAAATCAGATTGATTATATTCTCTGCAGCCAAAGATGGAGAAGCTCTATACAGTCAGCAAAAACAAGACCTGGAGCTGACTGTAACTCAGATCATCAGCTTCTTATAGCAAAATTCCAGCTTAAACTGAAGAAAGTAGGAAAAAGCACTGGGCCAGTAAGATACAATCTGAATCAAATCCCTTATGAATACACAGTGGAAGTGAGGAACAGGTTTAAGGATTTAGATTTGGTGGACAGAGTGCCTGAAGAACTATGGATGGAGGCTCGTAACATTATACAGGAGGCAGCAACGAAAACCATCCCAAGGAAAAGGAAATGCAAGAAAGCAAAATGGCTATCCAACGAGGCCTTACAAATAGCGGAGGAGAGGAGGCAAGCAAAATGCAAGGGAGATAGGGAAAGATACAGGAAACTGAATGCAGATTTCCAAAAAACAGCAAGGAGAGACAAGAGGGTCTTCTTAAATGAGCAATGCAAAGAAATAGAGGAAAACAATAGAATGGGGAAAACCAGAGATCTGTTCAAGAAAATTGGAGATATGAAAGGAACATTTCGTACAAAGATTACCATAATCAAGGACAAAAGTGGTAAGGACCTAACAGAAGCAGAAGACATCAAGAAGAGGTGGCAGGAATACACAGAGGAATTATACCAGAAAGATATGGAGGTCTCGTACACCCCAGGTAGTGTGGTTGCTGACCTTGAGCCAGACATCTTGGAGAGTGAAGTCAAATGGGCCTTAGAAAGCACTGCTAATAACAAGGCCAGTGGAAGTGATGATATTCCAGCTGAACTATTTAAAATTTTAAAAGATGATGCTGTTAAGGTGCTACACCCAATATGCCAGCAAGTTTGGAAAACTCAGCAATGGCCAGAGGATTGGAGAAGATCAGTCTACATCCCAATTCCAAAGAAGGGCAGTGCCAAAGAATGCTCCAACTACCGCACAATTGCGCTCATTTCACACGCTAGCAAGGTTATGCTTAAAATTCTACAAGGCAGGCTTAGGCAGTATGTGGACCGAGAACTCCCAGAAGTGCAAGCTGGATTTCGAAAGGGCAGAGGAACCAGAGACCAAATAGCAAACATGCGCTGGATTATGGAGAAAGCTAGAGAGTTCCAGAAAAACGTCTACTTCTGCTTCATTGACTATGCAAAAGCCTTTGACTGTGTCGACCACAGCAAACTATGGCAAGTTCTTAAAGAAATGGGAGTGCCTGATCACCTCATCTGTCTCCTGAGAAATCTCTATGTGGGACAAGAAGCTACAGTTAGAACTGGATATGGAACAACTGATTGGTTCAAAATTGGGAAAGGAGTACGACAAGGTTGTATATTGTCTCCCTGCTTATTTAACTTATATGCAGAATTCATCATGCGAAAGGCTGGACTAGATGAATCCCAAGCCGGAATTAAGATTGCCGGAAGAAATATCAACAACCTCAGATATGCAGATGACACAACCTTGATGGCAGAAAGCGAGGAGGAATTAAAGAACCTTTTAATGAGGGTGAAAGAGGAGAGCGCAAAATATGGTCTGAAGCTCAACATCAAAAAAACCAAGATCATGGCCACTGGTTCCATCACCTCCTGGCAAATAGAAGGGGAAGAAATGGAGGCAGTGAGAGATTTTACTTTCTTGGGCTCCTTGATCACTGCAGATGGTGACAGCAGTCACGAAATTAAAAGACGCCTGCTTCTTGGGAGAAAAGCAATGACAAACCTAGACAGCATCTTAAAAAGCAGAGACATCACTTTGCCGACAAAGGTCCGTATAGTTAAAGCTATGGTTTTCCCAGTAGTGATGTATGGAAGTGAGAGCTGGACCATAAAGAAGGCTGATCGTCGAAGAATTGATGCTTTTGAATTATGGTGCTGGAGGAGACTCTTGAGAGTCCCATGGACTGCTAGAAGGTCAAACCTATCCATTCTTAAAGAAATCAGCCCTGAGTGCTCCCTGGAAGGACAGATCGTGAAGCTGAGGCTCCAATACTTTGGCCACCTCATGAGAAGAGAAGAATCCTTGGAAAAGACCCTGATGTTGGGAAAGATGGAGGGCACTAGGAGAAGGGGACGACAGAGGACGAGATGGTTGGACAGTGTTCTCGAAGCTACGAACATGAGTTTGACCAAACTGCGGGAGGCAGTGCAAGACAGGAGTGCCTGGCGTGCTATGGTCCATGGGGTCACGAAGAGTCGGACACGACTAAACGACTAAACAACAACAACAGCAGCAGGAAATTAACTGCATGTGATACTGGATGAGTTCTGGTGCCTACTTCCCCTACACATACTTGCAGCCCAAGGGGACTCAGATGGGGCAGTTAATCTGGTATGTTAGGTATCCCTTCTCATGGCACCAAAGCTGACATGATAGAGAGCCCAGCTGCATCTTTAGTTTTCTCCCTTTTCCATTGCAAAATGACTTGAGAAGCTTAGGCAGTAAGGTGTTCTCTCCTTTCTCAGGGAAACTGGGGTTTTGGGGGGGGCAGGATGGTTCTGATGAGACAATCATATTGCGAGATGTGGGAGAGGGCAATTGTTTCTTCTCTGGTCTTGACTGGGGCGTTGGCACTATATGGGCCCTGATCCCCTACTTCCATGGTTTTTGCTGTTTTCAAGACCAGGCCAGGCCATCTGCAATTTTTTTCTATAAGCTGCCTTGAGTTCCTATCAGGGAAAACGGCAGGGAACAACAACAACAACAACAACAACAACAACAACAACAACAACAACAACAACAACAATAATACATGGCACCTGTTTGCAAATTAGAGCAGTTAAGTGCGAACCTAGCAGTTCAAAAGCATGCCAGTGCAAGCAGATAAACAGGTACCGCTCTGGTGGGAAAGTAAATGGCGTTTCCGTGCGCTGCTCTGGTTTCGCCAGAAGCGGCTTAGTCATGCTGGCCACATGACCTGAAAAAACTGTCTGTGGACAAATGTTGGCTCCCTCGGCCAATAAAGCGAGATGAGTGCCACAACCCCAGAGTCGTCTGCGACTGGACTTAACTGTCAGGAGTCCTTTACTTTTACCTTTTTAAGTGGGCATATATGGGGAAAGGTGAACCCACAGGTAAATTGTTAAGGGCTTTGTATACTACAGTGGAGCCTCGGTTGTCAAACACCTCCACTGTATTGTATTACGCTGAAAACCCATTACGCTGAAAATCAAAAGATTTTCGGAAGCCGAACGTGCTAGGCAGCTTCCGTTTTGAGTTTCCCTGTTGTATTGCGGCTTCCGCTTTCAGTTTTCGAATGTTTCGGAAGTCAAACGGTCTTCTGGAACAGATTACATTAAAAAACCAAGGTTCCACTGTAACAGTAACACCCTGAACTTGGCCTGGTAGGAAACAGGCAGCCAGTGCAGTTCTTACATACATCTACCATGCTTACAGAATTGTAGAGTTGGAAGGGACCCTGAGGGTTACCTAGTTCAACCCCCCTACAGTGCAGGAATCTCTGCTAAAGCATCCAGGACAGATGGTCACCCAAACTCTGCTTAAAAGCCTCCAAGGAAGGACCTCAGCGCAACAACACCCTCTCCATGGAGCAATCTTCCCCTCTACTCACTCTTGGGCTCCCTCTCTCAGAATATTTCACAAAGTTGACAGAGATCAACACCGTCCCTTTGATCTGCCGCACCTCAAGGAGCTGGTGTCCTGGGACCAAAACAGATGCAGACACAGCATTGGGAGGGAGGGAGAGAAAAGGAAGCAGAAATTGAAACAAATGTATTTTAAAAATTGCCATTCTTACATAGGAAGGGAGGTATGAGGGAGACTGCATTCTTGCATGTGAGATACAGCAAGTTGTTTTTTTTCAAAAAAAAATAAAATTACAGGGATGAGCAAAAGGGGACTCGCCAGGTGGGGCAGAGCCACAACACTAACATCCTGGCAGGTGGGACGCTGTTGCTTACTGTGAGGAAGAGGAGCGAGGCGGCAGGGAGGCTAGCGTGGTGCAAACACACCCATGGAGCCAATCCAGCACACCTGCCTAGGTGTTTGCACCATGCCAACTTCCCCGCTTCATCCTAGTAAGCTGCAGCAGGATAGATGCTTCTGCAGCTGAGATAGTGCTACTGTGTATTGTAGTGGTTAGAGTGCTGGATTAGGACATGAAAGTCCAGGGTTCAAATCCCCACTTGGCCATGAAGCTCACTGGGTGACCAGACACTGCCCCTCAGCCAAACACCGCCCCACAGAGTTGTTTGTTTTGGGGAGTAACCACTAATTCATGTTGAGTACCGGCACCCTTTTTCCTAGAAGAAAAGCACTTGGGAGAACCATGCAAAGCCACCTTGAGCTCCTCGAAGAAAAAAGTGGGACCTAAGTGTAATAAACAAAATAATTAATAACCCATTTAAAGATGTAAAGAAAGCCCTGCTGGCTCAGGCCAATGGCTCATCTAGTCTATTGTATCCTGTTCTCACAGCAGCCAACCAGATGTCCCAGTGGGAAACCCGCAAGCAGGGTGTGAGAATAACAGAAACTCTCCTTTCCCATGGTTTCCAAATTGTGCAGTAGAAGCAGGACTGAGAGAATAAAAAAGCACTGGTGGTGGCAGTTCTAGCTAGTAGGCAGGCTGAGACCCTACCTGCCTGCAGACTGTGGTGCATGCTCTAGTTATCTCCTGCTTGGACTACTGCAATGCACTCTATGTGGGGCTACCCTTGAAGGTGACCCGGAAACTACAACTAATCCAGAATGCGGAAGCTAGACTGGTGACTGGGAGCGACCGCTGAGGCCACATAACACCGGTCTTGAAAGACCTACATTGGCTCCCAGTACGTTTCCGAGCACAATTCAAAGTGTTGGTGCTGACCTTTAAAGCCCTAAATGGCCTCGGTCCAGTATACCTGAAGGAGCGCCCATCGTCCTGCCTTGACACTGAGGTCCAGCTCCGAGGGCCTTCTGGCGGATCCCTTGTTGCGAGAATCCAAGTTACAGGGAACCAGGCAGAGGGCCTTCTCGGTAGTGGCGCCCGCCCCGTGGAACGCCCTCCCACCAGAGGTCAAAGAGAAAAACTACTACCAGATTTTTAGAAGACATCTGAAGGCAGCCCTGTTTAGGGAGGCTTTTAATGTTTAATAGATCATTGTGTTTTATTTTTCTGTTGGAAGCCGCCCAGAGTGGCTGGGGAAACCCAGCCAGTTGGGTGGGGTATAAATAATACATTATTATTATTATTATTATTATTATTATTATTATTATTATTAGCTACAGGGGCTTGGAGAGTCTCTTCATTCAAGGGCATAAGAAGAGCCTGCTGGATCAAATCAATGGCCCCTCCAATCCAGCATCCTGCTCTCACAGTGGCCAACCAGATGCCCAATGAGAAACCCGAAAGCAGGACTTTGAGCACAACACCACCTTCCACATATGCAATTCCCAGCAACAGGTATTATATCGGAGGCATATTACTGCCTCTGGGAGTGGAGGGAGAAGATGGCATCCTGATTAGTAGCCGCTGGTATCTCTGCTGAAGCGCAGCGCTGAGTCGTACCATGGAGCCTGGTCTGTCCAGTCCCATCATCCTTCGGTACCATCTGCATGGACCTCGGTAGAGTGAAGTAAGCAAGGCTTTGATTGGCCGATATCCATTCCAGGATTAGGGAGGTGAAGTTATCAAACTTCCGCCGGTGCTGGTCGAACAGAGCTAGCTCCAAAACGGTGTTCCTCAAACTGGACACGGGGACCTGCAAGGCATCCCAAAAGACACCGGAGGCAGCCTGCATTTAACAGCGTGCGAGATGAACCTGGGAAAGGACCGCACCTTTGTGATCTACGGAGCCAAAGCACAGAAGCTCTGCAAAGCAAGGGCAGCAGAACTCGAAAGGTAACTATGATGACACCTTGGAAGATAGTTTACCTATCTTCCATATTTAACTAATCAATCAGTTAGACTGATTCTGATTTAAAAGATTTGGTCTACTAAAGAAAGATAAAACCCTGATAACAATGGCTGGCAGCAAATATAATAATAATAATAATAATAATAATAATAATAATAATAATAATATGTCGCCCATCTGACTGGGTCGCCCCAGCCACTCTGAGCGGCTCCCAACAAAATATTAATATACAGTCGTACCTTGGTTCTCAAACAGAAACCGTTCCGGAAGTCCATTTGACTTCCGAAAACGGTCAAAACCCAAGGCACAGCTCCCAATTGGCTGCAGGAGCTTCCTGCACTCAATCAGAAGCTGCGGAAGCCGTGTCAGACGTCCGGCTTCCAAAAAACATTTGCAAACCGGAACACTCACTTCTGGGTTTGTGGCATCCAGGAGCCAAAACATTCGAGTCGCAAGGTGTTCAAGATTCAAGGTACAACTGTATTTAAAAGATATATATTAAAATCCAGTGCTTATCTTCTAGGAAAAGTGGTGCTGGTACTGCGTACCCTTGACTACTCCCAGAAAAAGCACTGTTTAAATTCTACCTATCTATCTATCTCTATCTATTTTCCCTACAAGGACTTTCCTTGCAGTTATACAAACTTTCTGAGCCCAATTTCTGGCTAAAAAACAAACAGTCCAACATCTTCCCAAGATTCCCAAACAAACGGAGCGCATTGAGGCGCTTCAGTGGCGCTTCGAGCATTTCCCGGAACACTTACCAGCTGCTTGTGGTGCTGAGGCAAAGGGCAAGGTGGAGTGCCAGCTGCCAGCTTATACACAGGTGTCACGGCCATGCTGGCAGGGTGGGCACAAATGAACCTCACCTGCACCATCTCCACAGCGGGACTGGGGTTTAGCACGCCCGGATGATTGCCCACCTGGAACGTAAACACCTTTGGGGAAGCAGCAAAGGAAGAGTGGTTGTCAGCCATCAGGCCTTGCAAATGTAGCCAAGCATAAAGTTTAGATGTAACCAGAGCCTTTGGTCAGTTTAAAGCGTTAGACTAAGAAAGCCAAACGCTGAAATCTCCAAACTACTGAATCTGGAACAGGGGCATCACTGTGGACGGTGCATACAGCTAGAAGGGAGGATAAGCCAAGCACAGCTGCAGCTATCATAGCGCCGTTTTCTGTAAGATGCGCTATGGAGGCTGTGCCTCTCCTTATTGGCCACTACATTTCTTAGGCATGTTAATGTCTTGCCGGGGGGGGGGGGAGAGTACGCACACACCTTCCTCCTACCTGTTCCCCCAGCTCCAGGCATGTGGTCCGATAAATGTACTGGTTTTGCTTCCTCTTGGCTGGCAAACGAACCTCCATCACGTGGACTTTGTCCTTATGCTCCACTTTCAGCTCCAAGAAGAAGCGGGACGGCTCCAACACCCATGGGCTGGGCCCTCCCTCGAACACCATTTCCTTCACGGAATGCCAGGTCACCAAAGCCACCTCCACAGGGTTCACAGCCTAGTCATTATATAAAGGAGTAAATACTCCCCTGGCCTGCAAAGAATTGAGCCAAGGACACCCACCCACCCCGGTTCCCCACCTGTAGTTCTTCCAATAGGGAGGCCTGTGCTTTCTAACCACCATTCACATCCCTAGTTGCTGGGAAGCTAGTAAGATGAGAGATCACGTTGCAGACAAAGAACATCAAAACGAAGGACTCTGTTTTATACTGAACTAGACCATTTAGCTCAGCACTGTCTACACACTGGCTGGCAGTGGCTCTGCGGGGTGTCAGGCAGGGGGGACCTGGAGATGCTGCTGCTGGGGATCGTAATCTAGGACCCTCTGCAAGCAAAGCAAATGCTCACCCCCTTAGCTGTGGCCCTTCCCTCAGTGCAAAAGGAATTAAAGAGAGAGAACAGAAATAAACTGTAGCACCACCCTCCGCCCACTACTACCATAGAGTTGGCGCCTCCTCACCGTGAGCGGTTCATAAGCAGCAAAGGTGGCACTCGTGTCAAAATACTCCTCGTAGATGGTGGCACTGGCTGTCACCAGTGTATGGCCGAGAGACTTGGCTGCTAGATGGATGGTGGAGCAGAACTGTGGGCCAGCTTTCTGCTTACCTATCAAACAGGAGCACAACTATTCTTTCTATAAGCACAGGAAGAGGGGTTGATCTCCAGAACTGGAATGAAGGGGCAATAGCTCAGCAACCCGCCCAGATGGCAGTCACAGCGCCCCGTGATTGTCGAGTACAGTGGAGAGCACAATGGGGCATTGGTCGAGAGCGGGTGTCCTTCTAAAGCCCATGCAAACAGCCGTCCCCTGAATCTGCTCCTTAGTCCACCCACAGAAAACACTGGGCTATGTGTGAGGGGGAGGGTGTGCTATTTTTCATTTATTATTACTACTTTCTTTTTCTTTTGAAATTTTGCGCCCTTAAGAATTTTGCGCCCAGGGCAACTGCCCCTGTGGCTCCACCCACACGATGGCACTGGCTCCCAGGATTCTTTGGGGGAAGCCATGGCTGTCTAAAGTGGTGCACTACTGCTTCAAATGCCTAGTGAAGATGAGGCCTAAAACAGGAGGGCAGGAGAGGACATTTATGTTAGGGAGCAAGTGAAGAGAACTGCCCTCTTACCCGTTTCATCCAGGGAAAACACTCCTTGCTTATCCATGCCGACATCCAGGGGTAAGAGTGAGCAGTCCGTGAAAGCGATGGTCTCCCCCGTCTCTTTCTCAATGTGGTACATCCTGAGTGGGACTTCCAAGGTCTGTCCAATCTCAGTGTCTGCATGGAATGGCAAGATCTCCATCTTTGAGAGCTTTAGCACATACACCTGAGTGGGGGCAGGGGGTAAAAAGTCAGCTCTCTAGGGATTCAGAACACCCCAAGGCCTCTCTTCAGACTGAGTTTTAAGCCTGTAGGCTGGGGTTTTGACCCAGCAAGCAATTCAACTTGCGCCAATGCTGCAGAAAGACTTGCCTGTATTTCCCCAAAGTGGAAAGGGTTCTGCACATCTCTGGCCTGCACGGCGGTTTGGCCCTCAACCAGCCCTGCTGTAACCACCCCTTTCACCGTGACGGTGGCCACTGTCTGATTGGAAGAGTTCCATGTGAAGTTGCCACTGCCTCCCTCCACCTGTGAATTGTTTGGAGAGCAGAAGCAAGGGTGGGGGTGGGGAATACAAAATGCACAGTTAAGCCTGCACCCCCAGAAGAGAGTAAGATGATGATGTTATCCACCTGGGTGTTGGAGAGAACATATGTCACTCGATCAGAAACAGTGGTCTCTGTTGGTGAAAATACAAGCATGGACGCACGTGGCCAATGGAAGGGGACTGCAGGAATAGAAAACTCAATGTAGCAGTGGCCTGAACTAGTGAGGAGGCCCAACCTCAGGTCCCTTCTGCTAGGGAGGTCAGATGGTCATCTATGTTTTCTACAGTAGGTCTTCCTCAGCAGGATGTCAGGGTGTCTTTTTCACCAGCCTCCTCTTGTAGACAGAGAGACTAACACTTTTATTCCATTTGGTATTAGTAGAGATTCTCATTGGTTCCTTCCATGTGTCCTGTTTAATTTTTAAATTTTTGGTAGAATATTTTATAATAAAAGGACATTGATGAAAAGGACCTCTCCAAACTAAGCGAATGGGTGGTAAAGTGGCAAATGCAATTCAGTGTAAGTAAACAAGTGTAAAGTGATGCATGTTGGGGCAAAAATACGTTAATTTCACATATACGCTCATGGGTATGAACTGGAAGTGAGCGACCAGGAACAAGAGCTTGGGGTTGTAACGGATAGCTCAATGAAGACGTCGACCCTGTGTGCGGCTGCCTTGAAACGGGCAAATTCCATGCTATGGATCATTAAGAAAAGAATTGAAAGGAAAAACTCCCTGGGTGGGATCTCCCGGGGGGGGGGGGGAACTGGGGGAAGATGGGGAAGCTCCCAGGTGCGAGCTGGGAAGGTTCACTCTCCTTTGTGCGAAATAAAGGTTAAGAAATAATTTTGATAGAGAGCTCTCCTTATGTTCTTTAAAAAATCCTGTAGTGTACTCAGTCACATATAAGAAGGAAAACTGAGCAGCGACACTGTCAGATAACCAAATCATTAAGTGCATCAACAAGGCTTTAAACTATCCATGACACAGCCTCTCCGTAAGTAAGCGTGAGTGGCTGGAAATCTGACAGTGACTTCACTTCTGTTTACGCAGCTGATATAAGGGAACCAGACGTTGTCAAAATGATCATGTTTCATTTGGCTCTTAACAACCCTTCTGTGTTGTGTTAGATGCTCAGGAGGAGAGCGAAGGGAAGCTCTGTTGTCATACACAACCCATTGCTTCAGGGTTTTGTCGCTGGAAGCTCCAAAGGCAAAAGTAGGTCAAAATGGTGGAGGGAATGGGTACCATCTTTCCTATGGCAGATGGATGCAAACATTTGTACCGCACTGATAAATGAATAAAGGGCATTCTAGGGGATTTATCTCCCCAGGTCTTGGTCGAAACTTCACCTGAACTTTGTACCGGTACAAGATGTCCAGTGGGTGGTGTGGGAATGCCAAGAAGGAGGGCGTCAGCATAATGGGAAGGTAAATCTTCACTTCCTGCTTGTGGCTGATGGGCGGCTTTAATAAATCTTCTGAACCACTCTGAAGGAAAGGGAGGAATGGTTGACCTGAATTTTCAGTCTTAAAAGAAAAACACAAAACACATACATAACAAGGAATAAATATTGAAGCCTGCAGGGCTAGCAAAATATCTCAAATTCCTAGCCTCCCACATCCAATGTTAAGACCTACTATTACTGTATATTCCTGTGTATAAGACTACTTTTTAACCCAGGAAAATCTTCTGTTTTCTGCTGCTCCAGAGAAGCGGACACGGAGCAATGGATTCAAACTTCAAGAAAGAAGATTCCACCTAAACATTAGGAAGAACTTCCTGACAGTAAGAGCTGTTCGGCAGTGGAATTTGCTACCAAGGAGTGTGGTGGAGTCTCCTTCTTTGGAGGTCTTTAAGCAGAGGCTTGACAGGCATATGTCAAGAATGCTTTGATGGTGTTTCCTGCTTGGCAGGGGGTTGGACTGGATGGCCCTTGTGGTCTCTTCCAACTCTATGATTCTCAAAAGTCGGGGGTCGTCTTATATGCCGGGTCGTATTTCTTACCGGTATACAGCGAGTATATCCCAAACTCTATATTTTAACTGGAAAAGTTGGGGGTTGTCTTATATGCCCAATTGTCTTATACGCCGGAATATACGGTATTATATTATTGCAAACCCATAAATCCGGGCCAGAGAATATCCATATGCTACTACGACGAATGAACTTTTCTTTCACCTGGAGGAGAACAGACACCAGCGCAGCTTCAATGACGGTGACGCCATCCTTCAAAACCCGAACTACGTGGTAGGAGCCGTTCACTGAAGATATAAACTCTTGAAAGTATTCTTGGGGAAACTGGTGAGTTATTCGAAGATTCTGGAAATCAAGGGGTGGGGGTAAATGTTGTCAGAAGAAGGGACAGTGTGACATCAAACACTTTATCAGAAGCACAGTGAAAAGGTCACAGATTGATAGAAACATTGTGTCCTCGGAGTTGACTCCAAGGAAGCCTACAAGGCTAGAAAGGTGTTTTCAAGTTCTTCAGCGCCTACATCCAATTTTTAAAGACTCTTGTTGTTTTTTGTAGACCCAACAGAGACAGGCCAGTGGCCCATCTAATCCAACATCCTGTTCTCACAGTGGCCCAGTGGGAAACCTGAAAGGTAGAGCATGAGACTCTTAATGCCATGGGTTCAAGTCCCACGCTGGGCAGAAAGATTCCTGCCTTGCAGGGGGTTGGACTAGATGATCTTCGTGGTCCCTTCCAACTCCACAAGCAGGAATGGCCACAAAAGCATTCTCTCCCCTCTTGCAGTTTCTAGCAACTGCAATTCAGAAGCATTCATCCCCCTGACTGCAGAGGCACAGCACGGCCATCATGTCAAGCACCAGTTGATAGCCTTGTCCCCCATGAATTTCTCTAATCCTCTTTTAAAGTCATCTAGCTCGGTGGACATCACTGCCTCCAGTGGGAGTGGGTTCCATAGTTTCACTATGTGCTACAAAACCCCTCCGTTCTTTGTGACAGATCAATCCTATGCGTGTTCCTCAGAATTAAGTCCCACTGAATTTCCTGGGGCTTACCCCAAATATGTCTATACTGGATGACATTTTAAGGCTGCAATCCTACGAACATTTACTATGGAATTCGGTGTGTGTGTGTGTGATTTCAGACATAACATGCACAGGATCTCATTGCAAGTTAATGCTGGCATTTGGGAGAGATCTTTGAGCTTCTTCCCCAAGCTGGCACCTACTCACATCGGATGGGTAGATCTTGGTGCTCGATTTGTCGTACACTTCGACTGTGATGGTATACTCTCGCTTCACTTCTAGGATCCACCTGTCGCCGGGCTGGACAGTGAAACCTGCAATCAGTTGCACAACGGAAGCCAAACGAAAAGCATTTCTGTAAGATGAGGCAAAGGAAACAAACTGCATGGTGCCAAGTTTCACATTTAGCAGCTGGGGCACCCGGCATCGTGTTCACTGGACGTTGCCCATACTAGGCCCCCTTGTTGGCCCTTGTTGGCCTTCTCTTCATGAGAACCTCAACCTTAGACAACTCAGTCGTCTTTCTTACGACTAGCCCCAAGGGGTTGTTGGCTTCCTCCTCCACCTTAGCCTCAGCTTTGCCCTTCCCTTTTCAGCAGGGAAGAGGATGATGGGGATGATGTCTCCCCCTATTATAGGTCTCTGCCTCGAGTCCTACCAGTGGCAGCGGGCACCAGCCTTCACCGCCACTGAGGTAGGACCTCTTCTAAGTTCCCTCCCCTCCCAGAGTGATAGAATCCAGCTCCATGCTGACCAGAAAAGGTACAGGAGATTAATTCCCCTGCAAAGGGAGTTACAGGCTGCACAGCAACTATACCTTTAAAGCACATCCTGGGAATTGTGGTTTGTTCAGGGTGCTGGGAATTGTAGCTCTTTGAAGGTTAAACCACAGCTCCCAGGATTCTCTGGGGGAAGTCATGTGTTTTAAAGGAACGGTGTGTGCATAGCCCAAGCTGTGTGCCCCACCTCTTGCATCTCCAGCTTTGGAGGTGAGGCCAGATGCATATCGCCACTGTCACCCACATCACCCTCGTGGAAAAAGCCCAAGTGCATATAGTCAAAACTCTACACGGAGATGCGGGAGGGACCGTTTACCTAAATATCCAGGCTCCACAACATATATGCTGCAGTTGGGAAGTCCAGAGGAGGCTCGCATGTGGATGTCTTAATCTCTTCGATAAGGAATTCAGCCTTGTCGTAAATTGAGAGGAGGAGAAGGATGAAAGGGGCAAAGGACGCTCCACATTAAACACGGGTTCGGATCCGATATGGTGCTACGCTGAAACCACTTAGCGGTATACAGAGCCGGATTTAGGTTTGATGAGGCCCTAAGCTACTGAAGTTTGTTGAACATTTGAAAAATTATTGTAAGCAACTTAAAACGTTAGCGGGGTTTATATAAAACAAGCAGTAAAGGCAAATAAAAGATTTTTTTAGAGGAAATAAACAAATAAGGAATTAATTTAGATATGCAGTAGTAAAGATAAAATGAACAACAGATGGGGGTGGGGGGAAGTGAATTTGATGTGCATTTTTTTGTTTCGTTAAATAATTTGTTTGTTGCAATATTGGAAAATGATAAATAAATTAAAAGAAAAGAAACAGCTAGTTGCAGCCCAGTCTAAGTTCTTTAAGGATACTTTTGTGGACTAAGACCAGGTTAACCTGTCCCAGCTGAATGGCGGTGATGGTAGCTGTCTTTGCATCCAGTTTGGCCACAGGGAGGCCAGAAGCGTTAGGCGCCTTCACAGCGTCTTGTAGCTCCAGCTCATAATGCTCAAGAGGCAACTGCACCTCTGTGGAGATAAAGGGTTGGCAATGCTCAGTCAGTTATTCCCAGCCATAGCTGCTGCGTTCTTTACACAGCCTCCCTCTCCCACCCCAACCCAGCAGGGATGTCGGGGCAGTGATCAAGTATTGCCTTCGGCTTCAGTGCTATTCCTAGTAAATATGATTCAATTTTCCAACTCAATAAAAGCACTGAAGCTGGGCAAGGCATTATAAGGCCAAAACGATTAGTTAGAGATAGGAGCTGTAGTCCAGGATGGCAGATCTGCCACCACTCGTACATACCCTTCAACCAACCCACCCTTACTAGTGAATGAGTTTCACTGAACACTGTGGGGCTCACCTTCTGAGTAAGCATCAGTGTTAGAAACTGAGATGTGAAAGCTAGGAGCTAAATGGCACCTTAAATCGAGGCTATGGGCGCAACAACGGAATGTCTAGGCGTGCTATTTTTATAACAAGAATGCAAAGCTGAAAATGAATGAACTGCAGCTAAAATATTATAGTTACAGGTAGGTAGCCGTGTTGGTCTGACGTAGTCAAAACAAAATTTTAAAAAAATCCTTCCAGTAGCACCTTACAGACCAACTAAGTTTGCCATTGGTATGAGCTTTCGTGTGCATGCACACTTCTTCAGAAGGAAGGAAGGAATTTCTAAAATATTATGTTCATTTTTCACATGGTCTAGTCCTTCCCCTGCCCACCCCCCTAATATTATTAAGAGGGTCTCTTCTCCAGTCTTCAGAGAGTAGCTGGAAGTGGGGAGGCAGAAAAAGGTCCTTCTTTCCTTCCCCTCTGCAGTTTTAATCTGAAATCTTAGGCGCAGTACTGCACTTAGAGCTCAGAAACTGCTCGCGCTAATGACATTCCCTGTTGCAAAATGCGCCTAGAACAGTGGGAGTTTCTAACACTGTGTAGGATTTCGTAGTCAGGAGACTAAATTAGCAGCAACAAACAGACAACACGGTAATGTTAGCAAAACAATGAAAAGGTAAACAACCGTGAAGTGCAAATATTTAAATGTATACGCACCAACAACCTTCACATATACAAAGAGATTCAAAAATGTGTACAAAATCTCATGCTCGAAGTCTTAAAAGTCCAGTATAAAGTGCAATAATCAAGTCCGAAAATCAAGTCTGATAATAAAGTGCTACGATGTATCATGCGTTCTTATCTCTTCCCAAGCGTTCTTATCTCTTGTAAGTAACTGTTGCATTTCATCAATCTTTGAGAATTGTGAGTTTCGGTAGCCTTGTTAAGCTTTTACATATGAACCTTAGAAAGAGTCCGCCCCCTCAAGAAACCATTCCTGTGAAACAGGGAAGAAGCTAGCTGCCCGTCGGAAGAGATAAGAATATGCATATACATTTAAATATTTGCACTTCATGGTTGTTTACCTTTTCAGGAGACTAAATTATGCATACAGTCACCCAGAAGATTAGGAATGTACCTGTGATCTTTCCCTGAACTATTTTGCCAACTTTGTATTTAATGTAGGCTCCGACCAGCAGGTAGACATCATAGGAAGGGATTAAGAATATGTTCTCCAAAACCAGCAGGCGCACCAGCGCAGCAGCAACTTTCTGGAAGATTGAGAAAACACCACCAGAGGCATGCAGAGAAATGTACACATAAAGAATTATATATTATGCTTTGCAGTCACTTTAAGATTCTTCTCTTTCAAAACTGAAAAAGGACTGAGTGATTCTATTGCATTATATATGGTTGGCATTCAAGGTAGTTGCTTTGGTTTAATCTCCACAGGGTGAAGGAGCAACGATGGCTCCATCGGACCACTTTCTGCTTGTTTAAAACTTCCACCTGTCATCTCCACTCCATACATTTAAAGCACTCTTAGAATCATAGAATAAGTTGGAAAGGACCCAAAGGGTCATCTAGTCCAACCTCCAGCAATTCCCCTGGGAATTGGTTTGCAAAGGATGCTGACAGTTGTTAGCAGGACCTCTGCTCCTATTTCCAAAGTTCCCAGATGGTTAAACCACTCTGGGAACTGTAGCTAAGCGAATGATCTCCTAATAACTCTATTTAACAAACTACACTTTCCCAGATTCTTTGGGGGAAGCCGTGACTGTTAAAGTGGCAAAGAGCACTCTGAATGTATGGTGTGGATATCACCTCTATAGCTCTGGTAGGCCCTGACCTTGCCTTGCACTGCTGAGATCCCTCTGGGAGGGCACAGTGAGTACTCACCTTGTAGACAGGCTCCTGTATTCGGACCTTTATGACGGCTGCACCTGTTTTGATCCCTGACACCAGAATCCTATCTCCTTGTTTCTCCTCTCTTTCCATCTCAACTACGTAGTTGGGCGGAGAATATTCTGCCTCAGAATATTTTAAAATCCTAAAGAAACCAAACTGGGCGTTTACTGGGAGAACAAAGGTCTGTCACTGCATTAAGAGTAAAAAAAAAAAGCAAGGTGAAATTTATGGGGTGGGTGGAAAAACCTGCAGCCACTGTTAAGACCCCCAAAGCCCATCAGTCCCAGCCAGCATGGCCAGTGGACGGGGGGGGGGGCGGCCACTGGAATCTAGCAACAGGTTAAATGCCCCTCTTAACGGAGATAGGGAAGGGGACATGAGCTGTATGGGACTCTCGCTTACATTTATGCATCTGAGGACTTAACAACAGTGAGCAACTTTCCTTAGATGGAAGTAATGAGTTCAAAGCAAGGATGCAATGGAATGAAATCTCTCAACTTCAGCAGTCTACCCAGTGGAGCACACACGCAACCTCCTGTGTCGTTTAGGATTTTATTAACCACACTTGGCCATTTGGGGTTCGATCTTACCTAATTTTGCTCGAGAGCTCCACGTTTTCCAACTCATCATCCTTGGCAACGCTCCACTCAAATTCCAACCCCTCCAAGCTGCTGAATGTGTTCCCTGCAGGCAGGATCCAAAAATGAGCCCAGGCTCAGGGCCAAAGGAGATGCGATGCGATGATGTCTGTCACATGGCTTATCTTTGTGTGACTGGTGCTTCTTTGTTGTTGTTTTTTTAAAGTCACATGGGGTGGGGAGGGAGGATCAGGACCATAGCATGAGGGGTGAGGGCTTGAACCCTCTGACCATGCTATGGTCCTGATCTGGCTTTTGCTCCAAAGCTATCTCACCTTGAGATCCTTGCCGGCAACAGAGAGAGAGATGCTAATGGGACATGTTCCAAAACTATGTGAGAGTGAAGATGAACAGAAGCACCAGGTGAAATACAAAGAATGCTAATTAAGTTGTTGTGGATAAAATAGGCCACCTGCTTGATAACTTTAGGCGTACACCATAAATAAAAAGTTAACAGAGCACTGTGACCTATCTTGTCATGTCAAAAGGGTGAAAGAAGAGTCCCGCTAGCAGGCCAAAAGGGTGTATCAACCCCAGAGAAGAAAGTAATTAATGTTTAACAGACCACTGTATTTTAATATTTTGTTGGAAGCCACCCAGAGTGGCTGGGGAAACCCAGCCAGATGGGTGGGGTATAAATAATAAATTATTATTACAGTATTGTTATTAATAACAATCATGTAGACAGAGTGCTATGCAGAACTGAGTTTATAAGTGACTGGCTGCCTCATACCCAGCACTGCTTGTGAATTCTTAAAAACAAAACAAAAAGTCAGTGCAGTTTTGAAAGGTGCAGTTTGCCGTCTTGATTCGAAATGGTGTCCAAAATTTGGTTACAATATTTTAAGATGTCTCCAAATGCAGAGCACACAGATATCTTTCCAAAAAATATAGCGTAGTAGGTGTTCCAAGTGTCACAGGCTGCCCCCGGTAAGATTACCTTCAGCATCCAGAGCTCTCACACTCAGCTCGAGTGGGGAGTCTTCCACATAGATCTCTCGAGTTCGGGAGATGATCTCAACATGGTCTATCAGATCCACAATGACATCGCAACGCAGCAGATGACCTGTCACTGGGAGGAGGAACAAAAGTGGGTGTCTCCCACCCACCACATGTAATCCTGTATCTGTGTTTCATAACAGGGGAAGAATAAGGGTGGATGTGGACAATCCCTGCTTGCCTGGGAAACTTTTCTGAGCCCCCAAATTGCTCATTCAGTGATAAAGGGAAGGCAGACTCTGCACATGCTCGGCGTTTGGGGTTCTTCATTCCCCAGGTTTGCGTGGCACCTTAGACCCCATTTCCTTAAAAGAAACAAATCTGTTTCAAGATTCCCCTTCTTTAGCTCACCTACCTGTCTCCTCTGCTAAAATAACGCTGGCCAGCTTTGTGGCCTGTGTAGAGCAGGTGGTCAGCAAAGCTTTCTGAGAGCAAGCCGTCCCATTCTCGTACATTGGATCAATGGTGACTGTGTCATGGCGTGTGGAGTACCTGCAGAGCAGATGAGACAAGGCTTGCACACTCCTGTGCCCCTCTCTCAAGGAAGAGCAGAGAGATGCAAATGTGGAACTGAGGCAGCAAGAAACCCTCCATGTTCTTGGTGGCAAGAACCACCTGCTACTTGGCTCCTCCCTTTCATCATCAGCAATTCCACCCGGTCTTTTGAGCAGTTATGTAAGAACTGGTACCCAAATTGACTCAGCTCCCTTGCCCTCCTCTCATTTTTTGTATGGTGCCTTTTGTAAGCATTTTTTTAAAATGATACATTGATTTGCGTGCTTTTGTGAGAAGGCAAATTTATCAATCTCGCTATTTATCACTTGCTTGTCAGTTCTATGTTTTTTATGTCACTGGCACTTGCTACAGCATGAGGTGCATGTGTAGGAGAGCCATTGTTGGTGCAGTAGTTAGTGTGTTGGACTAGGAGCTAAGAGACCTGGGTTCAAATCACCCCATTCAGCCATGAAGATGACTAGGTGTCAATACCTCTTTCGGCCTAACCTACCTCGCAGGGTTGTTGGGAGGATAAAATAGAGTGTTTTCAATGAGCAATAATCGAGGCTTAGATTAACCTCCTTGAACTCCTTGTGGAGAAAGGACATTCCTACTTTTCTGGATCTTGAAGTGGCTTAGCATGGTTTCCCTTCTCCCCTGCCTACCTAAACACGGGGCATTTTACCTTCAAAACAACTCTGCAAAGTAGGTCAGGCTATTAGACTGCAAACAGCCAACAAGTGCTTCTGGCATGAATAAAAATGTTGAACATGTTCCCACCCTTGGCCACGCCCACCACGACGTCACTGTTGCGGTAGTTTTCTCCGCCTAAGCCCCGCCCCTCTCGCAAAGGCCCCGCCCCTCACCAGGAGTAGCAACCGCCCTCAGCGCCCAGCACGAAGGGGATGCGCTTGTCCCGGCTGAAGGGCAGCAGCACCTTTGGTGTGTTCAGCTTATAGGCACCGGCCGGCCTCGCCAGAAGCGCCAAGCCAAACAGGAAAAGGGCCGGCCTTGCTGGAGGGGCCCAGCCCAACCCCATCGTCGGAAGAAAAGCTCCAAGCCGCCGCGGCGCAAAATGGCGGCGGGATCTAGGGCTTGTTTCCCTTCTGTCTCGCACGAGCCCTAGCTCTGCGCATGCGTCGGCGCTTAGGAACCTTGTTAGAACGTCGGACGTTCTGTACTTGCGCATGCGCGCTCTCACCTTTCCACCCCATCGGGTACGCGCGCTTGGTCTCTTTGCCCTTTCCCGCCTCTCCACCGGACTCGGTCTGCGCATGCTCCATCTCACCTCGTGGCTCGTTTTGCGGTTTGGGAGAGGGCTTTCCTGCGCGCGCACGCAGCCCGCGGTCGGAAGTCTACGGGTTCGACTCGAAGCCTGTGCTAGGATTTTTGCATTGTTCCTAATTTAGGTGTTTCTGACAGCTGCAGCCTTAATTAAGGCAAGGCATCATGAGGTCTGCATTGCGTGCGGAGACGTCATCTCTTAATCCAGGCGTGGCCAAACTTGGCCCTCCAGCTGTTTTTGGGACTACAATTCCCATCACCCCGGACCACTGTTCCTGCTAGCTAGGGATGATGGGAATTGTAGTCCCAAAACAGCTGGATGGTCAAGTTTAATCGATGAAGCCTGTTTAATCGATGAAGGAGGGCAGGAGGGCTTGCACTAACCCAGCTTGTGTCTCCAGCTGTTTTTGGACTGCAACTCCTATCATCCTTAGCTAGCAGGACCAGTGCTCAGGGATGATGGGAGCTGTAGTCCAACAACATATGGGGACTAAAGGCTGACCTTGAAGCTGGCCGGCTGGCCTGTTTTTCACAGGACAGGGCTGCTGCTGCAAAAAAAAATAATAATTAATGGGTGGAATAGAGTTTAGGCTTGTCACTGTCACTCCGTTCTTAACTTACCAAACATGGTCACTGGAGAGGTAAGACGGTTGCAGACTTCTGCCAGTCTCTTTCTCCCTTAGCCTAACCTCCACAAGGTGGCTGTGAGGATTAAAGGATTATATGCGAGTGATTATCAACCAGTGTGCCATGGCACCCTGGGGTGCCTTGAATGATGGTCAGGGGTGCAGTGGGCAACACTGGCCTCTGTCCCTCTTTCCTTCTCTTCCTCCTCTGATGCCCTCTCATGTCTCTGCCTCCCAAAGGCTTGACAGCTGTTTGTTGCAGCAGCCCTGGCTACAAGCTCCGCAAGCGAATGTTGCCTCTGGGGCTGACTGGGGTGTGTGTGCTTCACAGGCCCCTCTGGGGCACTGCGAGGAAGCACCTCTTTTGGGGGTGTGTGGGGGCAGCTAAGAGACCAGGGGTGGTGGCAGCGGCTGTCCAGAGAACTCCTGAGGAGAGGGGAGAGGATAGGAGGCTGGGGACAGACTCCACAAGAGAGGGTGTTCAAAAAAGGGTGAGAGGCTGCCAGCTCTGCAGGCATAACTGGGCTCCTGAGCCCCACTGGGGTGCTGCAGAAAGAATGTAGTTGGTCAAGGGAGCTATAGACCGAAGGTTGAAAACCTCTAGTGTATGGTATGAGAAGAATGCCACATACTGTCCTATTCTTTGGAGGCGGCATGAGAGAACTTTGTAAATAAAAATAATGTATGCCTACCCTCTTAAGTGTCTAAACGCCTTGGCAAAGAGATGGCACAGTATTTGCACTACACCCTTTAGAAGTGCTGTCAATACTGGAGCAGTACATTGCAAGAATGCAATACCCTTTTTCTCTGGCATATTTTTATCTGCAGGAATTGCCAATGCAACCCACAAAACGTCTCAGTGAATATCCCCTCAAAATTCCACAGTGGGCAAGGAAAGGTTTGCTCTTCCTTCTCAGTCCCTGTGTACACTGATTCTGTTCCACTCCTGCATTGAACACACCATGTTAAATATGTCTGCATTTCAGCGTGTGCCAGGATCGGACACCCACCTTTGAACAGGGGAGAACAAGCAAAGAGCATCTCCCTGGAAACATCTGTGGTGGTACCTGATATAAGTTCCCCATTGATAGGACAGGTGATATTTGGAGGTGGACAGTTCGCCCACACCATCAAGAGATTGAAAGCCCAGTTCCATCAGGCACCTCCTATCCTTGAACTGGGTTAACTGGCCTTTATAGGAACAAATTGTTTAAGAATTGGTGCAAGAGTATAATTTCCCCCTCTCTTCCTTCCCTGTCCCCTTGCATATTGTGTGTGTGTGTGCGGGTTGTTATTTTTTAATTGTAAGCCTGCAGACAGGGACCGTCTCTCTTAATGGAGGGAGCCTTTTTAGCTAAACAGTGGGACACAAAACACTCTTATTAATTTCATGATTCCATCTTTTTCTGCTCTCACGTGGCGGTTGTTTTGTGTTATGTCACAGCACCCTCCCCAAATTGCACACACAGGTGTAGGAAACCTTTGGCCATCCAGATGTTGCTGAATTACAACTCCCATAATCCCTGATCACTGGCCATGCTTGCTGGGGCTGATGGGAGCTGTACAGTGGTACCTCTACTTATGAATAACTCTACGAATGTTTCTACTTACGAACGGAGCTCCGTCCGCCATCTTGGATGCGGTTTAGATAGGATTTTTTCTACTTATGAATTTTTAGATAGGATTGCTTCGACTTACGAATTTTTTCTCCCAATGCATTCCTATGGGATTCGACTTACAAATTATTTCGACTTACGAATGTGCGTTCGGAACGCATTAAATTAGTAAGTAGAGGTACCACTGTATTTCATTGACATCTGGTTCCCCAATGGTTCCCCGCATTCGTGTTGAGGAGTTGCACCCGCTGATCCACCCACTTTATACTACCAATAGGACGTGGTCTTCAGAAGGCTCCCCTCACCCGTGCCTATAGGACCTGGAAGTTAGTATAGTGGTACCTCAGTTCTCGAACTACGGTACTTGGAACCCGAATGCTGCAAACCTGGATATAGGTGTTCTGGTTTTCAAACTTTTTTGGGGAAGCCAAACAAGCTCCGTTTTGAGTCCCTACTGTTCCGCTTCCTTTCTAAATGTGTTCTGTTTGTAACTGGAGACTTCCTTTTCCTTTCTGAGGGTTCTATTCTGTCACCTGTTGAGTCCCGAGCACCCACGCAACACGGAGGTGATATTTGGAGCTTATATTTGGTGCTTTTGTTTTGTTTTTCGAGTTTGTGCTTGTGTGGCTTTTTCGTTTTCGTGACTGTGACTTGGTTTTGTGGCTGTGTGGAACCCAGTTCAGCTACTGATTGTGTGACTGCTGAAATGGATAAAAGCAGCAAAGGCAAGAGAACCATTAACAGAACTGTAAGGTAAAGGGACCCCTGACCATTAGGTCCAGTCGCGGACGATTCTGGGGTTGCGGCACTCATCTCCCTTCATTGGCCGATGGAGCCAGCATACAGCTTCCGGGTCATGTGGCCAGCATGACTAAACCGCTTCTGGCAAACCAGAGCAGCGCATGGAAATGCAGTTTACCTTCCCGCTGGAGTGGTACCAATTTATCTACAGTGGAACCTTGGTTTATGAACATCTCGGTTTATGAATTTTCGGTTTACTAACGCCACAGACCCATCTGGAACGGATTAATTCACTTTCCATTACTTTCAATGGGAAAGTTCGCTTCAGTTTATGAACGCTTCAGTTTATGAACAGACTTCCGGAACCAATTACACCCATACTTCGGGTTAAGTACGCTTCTGGTTGAGTATTCCGCGGACCGGTCTAGAAAGGATTAATCCACTTTCCGTTACTTTCAATGGGAAAGTTCGCTTCAGTTTATGAACGCTTCAGTTTGAGTACTCCACGGACCGTCTGGAACAGATTAATCCACTTTCCATGGGAAAGTTCGCTTCAGTTTATGAACAGACTTCCGGAACCAATTGTGTTCATAAATCGAGGTACCACTGTACTGCACTTTGATGTGCTTTCGAACTGCTAGGTTGGCAGGAGCAGGGACCGAGCAACGGGAGCTCACCCCGTCGCGGGGATTTGAACCGCTGAACTTCTAATCGGCAAGCCCTAGGCTCTGTGGTTTAACCCACAGCGCCACCCGCGTCCCCTAACAACTGCAGAGGTAGTAAAATGCATGTTAAATTTCTGTTTTAGGGGTTGTTTTTAAAAGTCTGGAACGGATTAATTCATTTTGCATTACTTTCTATGGGAAAGCGTGCCGTGGTTTTGGAACGCTTTGGTTTTGGAACGGACTTCCGGAATGGATTAAGTTTGAGAATCAAGGTACCACTGTACCTATAAACCAACTCTTCCCCCTCCTGGTAATTACGCCTCACATCACTATCAACAATTAACAAGCCCCTTGTAAAAACAAGAAGAAAGTTGCAACAGTGGAGGGAATGCTTCTGTTTATTATTTCCCAAAAAAATCAGACAATAAAAGACAAGTTTTTTTAGTATCAAAATACTTGATATGGTTCCTCATTTTTTCCACACTGGCCGCTTAAAAAAAAAAAAAAAAGACCGCCACACCATGAACACTTTTTCCTCTCTCCTTCAAGGCGACCCCCTCCTTTTTTTTTACACAAAGGCAAAAATAAACCCCACACACCTTGATAAATCAAGTCTCCAAACAGCAAAGGGCCTTGTGGCGGCTGGTATCCAGTTTTTTGTTTTGTTTTAAGACAGTACAGTAAAATCCCGCAGGTCAAGAAGGGGAGGGAACCAACCCCTTGCGTCCGGAAGAGCGCTAGGATAAAAAAGAGCCCCTCTCCTCTCATTCACACACCCATACACAGAAGCTACAAAAGCTTTTACTCAAAAAAAGCACAGAGCAAGCTAAGCCTAGCTGGGGAAGAGAGATTTCTTGGTTACGACGGGGACAGGAGACTGGGGAGCAGCCTGTTCTAAGTAACCAGGTGTAAGAAGCTTGAAGGAGGGAAGAAGGCCAAGGTGCTCGAGGAAAAGAGTTAGGTGCGTGTTTAGAGAGTAAAATGGATCATGAAACGTGATATATTTTGATATAGTTGTGTTCCCCAAACTAGAAATAGCTATAAAGCACAAGAGAGTGTGTTAAGACTGCACCATTTTGGCAACACACACACACACACGGACACCTCATACCTCTGCCAGAAGCAAAGAATTTCTAGGTACTCCCCACCCCCATAAAAAATTTTTTTAAAGGGGGATTTCTTTGTACAGAGGCCATGTTCCTGTCCCCCTCAATAAATTCCATGAGGCTTTTTCATTCATCTGGCTCAGGCAGGACATTTGCAACCTTTCCACAGGCTGCAGAGCTGTCCCGTTCCAACCAAACCCCGCCCCCCCAAAACCTGGCAAGCAAAAAAAAAAAAAAAAAAAGGCAGGTCAAGGAGGTGAAACCGCAGACCTCTAAAAACCCACAAGCTTGTGAGCCCTAGGTGTTACACACAATGTTCCTCGCAAGGGGTGTTTTACTTCCCCACTGCAAAAGAATTACCCTCTCCCCCCACGATTGCAAAGGAATGTACACATCAGACAGCCCCCCCCCCCCCCGGGAATATCATGTTGCATGCCGGGTTTTCGTTTCGTGATGCTGCTGGCAACTGCCCGGTCTGATGGACCCATAATCATTGGGGTGGGGTGGGGTGGAGGGACTGGAGAGAAGATAAGAGAGGAGGTGGATTGGCAGAGGCTTTTGGTTAAGTTGGCAACGAGAGCTGGAAGGTTAACCTTTGACCCTTTCAAGGGTTACAGGTCAACTTTTCTTTCTTTTTAAGACGGAGCCGGCCCCAGCAGGAAGCTGCCCGCTGGATTGGCTAAAAAAAAGGCAGTGGGGTGGGTGGGGGAGCCAGGGTGAGGCTGGTGGGCGGGCGGGCGGGGTCTTTTACATGTCGTTCAGGTCAAGCAGAGTCTGGTCCAACATCCGTTGCGTGCAGAGGTGCTCTTCTTTGGTGCATTTCAGTTTATCTGGAAAGGAAGAGCAGAGACCATGAACGGCCGGGTCAAGCGGGAGTTTCCAGAGCGGGCTCGCGCCCTCCCAGAAAGGTGCGCCCCTCCCCCAGCAACGCAGTGCCCTTCACAGCAAACGCAGCCGCGCAAAAGCTTTTGATTCTGTTTGCCTGCCCCCCCACCCGCCGAACCAAGCTGGAACGCTAGGTCTCTCCCCACCCCCCCACCCCATCCACCCTCATGCTTCCATTTTACGCTTTCGCCATCCACATGCAGAGATGCTTGGTTGTCACCCAGCCGGGCCTGCAGGTTTTTCAGAGCTGTTGCGTGCCCCATGCCGGGGGGAAATGTGGCCAGTTTGACACACCCACCCCACCCAAACTTTGGCTCAGCTGCTCGTCTTTGTGACCCCCCCCCCCCTTGATCCGGACTGAGCCAACAGCAGAGAAGAAAGGAGAACAGGCTATGCTGAAGCCTTGCTCCTTAAATGCTAGGAACGCAAGGAGTCCAACGTCTTGTTCTCACAGCAGCCGATCAGATTCTTCCAGGAAGCCCGCAGAGGCTGGGCATGAAGGCTCAAGGACCCCCCCTCCGCTTCCCTTCACTTCCACTTGTAAGAACAGCTCTGCTGGATCAGGCCAAAGGCATTTCTAGCTCAGCACCCTCTTCTCACAGTGCCCAACCAGGTGCATCTTCTGGGAAGACCGCAAGCAGGACCCAGGTTCAACAGCATTTCCACCACCCGCAGTTCCAAGTGAACAGCATTCGGGGGCATCCTGGAGGTGTAAACTGAACCTCGCTCACCCAGGGTGTAAGCACCGTGGTGGGGCTATCTCCCAAATGAACATGCAGAGGGGGTCGTCCTGCATGCCAGCCCCCTCTCTCCGGCTCCTGAGATTTACAGCAGCAAACTTTCAAATGCAGCTTGGGGATTTATTTATTTATTTATATTATTATTAAAGCTAAGATGCTCCCAAAATTGGATGGCGATCCCAGGGCTCCCCCCTGTGGCTTTTTCTGTACCTGTGCAACTTTAGAATCCTGATCACAATGTGGGCTTTTTTTTACCTGAGGGGGAAATGCCTTGCGTGCCATATTCACTCCCACAGAGAGGCGTACATATAAAATTCCAACCAAGCTCAAGCAATTGCCTCGTTTGTCATGCCTTGGCTGCAAAGCTAAAAAGACCTTTTTGAAAAACAGACAAACCCCAGACACAGCCATGGCCGACATGCAGAGGCGACACCGTGGAGCCTTGTGCCTTTTTAAAAGCTCCCTCGCGCCCACTTCAAGGAGGAACGTGAACGCTTCCCTAGATCCCGCCCTGTCTGCAAGGAAGCCACGTGTGGTTGGGGGATTTAAAAGCAGGCTGGAGAGAAGGCACGGCCCCTTTTGGGTTGGGGGGGGGCAGTGGGATCGAGACGCCGGCAAGCAGAGCAGCAATGGCGGGCGCGGTATCTCAAAAAACCGAACGGCAGGCGGAAGGCAGACCTATCGCCGCAGTGCAACCCGTACATGGAAGCGTGTGATTCTGAGATGAGTCGGGCAGACTTCTGCTCCTCTGGCAGTTTTGGAAGGAGAGTGGGCAGCTCCCATGCATTCCCAAGCTTCAGAATGGTGGGTTGGAAAGAGCCAAAAGAATAAATGAAGTAGGCGATTGCCTTTTGAGGATAGCTGGTTGAGTCCCCAAGATGGCAGACGCAGATGTCCCATTTGACCAAGCATCAAAGGGTTTCCCCTGATCGGTGGACCAGCGTCCAGTTGCTTCCGGCGTGGTTACGCCATTCTGGTCACTGTTCCCATAGCGACAGGGTGCCCCCTTCTGTCCAGGCGTTGCTCCAGAGGTTGATACCTACCCAATCTCCTCCGTGGAACGAAAAGTGTGTGTGCGCACACACACCTTTTTTTAAAAAAAAATACCTGCGAGACAGCAACATTTATCCAACAAAAGAAACAGCAAAGTCAGGGAAAGGACACGCCAGGCACGTAACCAAGTGGGCCAGTGGTTTTATTGGTACAAGAAAAGGATAACTTTTTGGAAATAACCAAGTCAGCCAATCCATGCAAGAGGGGTCTAAAAGGGAGCAGGGAGAGAAAAAAGAAAGAATGTCCAGCTACAGAAGACCCGCGTCATAGAAAGGGGTGTAAACGGAAGTAGCTACAGGAGCTTTGCCTGGTGGGGAGAGAAATCTAGAGCCGCCCCACGCCAAGAACGTTAAGCAGCCACTGCTATGCTAGTCTTCTACAGCAGGGCTGGGGAACCTGCGGGCCTCCAGGTGATGTGAAGCACCCCCAATTCACACCAGCTTCAATCAACAATCTGGGGTGTCTTGGAAGCAAGAAGCTTGGAGTCCAAGAGGGCTGCAGATTCCCCAGCCTGCATCTACAAGAAGAAGCTACTACTGTCAACCTTGGGTTCCCACATGTTGCTGGACTACAAGGCCCATCATCCTCCGCCGTTGGCTAAGCTGGCTGTAGATGATGGGTTTTGTAGTCCAAAACAAGCTTTGGGGACTCCCGAGGCTGATGAACACTCTACCAGGCCTGTGCTAGCAACCTACTGCGCCAAGAAAGCAGGCGGTGAGTAATACCCTGCTTTTGTAGAAAAACAAAAAGCTTAGAAAAATAAGTACATTAAGAAGGCTAAGCATCATCAAGTGCTCCAATTAAACTGCAATAAGTGTCCTAAGTCAGCCAGTCTTTAGAAAGAAAAGGGGGGGGAGGAAGAGTGTGCGCTCCGGTTTCAAGTCTGCGTCCGGCAGGCTCCCCCCCCAGCGCCTCGCCAAATAAAGCTGGCTTTAAACAGGATCAGAGGAGAGACCCCCTTCTCAGTCACACAGATCATGCAGGGTTAACTTCAGCTCATTGGCCAGCAGCCGGTTTTTCTCAAGCTGGCTGTACAGACGCTCTGTGCAGAGGCAAGAGGAAGGAGGAGGAAGAGGAGGAGATTAGGAGAAGGAAAAACAAAATGAGAGAGGGAAAGAGAGAGAAGAGAGAGGACAAAAAAAAAAGAAAAAGGAAGGTTAGTTGAGTACCAAAAGATGGGGCACGTCCCCCGCCTCAGTTAATGCCATGCCAACCCAGCTGGTTTCAAGCAAAATAAAAAAAGGGGGTCAGGGAGAGGTTTGCCAGAACAACGCTGGCTGAGGGTGGGGGGAGAGAATAAGAGAAATAAATAAAGAAGAGGCTTCATGTTTTAGAACAGCTTAAGAAATGAGAGTGGGATCTGCTCCCGGGATCGTAATTTAGTCAAGTTTTCTGCTTCTGTTTTAAAGAGAGATGCCTACGGAGCGTTGTCCCATCTCGGAGCAATGGGGGGTATCGGGCTGAACAGAAAGGCGGTGAGAGAGGAAGACTGCTGGCAAAGCACTCACAGGCCAGGGGGGAATGAGCGCAAGACATACCACAGCATGGCAGATACGGCGCTGCCTTTCAGAGCCGGACCAGAACTCCACCTAGCTCAGTATTGCGTACACAGAAAGGAGGCAGGAATTGGTGGCCTTCTAGAAGTTGCTGGACTCCCATCAGCCCCCAGGCCAGCATAGCCAATGGTCAGGGATGATGGGATTTGTAGTTCAACTGTGTTCTTCCTCTCCCAGCATGGACAATGGTCAGGGATGACGGCCACTGGCTGCACACACATCCTTGTCTACAGGGAGTGGCGGCAGCTCTCCAGAGTCTCCAGCAAAGGCGTCTCTCAGCTCCGCTGCCCCTGTTACCCTGGGATTGAACCCGGGACCTTCTGCACGCACGCTGTGTCACTCAGCTACGGCCCTCCTCCCCAAGGATATGCAAAAATGGGGCTCTCGGCTGCAGCCACGAGCTCCTCCCTTGCACTGCCTTACGAGTAGCACATGGCAACCTATCCTGTGCCAGCAGCAGGGGGAAGCCACATGGAAGGATGCTTTTTCTACCCGTAGCGGGCAAAATGCCCTCCAAACAGGTAAATAGAGCAGCTGAGCACAGCTCCAACCTTATATAGATCCCGGCTCTGTACGGAAAGGGGCTTTTGTGTGGGTTGAAGCCACAATACCTGCAGCAAGAGCACAGAGAGACTCCTGTCCGAAACCCTAGAAGCTGGAGATCCCGCAATGGTACCCGCCCCTAGTGCTCAGCAAGGCCCCCTGCCCCTCACTACTTATTTTTTAAAATATATATATATGGGGGGGTCTTTGTTTACCAGTTTTGTTTTGGGTGTGTAGTGCTTTGCCTACTCAGAGGGGTCAGCATTCTGAGCACTGCCAGTTTTTCGTTCTGTGAAATGAGTTGTTTTGTTGTTCCTACATTTCCAAATGTGCCCTCTGGTCCAAAAAGGTCGTGGACCACCTACCCTAGAGAGTCACTGGTAGTTTTTGTAGGCAGTGATGCTTCTAGATTCCAGCTGCTGCAAACAGCGGGTTGGGAAGAGGGTTCTTGTGCTTGAATCTTGCTTGCAGGCACGTGGTCGGCCCCTATCAGAACAGGATGCTGGACTGGATGAGTCTCTGGGCCTGATCCAGTGGGGATCTTATGTTCCTTGGAGACTGCCTCACACTGGGCGGGTCCACCACCTGCCCATCTAGCCCAGAACTCTGGCCGGCAGCAGCTCCCCCATGTTCTCAGGCAGTTAACAAGGACGTGCCAGGGAATTAAACCTGCAATGCTTTCTGTGCAAGAAACCCCAGCCCTTTGGGGAACCGCCCACTCCCTTTCCATATGCAAGCACCGTGGCCAGGAAGAGGGGGAAACAGCTGGGCGGCCTGAGATAAATAACACGCTGGTCTGAAGATGAGATCTGGCAAGCTGAGCGGCATCATGACCAAGCAGCTTTTGGGTATGCTAAACAGCCCCACGCAAATGAAACCTCCCCCCCCCAAAAAAAGCGCTCACAGGAGGAAGGAGGAAAAAAGAGCAGCATTGAAGGGCTAGATCCCCCTATGCGGGAGAAGTGGCGCCTGGGAAGCTCTGGCAAAAGTAGAGCTGGTTCCAATCACGGAGCGAGAGTGTTTCAAAGCAGCCCCCTCACTTCCTGTTCCCATGCGGGTGACAGGCCTGATGTTCCCATCTTCCCCTTGGACCAGATCCCTTGATGCTGCCCGCCTCGTTCAAAATGCACCAGAATCCCAACCCCTCGGATGCTCCTAGATGCAGTGAGGCGGGGGGTAGGGGTTCAGAAAGGAGAGGGTGGCGGTTGTCCAATCCTGGCATCCAATAAAACATGGGCATGTCTTAACATGGGCAGGGGTTGTGGAAGAGGCTGAGCGAGTGCAGACAGAAGAGCAGTGTGCTTCTGACGAGCAGCCAGCCCTTTCCAGAGACACTGGGGATCGAACCTGGGACCTTCAGCATGCAAAGCATGGGGCTCTGGCACTGAGCTGCATCCCTTCCCCAAAAGCACACCTTCTGCAGCACAAACATGGGTTTGTTTCAGCATTTAGCAGCTGCTGTCCCGATGAGAATGTCGTGACAACATTACTCAGAGATAGCTGCGCCTTGTTGGATCGGACCAGAGGGGCATCTTATATAGCAGCCCCATGGGGGGGGGGGGAGAGAAACAGCAGCTTGTCTGCTCTGGGTCTCCAGGAAGCCTGCAAGCCAGGCCACTGGATGTCCCCTGGCAACTGGGAGTCAGAGGTATGCAGCCTCTGAACACGCAGACCTAATACAGACAAAATGAAAGGACTTCTCTGCACAATAGTTAAAATTCTGGAATTCGCTCCCACAAGAAGGGGTGATGACCAGCATCTCAGATGCCTTTAAAAGGGGATTAGGCAAATTCGTGGGGGATAAGGCTACTTGTTGGCTTCCCAGAGGAATCTATTTGGCCACTGAGAGAACAGGATGCTGGACAACATGGGCCCTTGGCCTGATCCAGCAGAGCTGTACTTACGTGTAATATATTGGTTGCATTGCCTGGAAGATTTTTTATTTAAATGGTTTTAAAAGTATCTGGCCACTGCAAGAACAGGACCCTGGACTATGTGGGCCTTTGGACTGACCCAGAGAGGCTTCCCCAATGTCCATTTAAGAAAAGGTGAATCGTGTAGTAAGACGCCACCGACATCACATTCTTGCAGCAGCGAATTACCGGTTTTGTTATGCACGGTGTGAAGTGTTTCCTTTTGCGGGGACCCACACCGACCGCTCAGCTTATGAAGTGGGGAGAGAGTAAAGGGCTTATGCAGTTTTACGATCCTTTCATCCCTGCCCAAGATCGTTTCCTCCCCCCTCCCCAAATATAAAATGGTGTCGAGGGTGTCGCTGTGTGGACAACGCCATGCCTCATGCAGGGGTTCTCGTGTGAGTGTGTGTCACACACTTTGCAAAATGTGTTTAGCGAACCCAGAGTAACTATTCACAGTGCAACAGCCACAAGTCTTTTTGTGTGTGTGTGTGGAAAGGTGGTGGAAAAATCAGACCCGGCCCAGCATCTAGTGCATCATGTCTATATTACATTCCGCCGACGGTTACACAAATCTGTTTCGTAAAAGCCAACAGTGCGACAGTCGCTACAGCAGCACGGTCTCCAGGAGCACACAAACACACACATACGCCAGAAGTGTCACCCCGCTTGCAAGCCAGCCAGGCTCCTATTAGCTCTGTGGCCAAGAATCCCGTACCCCGCCCCTGGCTCCCCCACGCCCGGGCAGAGTCTGGCATGTCCGGGCGTCACAAAGGCCGCTTTGTTTTCCAGACCAAGGGTGCAGCGGAGTGGCCCAGTCGGGGAGGGGGAGAGGCAGCAGTCCGACAGCTCGCGAGGTCAGGCACATCCCAGCGTAGGGAAGAGGCTTGTTCCCACGGATGCCCCCGAGCGCCAGTGTAGGATGAGGCGACGTTGCAGGGGGGAAAGATCAGCCGACAGGAGCAAATGGAGGGAGAGAAAACAAGACCAAAAAGAAATCCGGAAGGAAAAAAGTGAAGAAGCTGCGGGAAGAAGCCACTAAGTGGAGCTTTGGAATCACAGATTTTATCTGTAGGTGAGAGAGAGATAGGAAGGAAGGAAAGAAGGCCGTTGCAACGTGGTGCATGGAAAGAGAATAAGGGAGAGGGATCTCGGCACGGCACACTTGAGGAACGCATTCCGTGGTTAGGGGAAAGGAAAGGACAGGGGAGTTTCCCGTCAAATCCGCAAACCGAGCCCACGCACAAACAAGAGGCCAAAAAAGCAGCCGGTTATATCAAACCAAACTTTTGTTTTTTGAAAAAGGGAAGTAAGATGCAAGCGGTTCGCCCTGCAAACACATGCCCAGCCGTTGCAAAGCAACTTCTGGTTAATACGCGCCACGCCTCTAACCTGATACAACCCCCCTGAACACACACACACACACACCCGAGGAGGTATCAGGGAGATGGAAGTGGGAAGGGCAAAGGTTCATGCTGTCAGTGAACCAAGGTAGCCACACACAAATGCTCCTTGCAACGCCTCCCCAACCCAATGCAAAAAGGGGGGGGAGTGCGGGGGGTTTTTTGGGGGGAGATGTGTTAATTCATTCACCAAAGTCTCAATATTTTTTATTTATTAAAGAAAGCTCTGTCCCTCCTTTCCTCCCAAAGGGGACGAGGGTGTGGAACCCTTCTTCCGGAGTGGCCTGCTGTAGTTACCTGGAAAGAGGAATTGAAAGGCCTTGCCCTTCATGGAGGCAGGAAACAGGGTCCGCCCTGATTCAACCAAAAGGCAGGAAGGGGGAGGGAAGGGGGTCGAGTGGTTCACTCTGGCAGGGCTTAAATGTTCTCCAGTCCAATTTATTGGAAGGCAGGTACAACAAAACCCCAATGAGAAGGGATGCTGCCTTTGTGGAGTCTGTCCTACATGCCCTTTTCCACTGTAGTTTCTATCAAGGGGCTGGAAAGACCTAAAATATCCCTAGCCACTCTTCTGAGCTCCACTTTGCTCCAGGGCTCCAATGTTAGCTGCAGAGAAAGTGGCGGAGTTTGTAAATATGGATATCTGTTTCAGATCACTTATAATCAATATATTTATATTGATGGAAACCTCTAGCATTAAAACCTGTGTTTTTCAGTCACATCAACATGCTTTTTTAAAGGCTATTGTCCATCGTTATAAAATTGCTATTAATCGCTTAAAGGGTCTGTCAACTGCAAATAAAAGTGATGGTTCGAACGAGCTGCTCAGCAGCAGGTGGGGAACCTGTGGTCTTCCAGATTTGGTGGATTCCTAACTCCTCATTGACCCTGACGGTGGGAGCTGGAGTCCAACATTATCTGTGAGTCGCCATGCTGGCTAGACACACTGTGCCAAACACACACAGGAGGTTACAGGTAGGTAGCCGTGTTGGTCTGAGTCGAAGCAAAATAAAAAAATTCCTTCAGTAGCACCTTAAAGACCAACTAAGTTTATATTTTGGTATGAGCTTTCGTGTGCATGCACACTTCTTCAGATACCACACAGGAGGGATTGCTTTCACCATGGGAGGGGAGTTGAGTTTGGATTTGATATCCTGCTTTATCACTACCCGAAGGAGTCTCAAGTTAACCAAGCTAACCAAATTTTCAAATCACGCACACTACCTTATACAAAGTCAGCCCCCTGGACTGTCTAGCTTGGCATCGCCTGATGCAACTCTAGGGCCAGGCGTAGGGGAGCTTGTGGCCCTACAGATGCAGGCTGGTCTCCCAGCTCCCATCAGCCTCGGAAAGCATGGTCACTGGCGATGGATGATGGGAGCTGTCATCCAGCAACTCCTGGGGAGCCAAGGTCCCTGGCCTCCTGTCTTGCACACATGTCCCAGCCAATCAGGGACCACCTAATAATAAATGCAGTTACAGAGGCGTGGAGCGGGGAGTGGGGAAGCTGTAGGGCCACATCAGAAGGTTGGCTGGACTCGCAACACCCAGCCAGCATGCACAATGGTCGTCATCGGCGGGAGTCGGGAGTCCAGCGACACCTGAACAGCCTAGCCCAACCGCTGGAGCAGTATTAGTACCGCGCTTGCCACAGCACACAAGGCACGCTGAAGCGGAGGCGAACACACAAGCCCCCTCCCCGCGCAGCCAACAGGCCCAAGCGCCGGTATTTACATGGAGGTCATGTCATTGAGGGCGTGGTCCAGTTCCTCGCTAATGGCTTTGTACTTCAGTTTCTGGGCATACAGCTCGTCTATTTAAAGAAAAGGGGGGTGAGGAGAAGTGAGGGAAGGCAGGTCGTCCAGGCCGTCAGGAGGAGGAGGAGAAAGGGGAGCCGGTGATGGATTTAGAGAGGGAAGGAGGGAAGAGTGAGGTCAGATATACACATATGGCAGAGAATGGATCCCCAATGGCGGCCAAGGCAAACGGAAGAACCAATCACAGAGAAACCTTTGACAGCTACGGACCCGTTCCTGCACTAGGAAAACCTAGCCAGAGTAGCTCATGGACTGGTTATTACAAGACAAGATTGATGCAATGTGCTATACCAGGCATCCCCAAACTGCGGCCCTCCAGATGTTTTGGCCTACAACTCCTATGATCCCTAGCTAACAGGACCAGTGGTTGGGGGAAGATGGGAATTGTAGTCCAAAACATCTGGAGGGCCAAAGTCTGAGGATGCCTGTGCTATACAGTCGTACCTTGGAAGTCGAACGAAACCAGTCCCGGAAGTTCGTTCGACTTCCAAAACGTTCAGAAACCAAAGCGCGGCTTTCGATTGGCTGCAGGAAAGCTCCTGCAGGCAATTGGAAGCCGTGGAAGCCTCATCGGACGTTCAGCTTCCAAAAGAACGTTCAAAAACCGGAACAATCACTTCCGGGTTTCAATTTGTTCGGGAGCCAAGGTGTTTTGAGATGCAAGGTACGACTATACAGAAGCTGCAGTTAGTGCAGAATCTTTCAGCAAGACTGCTGATAGGAGGCCTTGCCAGCCTATAATACCTTCTGTGCTCAGAGATCCGCACTGGGTGCTAATTTGCTACTGGGCTAAGTTTAAGGTGTTACTATTTAACAGCTTGGGGTCTGTGAAAACACCTTGGCCCCCCCCCCCAATGCATGTCCACTCGACCACTTTGATCTGCAGAATTAGCACTGTTACAGGTGCCACCTAATACCTGTTTCGCATCTGTAAGAAATTGTCATTTTGGTAGTTGTTTTTTTCTTTGACATCTGGTGGGAGGGCGTTCCACAGGGCGGGTGCCACTACCGAGGAGGCCCTCTGCCTGGTTCCCTGTAACTTGGCTTCTCGCAGCGAGGGAACCGCCAGAAGAAGGCCCTCGGCGCTGGACCTCAGTGTCCGGGCAGAACCGACACTGAAACATCCAGTCAACTGCTAGAGTTTCCTGAGTCACTATTTGGCCTTTTCCGAATGTTTACTCTTATGACCTATGGGTCACGCCACAAACTACTGCAATTGTGTCTTGACTTGGGTTTAGAGTGCCAGCTGCAATTCAGTTTTTTTATTTTGGGGCCATGAGCTCACAAACAACTCAACGAACAAAGAAGTGAAAGCATTTAAAAAAAAAACCCAGTAAGAGGAAAAAACACTCTGTGATACCAGTACTGGATTATTTAGGGTGGAGCTGTTTCACCGCACAGGATGCTGAATTGAGAGGGTGCAAAATATATAAAAAATGGAAAATTTGAAAATAATATATGGGGCCAAATTCTGTCCTCACTTGGGGTACCATATTACCAAAATACGCCCCTGACGATAGACAAGAACGACAAGGCAAAGCAAGATATCTGAGCCACGTCTTGCAATTCGGATTTCAAATCTGGGCAGAAGAGTGACTTTTTGCAGAATGGAAAGGGAGAAGAAATGGATACTATTGGAATTCCACTGGAGATACAGGTTTGGCTTGCTAAATAACCCAGGTTAATAGAAGGAACACTTATAGAATCATAGAGTTGGAAGAGACCACGAGGGCCATCCAGTCCAACCCCCTGCCAAGCAGGAAACAAACTTTCCATCCTTGAATACAAACACCCTGGGACACACACACACAGAGAGAGAGACCCTCCAGGAGACCCCTCACATCTTCCATAGAGGCTTGGGGGAAGTCACAGAGGGCTGCAGAAGGGACAGGGGCTAGTTAAGTTCCCTTCCAATGAACACCCTCATCTTTTATTTTGTTTTTAAGTTGTGCTTGGGTTGTTTATATATACTTACAAGCTACCCAGAAAACCTTGTTTCAGGACAGCACACCAAACATCATTGTTAAATAAAAAAAACTACGGTAAATACACTTATTTGCATCTGAACCATAAATTCCACATTTGGGAGTTTAAAACACATAAAAACCTATTCTTTTCTTCTTCTTCTTTTAAAAGATTTTTCAAATGTTAAGAAAGGGTGGGAAAAGTGGACCCTAAGCCACCCTCTGCCAGCCAGATCCAGAACTGGCCTACTCTCTCTGTGGGCCATGTTTGGCAGGGAGGTGGAGTCACCCAACCGGCCAATCGCCTTCAGTCATGTCTTAGAATCGGGAGCGCACTAAAGCATGTCCCCAACTCCCTTCCTTTCTAGCAAACCAAGGGCTGCAAAGGAAGAATCTGGCACCACTTTCCCTGCCGAAAGTGGGGCTTGCAGCAGAGATTAGAATCAACCTGGGGAAAGCTCGCATTTGCCACAGCTTTTGAAAGGCGGATCCTGTTTCCACAGGAACAACTGCAAATGCATTTGACATCTGGTGTGCAGGGCAGGGCAGGGACAGGCTTGCGGGGGGGGGGTGGCCTCACAGGTCAAAATAGGGCCCCCGGCAGGTTAAATTTCACCCATGGAGGTTTTTCACCTGCATGCTTTCCCCTGACCAACACCCACTGGGTTGTTTTTTTTGAGAGTTTAATTGAAATAAAGAAGGCCTCTTTGTTTCTCCCCAAGGTCTAAAGGATAACGCCTTCGGCTCTTGGAAACAAGGCCACACCTGTTCACTCCTAGCAGATTAAACAGTGAGTGTGGGCAGGTGAACACCCTCTGATTCTCCAGAGCTGCAAAGGTACTCTTAGATGGGGCTGGGCCTGTGGTGAACAAACATATTTCCACTTCCCTTATCAGCAGCCGCCGGCACAGAGCCGGGTTAACTTTCGCCTGATCTTTTAAATGTGGTTCAGCTACAGGTAATTCCGGGGGACATTTCTGACACAGCTGGTTTTCTGTGAGGGCTTCCAAGGAGTGGAATGGGGACAGGGACAGGCAACCCTCACCCCACCCTCAATAAATGCTGTCCAAAGTGCATTGCTTCTGGGTCGGCGGCAGTCGACAAATCCTCCACTGGGGAGGGGAAGGCTAGACAAGGCCTCAGGGGCTTTTAGCTGCTAACCTCTACTGCAGGCAAAGGCAAACCCCGGCCCTCCAGATGTTTGGGACTACAATTCCCATCATCCCTAGCTAACAGGACCAGTGGTCAGGGATGATGGGAATTGTAGTCGCAAACATCTGGAGGGCCGGAGTTTGCCTATGCCTGCTCTACTGCAAGGAGGGCCGCCTAGGTGTCACTGAGGCCGCAGCTCAGCCGCAATACCTCAAATTGTAAAATCAAGGCAATTCAGTGAGGACTGCTTTTCAAGATAGGAAGTGAACAATGCATAATTATTTGACATCCTGGCAGCTTTGCCTAAGGAGACACAGACCTGCTGCGGAGGAAACCTTTAAATCTCAGCTGGCTTTGGCCCTTTCAGCACAGAGGGTTCGGTCATCTGGTTTGTGAAATGACCCCTGTATTTATTTTATTTTTTAAAAAGGTGGTGGTCAATACAAAGCATCACCTCTTTTTAAAATCAGGAGGTTTCCTATGGCATTTGCACGAACTGGAGCACAGAAACGCAGGACGCTGCCTTACGCTGTTGTCAGTCCCTTGGGTCCATCTTGCTCACAGCTGTCTACACGGGCTGGCAGCAGCAGCTCTCCAGGATTTCAGACAGGAGTCTCTCCCAGCCCTACCTTCTGCATGCAATGCAGATGCTCTACCACTGACCTACGGCCTAGAATTAGGACGACTTGCACAGAAAATGATTATGAGGGTTTGTATTTGCTTGCTGAAATATGGGCCTTTGGCGCTAACAAGGAGAAGGGACCTAGGGTGTGATCAGCACAACTCTCACACACAAAAACCAATTTTTAAACAGTCATTCCCTTTCCGAGCAACAAGCTCAAGGGCAGAAGAGGTGGGAGAGAGGAAAGGGCGCCAGGAATGCGATTAGGATTCCCAAGGTTAATCTCAGGAGGAAGTCGTGATTTTTTTTTAAATTCACTATGCTATTTATATATCACCTTTCCTCCAAGGAGCTCAAGGTGATGAGCAAGCTTCTCCACCTCCTGCTCCGTTTTATCGTCACAACAACCCTGCAAGGTAGGTCGGGCCAAAAGAGGCAGCGGCTAGCCCAAGGTCGCTGCAGGGAACTTTGCTGCAGAGTGGCAATCTGAACCCGGGTCTCCCATGCCCTAGTCCCAACTTCTAACTGGCTTTAACACATTCTAGAGCAGGGTTTCCCAAACTGGTAAGATATTGACCCATGTAAATGGTTGATGGGACTGTGCAGGAGGCGAGTAGAGCCCTTAGGGGCCAAAAGGGGGCCGAGGTGGAAAAGAGATTTACAAGGTATAGTGCAAAAAAAAAAGTTAATTAGGGACTAAGGGCCTCAGCAATAAAGGGCCTGGGGCCATGTACACAGCGCAACTCCCTTTGCCAATGAAGAACCTCAGCATTGAGTAAGATTCTTACTGTTTTTACATTCTATGATTCCTAGTAATGGCGATGTATGACGAATAAGCGATGATTATATATTGATGTTCCTTGACTTTCTTTCATTTACATTCCTAAGGATTTGGAGCCACAGTCGATGGCAATTTTAGAAGCTCGCCAAGGGGGTCAACGAATCTAAGTTTGGTGCAAAATGCACCAGGAAAGAGACACTTAAGGTCAATTTCATGCATCCACCTTGGGGTGGGGAACAAGGCTTTAAAAACAATGAAGTTGCCAGAATGGACAAATGGGGGGGCAGAGGGGGAAAGAGAGCAGACAGGTGAATCGTGGCTTAAGCCACTGTTCCCCCAGCCTTGGGTTGCTTGGACTACATCTCCCATCGCCCGACCACTGGGACAATGCCAGCTGGGGCTGATGGGAGTTGTAGTCCGACATCATATTGGAGACTCAAGGTTGGAGAATGCTGGGCTTAGGCTCCCTCCGGCCTTCAAGAAGCAGAGACCACTGGAGGGCAAACAAAACAAAAAAGCAAGGTAGAAGGGGGTCAACTCCCCCTAGCCTCACCCCAAGCAGTTTTCAAAGTCCACACTGCATTGCAGACAGACAGGCCGGCCACGTACTTTACAGACACACAAACGTATTCTATTTCTAGGGCTCCTAGACACAGGACCAGAATAATCGAGAGCTGCGCGTACAATGGCTACAGGCACAAAACACCAGACCTGACCTCAAGGTAAAAGAGGGGAAAATAAAGGCAGAGGGTTGCTAGCCCTGCTGCTGATAAGACGTCACTGGCCTACAACTCCCAACATCCCCTTGACCAGCACCAGCAGGGGCTGATGGGAGTAAAGAATCTGCAACAACCAGACACCAGGGTGGCGAAATAAAATCACGGCATGCTATGTGCCGGTATCAAGGAAGCAGCTCCTGTTTTTACCAGCCGCTTAGCTGGTATCCAACTCCACCACCTTCCTGTCCACACCTACCTTCCAAGTCATCAATGGTCTTCTCCAGCTTGGCTACTGACCGCTCAGCAAACTCGGCACGGGTCTCAGCCTGGGAAAGGGAGAGAGAGTCGCGGTCAGTCAAGAAAGGGGAGGTCTGATCTATTCGATTGCCCACCTCCGTCGGTCCATCCCGGGGCGGGGGGGGGGGTTACATTACAAGCAGGACTGCATACTGATTATGTCCGAACTCTTCCCAATATGCCATTCCTCTGGGGATACTAGTCAAGTCTATTACAAGGGCAGCCAGCATTGTGTTGTTGGGGGTACAGTTCCCATCAGCCCCAGCCAGCAAGGTAATGGCCAGGGATGTTGGGAGTTGTAGTTCAGCAAAATCTTGCCCCATGCTGTCATGGAGTGGCCTAAGAAATGACACCCACCCACCTTGACCCTTCGCATAAGGCATGCTGGCAGCTCACCTCCTTGAGTTTGTCGGTCAAGATCTTGATCTCCTCTTCATATTTATCCTCTTTTTGAGAGTACTGGAGGGAGAGAAGACACAACTCAGGGTCCAGACATAGCAGAGCTACTCGCCACCAGCACCCCACTGTAAAGGCCGGATCCCAACTCTCAACAGCTTTCTCAAGCAACTCCGAGTCCTGCTGGAAAACTTGAAGAAACAGACCTTCCTCTGCTATAGGGAGGGCGAAGGCAGAATGGAAACGACAGCCAACGTTGTGCGGTTGTTAAGAGTGTTGCGTTCATTCTGGGAGAGAAACCAGGACTTCAATCCCAGCTTGGCCACTAAGCTTACTGGGGGAGCTTGGGTCTGCCGCTGGCTCTCAGCCTGCCCTACCCCACAAGGTTGTTGTAAGGATAGGAAGATGCCTCCAGCTCTTTAGAGGGAGGGTAGGGGGAACAGTCCTGAAACAGGGTTTTTATTCTACTTGCACTCCCAAGGGCCTCCAGGGACCCACATCTTGCATTTATCGTTAGCAAAGACATGCCTAGATATAATACCAATGCCAAAAGGGTTGTGTTCTTTAAAGCAGAGGTTTTTTAAACAAGCCTGTTTGTCTTTACACATGAAACTGCTTCGTTAAATATTAACAAGTATATTTTACAGGAAGCGATTTGTTCATTCCATTTGTAAGAGGTGAGGCTGGAAAAAGCAAGTTGTACCAGGGGCTAAGTGAAAAATCTGTGCGCCCTCCGGACTTTGGTACACTACAGTTCCCATCAGCCTCGGCCACTAGGGGCTGCCTGCCTCCGAGTTATATTCCAACTACAATGGCAAAGCTCTGTACGCAGAACAGCTTCCCCTGCTCCACCCAGAAACCACTCTTTGCAAACGTTGCGGCCTCTTACTGGGGGAAATGTGGCTGTGGTCCCAACCACTCTCTTGCCAAGTAAGAAGAGCCTGCTGAACCAAGTCAATGGCCCATCCAATCCAGCATCCCGTTCTCACAAGGGCACACCAGATCCCTGCAGAAAACTGGCAAGCAGGATCCGAGCACAAAAGTGCTATCTGCCACCCCCTTGGCTTCTAGCAACTGGCATTCAGAAGCATTGCTTCCTCCGACCGTGGAGACCAGAACACGGCCACGTGTCAAGTAGCCATCGATAAACCTCTCCTCCATGGATTTGCTCCCAATTCTCTTTTAAAGCTGTCTAGGTGGGTGGTAATCACCGCCTCCTGTGGGAGACAGTTCCATAGTTTAACTAAGAAAGTCTTGTGTTGCAGAGTGGGGCCGATCAGATTCTATGCGATATGCTAAATGCCCAAGGGTGGCAGACATCCAAGGGGGCTTTGCAGCACCCACTTCCCAACACTTTTTATTTTATTTGATTGATTGAGTTTATATACACCGCCCTCCCTATACCTGGAGGTCTCAGGACAGTTCACATAAAAAGATCACAGTATATAAAATAAAAATAAAAGCAATATCTCAATAATACACCGTCTCCCCAAAAAAGAGCCACATGCCTCGATTCCAGAACACAGGGAGCTGCCTTATAACCAGAAATCTTGCCCCACCAACCCAGTATCATCTCTACTCAACTGGCAGCAGCTCCCTAGGGTCACCACTGCACCACCGTCACCTGATCCTTTTTAACTGGAGGAGCTGGGGATCGAACCCAAGACCCTTCTGCAAGCAACACTTTTCACTGATCTGACCCTTCTTCCGCTCCCGGCGCTTCTCTGCCTCCTGGGCCCCAAAGGAGCTGCTCTGCACATCCTGCCCTGGGCTCAGGCAGATGGCTTACGAGGGCAAGGCTTTCTCAGGAGGAAGAGGAGGAGGAGCCAGACTGTGGAACAGCCTCCGGAGACATTTTAATGGGGTGCCCGCTTGCCATTCATTTCAGCAGCGAGCATGCAACAGGAATATTGCCAAGGGCTTCATTCAGGTTAGGCTCCCTGCCGCCGCTTGTGAGCGTTTTAGTTCTTAACGAAAGAATGCAAGATTGGGCCCCCGCTGGATCAGGCCAATGGCTCATGTACAACCCCAGGTGGTCATCTGTCATGGGTGCTTCAGCTGCGATTGCAGGGGGTTTGATGAGATGACCCTTGGGGTCCCCCTTCAGTTCTATGAATCTATATAGGGCCTCTTGATGTCTCCATTATATACTTTTCAGGTTTCAACTGAGTAAACCCCGAAGCATTATCGGGGGTGGGAGGCAAAGGCTATTCCTCCAGCTACAGTGGGGAGGAGAATAGCCAGCCCTACCTTCTCAGCCTGAGCCTCAAGGGACTTGAGATTGTTGGTGACATTCTTCAGCTCCTCTTCCAGCTCCGAGCATTTGCTGCAGTGTGTTTGCCGAGGAGGGCGGGAAAAGGAGAGAGGGAGAGAGAGAGAGAAATAATGGATGGGAAAGGGAGAGAAAGAAGGACAGGAGAGAAAGAGAAAAGAGTGAATCCATGAATCGAAGAGACTTCAGGAGAGGGGCCTAACAAGGCCAACAATGGCTCCCCGTCCACGGGAGACGAAAAGTTTTCAGGACCCAGGCACCAGTCAGACACAACACCTTGCAGGCTCTGTAAATCGGGTAACGTAGGAATTCTGTGTGTGTGTACTTATTATAGCAGGCCCTCCAGATGTTTTGAGACTACAATTCCCATCATCCCTGACCACTGGTCCTGCTAGCTAGGGATCATGGGAGTTGTAGGCCAAAAACATCTGGAGGGCCGAGGTTGAGGAAGCCTGTATTATAGGCTTGAAGTCTGGCGACGTCTGAACTGCTCTGAGTTTTGTTTGCTACATCTGTGCCGGTTTCCAGTTCATTTTTGGGCACAATTTAATGTGTTGTCTCTGACCTATAATAAAGCCTTTAAAAAAAAAAGTGGTCAGTCATTGGGACTACAACACCCATCGTCCATGGTGTCCAGAAGCCATTGACTGACAATTTGTTAATTATTCTATAATTGTGACATTCTATTGTTGTTATTTATTGCTTGTGAGCCGCTTTGTGACTCGTGTGAGAGAATAGCGGCATAGAAACATAACAAATTATTGAATGGAATGAATTGGCACTCAACCCCCGGGGCCACCTGAGGCCCTTTTCCATACGCTCGCCCCCGCCAGGAGGTCCGGAGGGCGGCAACACGATATCAGGGACTTTTCAGTGGTGGCTCCCTGCTTTGCGGAATGCTCTCCCCTGAGAGGCTCAACTGGCGCCATCAACTGAATAGCTTTGGGTACCTATTTTCTACCAAGACTTCTACTATCCGTGGCCTTCTTGAGTGGGTGGGGTGTTTAAATCCTTCCTTTAAAAAAAAATCATGAGTATGTTTGGAATTTTTCTACAGTTTTTTTTATGCTGGTTTTCATGTATGTGTTCATTCTCAGATACTTTGAGTTACTTTTTATTTTTAAAGCAACTAATAAGTTCAGTAAAAGATTATTACTGACTATTAAGTTCAGTAAATAAAACACCAGGAACGGGGATTTTTGCACAGACACACAAGCACGACTACACAGCCCGCAAGCTGCAGCAAAAAGCTGCCTGGTAGGCTCTGGGTCCAGGGTGGAAACCTTGACGTGGAATCCATTAGGCCTCACTGTCATCCTGAAGGAAGCTGCTGTGCCACGGAGCAGGGCCCCAGCAGCCACAACCTGCTCGGCAGGAAAAGTAAAATGAAGCTCGTTGGAGACAGAGAGAGAAAATACAGAGAGAGCAAGCAAAGCGTATTGAGGTAGCGAGAGGAGAAATGCGCTTGAAGGAGCTTTCTTCTGGTTTTTTTTCTGTTTAGGGGGAAAGAAATGGGGAGCAGCACGGGCATTCAATGGAGCCGGAGACTGGGAGGGGGGGCAGGACGGGTTAGTACCTTTTCTTCAGCCTGAGCAAGGAACTTCAAGTTTTGGTCCATCAACCGGATCTGCTCATCCTGGTCCCGGCAACGGCTGTTTAGAAAGGCAGGGCCGCGTCGGCAGGCACAAGTTCGGACGGGGTGTTGGGTTGGGTTGGGGGCAAAAGGAGCAGCAACGGAAATGGACAGACACACACATACACAAAGCAGAGCCATAAAAAGGGTGGGGGGAGAAAAAAAAAAAGTCTGTCACAACATGCATGCTTGGCGGGGTAAGGAAAGAGGTTTTACAAAGGGGGGGGGGAGAGATGGAACAATTCTATAGCCTCATGCCAGGCAGGGAATGTTTCCTGAGTAGACCTGGTACACCAGGCCCAGAAGTGTGGCGGTGAAGAGAGCTTCTAAAGCTGCAGCCTGGCCACCTCCGCAGACATCCCTCCGAGCGTCAGCCAAGGGAGTCTGCGAGAGTGCAGGCGGGTTTAAAATAAGATTCCCCTTGTGTTTTAGACAAGGCTGTATGGGTCTGCAAAGCTGGCAAAATGCAGACATTTTGCACAAGAAAAAAACACACACTACCTGTGTGTGTGTGTGTGTGTGTGTGTGTGTGTGTGTGTGTGTTTGGGGGGCAGGTTTGCATGTGGTTTCAAATTCAGATAGTTTTGCATTTTGCAGTTTTAGGTGGTTGGTGTTGGTTTTTTTAAGGTGGGATACATACAGTCATACAGTCCCAACTGAGAGGGGATTATTTCCAGCCAGGAACCACACAGGAGGTAATGAAAAGCTCACAATGTAGAGCAGGGTTTTTTTGTGGGTGGGGGGGGGAGAGAATTGTGGTCCTCCGGTTGTTGCTGGACTACAACTCCCATCAGCACCCAGCCAGCTTAGCCCAATGGCCTGGGATGATGGAAGGCAGAGGAGCCCGACAACATCTGGGCCACAGGGCCCCCCACCTTGATGCAGAAGCCCATTTTAGCTCCGTGGGGAGGCTGTTTCCATGCCCTGAGCACGCTGCCGAGCCATGCGTCTCCAGCCCATCTGCTTCTCATGCTCCGCAGCTGGAGAAGGGCGATGGTGATGGGCTCAACCATAAAGATGAGACACTCTCCCGGAACACAACCTCCCTTCCCTGCTACCAGGAACCACATGGGGAAGCTTTGTAAGATCTTCTGCATAATTGTAGTCGGTGAAGGAGAGAAAGGCAGAGCGGCCGGCCCCAGGGGAACAAAGATGTGAGCACTACAGTGAGAGGGTGGCTGGGGGGGGGCTGGTGAGGAAAAGGAGGAGAGGGCTGGTGTGCAGTTAGGCCCTGTACAAGAGATCTACACACAACAAGCACAAGCGTGCAACACTTAGTGAGTGTAGCCCTGAGTGCACGTCTATATGGCAAACGAGCGTCAAGTTTTTACAGCAATGCCACTGGTAACAGTTCAGCCCAATAAAAGGATGCTGGGAATTCTGGTTCAGCAAAAGGTGCCAGGAATTGGGGGAGAGGATTCTGGGAGCTGTAGTTTTGTTAAGGGTGCAGAGAGATGTTAAGAGGCACCCCTCCACAATTCCCCAATTCACAGAGCTACAATTCCCAGAGAGGTTTAGCATTCACTCCCTCTTCTTCCCAGGGAATTCTGGGAATTGCGAGGGGCAACGACTCTCGGCACCCTTAACCAACTAGAGTTCCCAGAATTCTTTGAGGGAAGTCAGGGCTGCTTCAAGTGGTATCACAGAGCTTTAAATGTGCGGTGCAAATGGGGACGCAGAAACACACAGCTTTCCGTGAGGAGAAACAAGGGAAACTAGTCGCAGATACCGTCTTACGGCATTAGATGTGCCCCCAGTGTGTTTATTATATTTTAGAGGGTAAAACCTACTACTGTGGTGGGAACTTCACCTCACAGACAGGCAGAGCTCAAATTCTGAAGTAAATGGTTTCCAGTTACCCTAACAGCATTCTCTCCGAGGCTAACTTGTGAAGTAGGATCTCAGACTCCCAAATTAATATTTTTAAAGGGAACGTGGGACAAAGGAAAACAACATATGGCATTAATAGCGCTTGCAGGGAACATATTTCAGCCGTCTTGCAAAAACGGCAGGCCTGTCCTTATCAGGCAGCTGTGGATAATTCGCTCGTTTTTTGGCAAGGGGCAAAACTCTTGCTGGGGGCAGTGAGTATCACAATGTGTGTTCCCCCCCCCCAAATGTGGCCTTGCCAGGACCTAGAAGCATGCTTGACATTCTTTGCAGACTGTCACGTTTCCTCCTCTTAGCCCCCCCCCCCCATCCATCACATCAGCACCCCAGATGTGAAGCAGATGAGAAGGAGCCCCCAGACAGGCATCTGAAAGACTGTAGCCGGGTGGCCCAGCCGTGTTCAAATGCAATGAATAAACCCCAAATGATCTTAAACAAGTGGACCAGGGGGTGGGCTCACCACAAGTCTCGCCTGTTTCTGAGATATGTGCAGTGGGGGTTGGGAGGAACAAGGCCCGTTATTGTGACCCGACACTGGAAGGTCCTGCTGCGGGAGATCTGTCTGGCGTTCTGTATTTGCCGCTGGGGCAAAGGAGGATTTTTGGTGCTTCTGTGCTGACCTTGGGTATGGCGCCTGACATGACTGACACCAAGGTGCTTTTAAATTATTGTCTGTTTTTTAAAATCTCACTGTGGGCGCCAGTGTGTATCTCACACCAATATGATGAAATCACCTCTGTTCCACTTTTTCCTAACACGGGCCATGATCGCGCTACACACTGAAAGTGCAACGATACCACTTTGAACACTCAGGGCTTCTCCCAAAGGATTCTGGGAGCTGTCATTTGCTAAGGTATACCTGAAGGAGCGTCTCTACCCTCATCATTCTACCTGGACACTCAGATCCAGTGCCGAGGGCCTTCTGGTGGTTCCCTTACTGCGAGGAACCAGGCAGAGGGCCTTCTCGTTGGTGGTGCCCACCCTGTGGAATGCCCTCCTATCAGATGTCAAAGAGATAAACAACTACCTGATGTTTAGAAGACATCTGAAGGCAGCCCTGTTTAGGGAAGTTCTTAATGACTGGTGTTTTAATGTATTTTTTTAATCTCTGTTGGAAGCCGCCCGGAGTGGCTGGGGAAACCCAGCCAGATGGACGGGGTACAAATAATAAATTATTATTATAATAATAAGGGTGCTGAGAATTCTTAGGAGATCCCCATGGCCCACCCAGAGCTATTATTTCCCAGAGTTCCCTGGGAAGAGGGATTGACTGCTAAACCGCTTTGGGAATTGTAGCTCTGGGATGGGAACTCTTCTAACAACCCTCGGTACACTTAACATACGATAGTTCCCAGGGTTCTGCGGAAGAAAGCCATGACTGTTAAGGGTGCTGGGAGTTGTTAGGAGACAACCCCCCCCTCCCCATTCCCCCCACAGAGCTACAATTTCCAGAGTGGTTTAACAATCAAACCCTCTGCTCAGGAAACTCTGGGAATTGTAGCTCTCCACAAAGAATACAGAGGTCTCCTAACAACTCTCAGCTCCAGGAATTCTTTGTGGGAAGCCAGGACTGCTTAAAGTGGTACGGGACTGCATTCAATGTATGGTGTGAATGTGGCCACAATGAAGGTCTAAGTCCCTCAACCTAAATACCACCCTTCAGAGGGACTAACAGATGCTCACCTCTACACACAGGAAAGAATCTAAAGGTGTGTGTGTGTGTGTGTTTTAAAGCCACCATACCCCCTGCCATAAAAAACCAGATAAGAGTTCCCACTAAAAAGAGAGGGAGAACGGAAAAGTGGAGAGCCAAAATTCCTTCTAGCCAGCAGAGGCTGCCTCTAACCTTCGCCCCACACTCTGGGCCTTGTCTAACAGGGAGTTTTAAGCTGAGCTCGCTCGTGTTAAAAGCTTCCATGCAGCAGGGTGCCTCATGCAAAGAGAGAAAAAGAGAGAGAGCAAGAGAGAGGAGGAAGAAACACTCACGATTCTGCCAGCTCAGCTCTCTCCTCTGTACGCTCCAGATCACCTTCGATGATGACCAGCTTCCGGGCAACCTGGGAGGAGGAGGAAATAATATATTGTCAATTGGATTTGCTACCTTGCCCTTCGCCATGAATTGTGGCTTTCCTCTCCCGAAAGAGATGCGCCTGGTACCTTCACTGCACGGCTATCATCGTACACTGAACATATGCCTCTGTAAACTGGCCTTTGGCCTATGTGGACTCACTCTAGCTGTTTTAAACTGTTTTTAATGCTGTATTTCATATTGCTGCAACCTGCCCTGGGACCTTCTGATGGAGGACAGCTAATGAACCTAATAGCATTAATCCCAGGGCAGGTTTCCAACCATTTAAGAACACAAGATTAAAATCATTTATACGTCTCAGGACACCAATACCTCATCGGCCGCCTCTCCCCATATAAACTGACCCACACCCTGCGATTGTTCATTTGTGCCAGGCCTTTGGTTCTGAATCATCGGTGGCCTCCTTGAGTGAGTGAGATGTTTTAAACGTGCCTTTTAAAAAGCAGGATTGTCTTATATACAGTGGTACGTCTACTTACGAATAACTCTACTTACGAATATTTCTACTTATGAATGGAGCTCCGTCCGCCATCTTGGATGCGGTTTAGATAGGGTTTTTTCTACTTACGAATTTTTAGATAGGGTTGCTTCGAATTACGAATTTTTTCTCCCAATGTATTCCTATGGGATTCGACTTACAATTTTTTTCTACTTACGAATGTGCATTCGGAACGCATTAAATTCGTAAGTAGAAGTACCACTGTATATATATATTTTTCTTTTATGCTGGTTTTACTGGATGTGTCTGTTTATATAGTGTTAGTTGCTTCGAGTTACCTTGCTTTTTTAAAAAAGCAAGCAATAATTAATAAATAATAGTAGTAATTTGAAATAAATAAAAAGAAGGTGGGGAACCCTCCAGCCTGGTCAGGCCACCAGGCTTCCACATTTGGACCACAAAGCAGTTTTTTTTCTAAAACCTCCTGCCCCACACATGACATCATACAGGCAACTCCTCACCTCAATTTAGGTGGGGATTATGTTTCGAGGCACCGCATGTTTAAGTAGAACTGTGTATAGTTGTGCCTCGGAAGTCGAATGGAATCCGTTCCGGAAGACCATTTGACTTCCAAAACGTTCGGCTTCTGATTGGCTGCAGGAAGCTCCGGTAGCCAATCGGAAGCCCCGTAGGACGTTCGCCTTCCAAAATTTGTTTGCAAACCGGAACACTCACTTCCGGCATTTGGGAGCCAAAACGTTCGAGAACTAGGCTGTTTGAAAACCAAGGTAGAACTGTATATTTAAAACACCTCTGAAAAAGTCTGCACACATTGGGGGGGGGGGGGGGTCCCTGCCTGCCTATGGCATCAAATGTGGGGCAGGGAGAGGTGCAGCCACAGAAAGCAGGACTGAACTCCCTGTGTGTCATGAGGAAGGAGCTCAATCCTGCTTGGTCGAGGCGCATCCGCTGTGGCTTCTCACCTCCTCGTACTTCCTGTCGGCCTCCTCAGCGATGTGCTTGGCCTCCTTCAGCTGGATCTCCTGCAGCTCCATCTTCTCTTCATCTTTCAGGGCTCTGTTCTCAATTACCTTCATGCCTCTGAGAGAGAACGGGGGAAGAAGGGGTCGTCAGCATCCAAGACGGGACATTCATCCGCATTCCTAGTCCACAGAAAGGCCTTGAGGACACGTGTGGCTGAGGCCTCTCCAAAACAAGAACACCTCCGGCACACAGAAGACTAGCAATGCCAGAGAAAGGCCTAACCTGCTCCCCGGTTACATGTATGGAAACACACACTGAGGGGTGGGGGTTCAGTTTTGTGACACCCACCCACCTGAACACCCACACAGTTTATACAGTGCAAACAAGCTCTAAGGAGCCCCTTACTCTTGCAAACGCACCCACTTACCTTTCACTCTCATCTGCAGCTTTCTCGGCTTCCTCCAACTTCTGCAAGGCTGTCGCGAGGCGCTCCTGGGCCCGGTCCAACTCCTCCTCCACGAGCTGAATGCGGCGGTTCAAGGATGCTACTTCTGCCTCAGCCTGGAGAGGAAGGGAGAAAACACAGATGTGGGCATTGGAATACATTGGAATGGACTCGTTTGTTCCCCACCCCATTTAAGAAAACACAAGTTTCTAGCCCTTAAGAATGCTGTGCCGGCTGGAATCTCATTCAAACCACCTCTGGCTTTCTTAAGATGCAGTGTTTAGCAATAGGGCTTAAGACAAGGGTTGGGAGAAGCAATTTCAGCCTGAGGCTTAGTATTTCCTTAAAGGCAATCTTCCAATAGTGGCGGGCAGGGCCATGTGCAAAAGTGGGCACGGTAGGGATGGAGGCAGCTACTTTTCGCACTGTCACAGTCAGAACTGTCTCTACTTCCAACTAGCAGCATCTCTCCAGGCAGAGAAACAACTCCCCACCTCCATTTCACTTGCAATCTTTTTTAAAAAAATATAATTTTTAACCTAACAAAATAACACACACCAAAAATATATAAGTTTTTTATTTTTTTAAAAAAAAGGATCTCCAGAAGTGAACATAGAAGTGAACACAGCAGGACAAATTTCCATACCAAGACCAAGTACAACAGATTGTTATTACACGCTTCCAAGTAGCACAAATGGGCTTACATGTTCCTGTACCGTATTGCTCCAGTACGGTACATTATAAAAAAAAAAGACTCCCATTTCTCCATGAATACATTTTCTTGCTGTCTACCCTCTCCGGTTCTAACCAAATATGTGCAAGCTTAAAACTTGCATTTTATGACCCAGGTCTTAGTTACCCATTCCCTCATGCATAGTGTTTTAATCTCCACCCCCCCACACACATTTCGACAATAATAATAATGGCAGAAGTCAAGCGATGTGGTGTTATTAATTCCCTGTCCTCTGTTAGTATAGCTTCTTTAACATATCCAGAAAGTTAAATAAAGAGGACCTGTTGGTAAAGTATAGCCTGTTACTACTGCAATTTCCGTTGCTGCATCTTCCTAAAATGTTCTGATTTTTAAGATGTGTCCAGAATATATGTCATTTTGCAAACTGTTTTTTTTTAATGACAGGTGTGGGGAACTGCTGGCCACCCAGATGCTGCTGGACTACGACTCCCACTATCCTTGCCCAAAAATCCAGGAGGCTCTTATTTTTGCTGGGAAACAGCTTGCTATTGCTTAAGGTTTATCACTGCTCTTGCTGCCTGAAAGACTCAGCGCCGCTGACAATCCCAAGACAGGCAAGCTTTCCAGCAGGAAGCGACTTGCAACAGAACTTTTCCATAATAGGATATTTTCTGCTGCTCCTTAAAAAGCAAAGATATAATTGTTACCTATTTTTATTAAATGAACAGCAAAGCCAGCCCAACAACTAAGTTGTTGCTTGTACTTTTTTTAAAAAGATGTTTTTATCTTCCATACCAAACTGCATTACAAAAATAACATTGATTAGGGTATACATTTAAGCATAAACATACATCCCCCCCAAAAAATAGTATTTCGGGATTCAGATTACATTTCTTTTAAAACACAATACATTCCACAAGTAGGATTAATAATCTCCTATTTAACAAGACACTGGATCTACTATAATATCTAACGTTAGTGGGTCCTGTACATTGTTTTCTATAACCTATAATCAAAACAAAGGACTCCGTTAATTAGTTCCAAATTTCATTTTTCTCAATTCATCTAATCCTTCGGTTCACCACCTAACCCTTCAAGTTGCAGTTAGCTTTCTTTAGTGACCGACGCAAGGAAGTATTAATATGCAAGAGATACACAGATATAATTTCCCTCAAGGATTACAAAACCGACTTCCACAAGCGGCGAAATTCTGAGTAAGCGTTATAAAATGGCCCACATTTCCTGCCTTGGTATAATACCTCACAAAATTCAATCACGTACTACTCAGCCAAAACAAATAAAAGGAAGGATACAAATGCGCGTATTTGTATTCACGCCTATATCCCCACCTATGACTCATCAAGCTGCGACCTGGAGACCACAGTTCAGCAGCAAAAGCTCACTGGGTGTGGACTTGGAAGCCAGTCAATGCCTCTGCAGCCTAACCTACCTCACAGGGTTGTTCTGGGATTACATGAGAGAGGAGAACAGTGCATGCTACCTTGAGCTTCCTTGGAGAGAAGGCGGCGGGATAAAATTGCAATAAGTAAATAGACAGAACATCCCCGGATTGGTTAAGTTTACTTCTACCTCTCCATGCGCCCTGTAAAAAAAGGCCATGTACGGAAGGGTGTTTTTATTTAACAAAATCTGTATTTTGTTTTGAAACAAACCTCTAAGCCAGGCATAGGCAACCTTGGCTCTCCAGATGTTTTGGAACTACAGCTCCCATGATCCCTAGCTAACAGGGCCAGTGGTCAGGGATCATGGGAGTTGTAGTTCCAAAACAGGCATCCCCAAACTGCGGCCCTCCAGATGTTTTGGAACTACAGCTCCCATGATCCCTAGCTAACAGGGCCAGTGGTGAGGGATCATGGGAGTTGTAGTTCCAAAACATCTGGAGAGCCAAGGTTGCCTATGCCTGCGCTAAGCCATGGGTAGGCAAACTAAGGCCCAGGGGCCGGATCCAGCCCAATCGCCTTCTAAATCCGGCCCACGAACGGTCCAGGAATCAGCATGTTTTTACAGTACATAAGTAGAATGCGTCCTTTTATTTAAAATGCGTCTCTGGGTTATTTGTGGGGCATAGGAATTCGTTCATTCCCCCCCCCAAAATATATATAGTCCAGCCCCCCACAAGGTCTGAGGGACAGTGGACTGGCCCCCTGTGGAAAATGCTTGCTGACCCCTGCTAAGCACTTTACAAAAAACCTAAAACAAACATTTAAGTTGCTATTGAGCTACCATGCCTTATTACCGAAGAGCAGACCTACTGAATTTAATGGACGAAGCCAACTAAAAGTCTTGTTAATTTACATGGGTGTACTACTTCAAACCTAAGCCCATCATTTCCTCTGAATGAATGCAATGTTTAAACCACATTGAGGGCACTTCAGGTTCCCGCCTCTCCCCCCAAACGCCATGTTTCAATCAAATTGTTTTTAGCTTCTGGAAAACCAAGTCAATGTGATGCACAGATGTCAACCCAATTTAGGGCGTCTGGAGACATTTCAAGAGAGGGTTTCCACAGGGGGGGGAATCTCTGTTGAGGGGTCATTTTCAAGCAGGGAGGCAAGGCAACTCTGAGTCCATTTCTGCCTGCCAAGCAGAATGAAGCCGCAGCCTTTCTCCATGAAAGAGGCAGCAACCACAAAACACTGGAATGCCCCCAAGACACTGGGAAACACGGTTTAGCCACCACCCAGATCTCCTTCGTATTTTGAATCCAATTCCTGCCTCAGCAAGGAGTGTCCAGGTTTAGTCCAGGATGCTGAACTCGATGGACCGTTGGCCTGAACCAATCAGCTCTTACGTTCCTGTCCCGGTTCAGCCTGTTGCCCACCCGGTGGTTGCAGTCCCTCCTTCTTTGTGTAGCCTGCCCCGCGACCCACCCACCACAGCCCACCAGAACAGGCTGGCAGCTCCCCGACCAGCCGCTGCAAAAAACTCAGGGCCGGCAGCAGTGGGACGAAAGGAGGAAGCAGGACCCAAAATTATAAGGTAGGAAAAGCTTGGAAAGCACGGTGCTTGCCAGGGTTTAAGAGGACCGGAGGGGAAGGCAGAACACTCCACCCTGGTCAGAAGTCAGCCTCCAGAGTGGTGGTGGGGGGAGCCTTGGACACAGCTGCATCAGAGGGAGTGTCACAGCAAGGGCAATGAGAGGCAAAAAGCCTGGAGGAGCTAGGGCTGGCCAGCACAGACCAGAGGGAGCCAGTGTGTGTGTGTGTGTGTGTGTGTGTGTGTGTGTGTGTGTGTGTGTGTGAATGTGTGTGAATGTGTGTGTATGTGTGCCTGTGCCTCCAAAGGCTGTGGACTACGACTCCAAGCATCCCTGACCGCTGGCTATCTGTTAAGGCTGACCAGAATTGGAGTCCAACAGCCGGGTGCAGCGCAGCGCTGGCTGTCCCTGGCACTGAGCTAGATGGGCTCTGTATCAGCCATCTCCCTCCTCCCCTTCTTTTGCTATTTGTTCCTGCAGCCTGGAACTCTGGGGTAGACTGCTTCCGGACATGGAGGTTCAAGTCTCAGGAGAGAGGTCAAATCAGCCTCTGTCATGAACTGGCTTAATCCCTCTTTAGAGGTGTCTGCGACAAGACAAGATTAACATCTCGCCACTGCGTCTGCGAGCCCACAGGGAATGCTGCCCCGAGGAACGCACGCTGCTGGCTCTGTCCGAGCCTTGCCCAGAATAGATCCCAAGGAGTCGTGCAGGGGTGAGAAGCAGAGAGGAAATGGCAAAAGATTGCACCGCCTCCCCCTCCTCGTCCATTAGCATAGGGGTCTCCAACCAATTTAGGACCATAGGTGGAGGCTTGTGCAAGTGCCGCTGACGTCCAGCACTCACTTTCCTCCCCATTACGTGGATTAGCAGCGCCCCACACCCCAAGAGACAGAAAGAAAGCCCCCCTCCCAATCACTTATCCAAGGGATCTGGGCAAAGGTTCCTTTTTTCAAGGAACTCGAGTCGAAAAACGACACAGACCTGAGATAGGAAGTGGGGAAATTATGCCGCTCTTCCCAACTTCCTGCTTCAGCTCTGTGTCCTTTTTAGAGGCAACCGTCCACGCCCCTTCATGGCCAAGGGGGTAGTGAATGTGTTGGGGCTTTGTAAGCACCCAGCAAAGACCTCAAGGGATGCCGCTGGACAGAAAAAGCCCTTCCACGAATGCAAGGGAACCCAAGGGAACCCTGCCCGTTACTCCTATCTCCCAGCTCTATCTCCTACTCCCAGCTCTATCTCAGCGAAAAGCAGAAAGCATCAACCGTCTACCGTCTTTCAAGCTGCAGGAGGACACATCAGGCTGTGCCATATGGAGCTTTAAAAAGAACCTGCCGCCGCAGCTTACATGACAATCTGTCGCCGCAGGTGTGACATTAATCCAAGCAAGGCTTAGAATCACCTTTCCAATGGGGTGTAAGTGTCTCTGTGTGTTTGTGTGTGTCAGTGGCAAAGGTTAAAGCAGAGCTTTCCAAACCCTGTGTCACGACACGCTAGTGTTTCGGCAGCAGTGTGTATGTGTGTCATGGGAACGCTCCCCACACTCCTCCCGGGGCTGGAAAGGGGCTAGTTTAACCTCCGGTTTGCTAGTAAAACTGAATGACTATCGCGAAACCATGCATGTCTAAAAAGTGGGTCACCAACATGAAAAGTTTGGAAATCTCCAGGTTAAGGCCACCAAGATGGCAGGAGCTTATCTGGGCAGCTGCTGCCTTTTCCTGGCTACTCTGGGGAAAGGTCACAGAAAGCCCCAGGTTCGATCCCCGACATCTCCAGGAGAGGTAGGGCTGGGAATGTCCTGGAGTGTAGTAATGCTGAGCTAATAGTCTGACTCAAAACAAGGTAGCTTCCCAAGTTCTTATACATCTCATTCAAGGGGCGGTGACGGAACAGGCAAGATGGCCAGGGAGATCCAGCGATATCGCTGTGTGCTGCGAATTAAGACTATATCTGCAAGCAAAGGTATCTGGCATTCTTGTTATCTCAGTCAAAATTATCAAAGTTTGCATCTTTGACAACTTATTCCAGAACAGAAGAATTCTAGGCATCTGGCAGCAAGAACGCACATGCCTGACTTTGCAATAAATACATAAACAAACAAACAAAGAGACTGTTTGCTCTCTCTCACTTGCCAGGTTCTTTGGGATTTGGGATAGGGACACAAAGCCAAGCAAGGTACGTTCTGAAATACTGGTCCTCAGAACTAAACAGGCTGCCACTTATTCAAGTATCACATTTATATCCCGCCTTTTCTCCAAGAAGCTCAAGGTTAGATGACCATGTCATGAATGCTTTATAGTTGAGATTCCTGAATATGGGGGGGGGGAGGTGTTTTTGAACCAGACGGCCCACAGGGTCCCTTCCAGCCCTACAATTCTATGAAGTGGTTTTATTCCTCCTCATTTTATCCTTGTAACAATCCTGTTGAGGTAGATCAGGCTGAAAGTGAGTGATTGGCCCAAGGTCACCCAGAAAGTTTCATGGCCAGGCGGGGATTTGAACCATGGTCTCTCCCAGCTCCTAACCCCTGCACCACTGCTGGTTCCCCACTGGACCTGAGCCTATACGCAAAGTCACAAGTGCCGTTCTGCTACTGTGGGACGTGGGTGGCGCTGTGGTCTATACCACTGAGCCTCTTGGGCTTTCCAATCAGAATGTCGGTGGTTCGAATCCCCACGGCGGGGTGAGGTCCCGTTGCTCTGTCCCAGCTCCTGCCAACCTAGCAATTCTAAAACATGCCAGTGCAAGTAGATAAATAGGTACCGCTGTGGCGGGAAGGTAAGTGACATTTCCATGCGCTCTGGTTTCTATCACGGTGTTCTGTTGCACCAGAAGCAGTTTAGTGCTGCTGGCCACACGACCCGGAAAGCTGTCTGTGAACAAACGCTAGCTCCCTCAGCCTGAAAGCAAGATGAGCGCCGCAACCCCATGGTCGCCTTTGACTGGACTTAACCGTCCAGGGGTCCTTTACCTTTAACCTCTACTGCTACCATAAGAACATAAGAGGAGCCCTGCTGGATCAGGCCATTGTCCTACCTAGTCATAGTATCACAGAATTGTAGAGTTGGAAGGGGTCCCCAAGGGTCATCTAGCCCAACCCCCTTACCAGCATCCTGTTCTCACCACGGCCAACCAGCTGTCTGTAGGAAGCCTCCCCCAAACTAGACCTGAGCACAGCAGCAACTTCCCTGCTTGCGATTCCCAGCTACTGGTATTCAGAGGCTTACTGCCTTCAACAGTGGAAGGAGAACACGGCCATCGTGGCTAGCAGCCATGAATTTCGTCTAAGCCTCTTTCGAAAGCCGTCCAACTTGGCAGCCGTCGCTACCTCTTGCGGGAGGGAATCCCATAAGCTTAACTGCGTGCCGTGCAAAGAAATGCTTCCTTTTTGTCTGTCCCCAAATCTTCCAGCGTTCGGCTTCTTTGAATAACCTTGAGTTCTAGAGCAGGCAAAGACCAATTTACACACGTTCCACTGGAATGCGACCAAGCGCCAAACCCTAAGTGACTTTAAAAATGGCAGGTAGGTAGCTGTGTTGGTCTGACGTAGTCGAAACAAAATTAAAAAATAGCAAAAAGAGACCAGGAAGGGCGAAAAGGCACGACAACAGCGCCCGGCAATCCCGTGAGCCTTTGCAAGTGCAGCCCCAGAAGCCCTTGAGCCAACCATTGAGGCCTGTGGAAAGCTGGAGTCTGAGGAAGGGGGTTGAGAGGGGAAGACTGCTGGAGTTTGGTGTCTGATAAGTGCTGCTGGATTCTTAATAGGGGTTTTCAAGGGTTTCCAGAGGTTTAAGAGGGTATTTGCAATATACGCGATTTCACCTAAATGCACGAGGCCTCAGAACATAACCCCCATATAAATTGGGAGTTGCCTGCATTATTATTTATTAAATTTATTGGGACGGAGGGAGGAAAGCTTCTCTTTTGCATATCCCTACCATGCTCTCCCAGCGCTTCTTCACAAAACTAAAGAGCCCCAAATCCTGCAACCATCTCTCTGGCGTCAAGCCCAATACAGCAGGCATCGGCAGCCACAATCAATGCTGTACTGGCAGCCTTTAGGACCACTCCTTGCGAGCTGGATGGGAAACCTAGGAATTTTCCACGGAGCTCCACCACTGCCAATGTCACTTCCTGCAGACCCGTCTGTTCTAGCCAGTCCCGGCCAGGGCCAGGCCCCCTTTTTCAAGTGCCCCCCCCCCGATCCCGGGGACAAGAGCCAGACAAAAGATTAAGAAGCTGATGGGAAGAGAAGTGTCCTGGGCAGCCAGGCAGGCGTGGGAACAGGGCCAGGGCTGCCCTGGAGCCAAAGAAGAAAGGGGGAGGAGAGCTTAAGGCACTCAAGGAGGCCCAGCGCCAAGAGATCAGGAAAAGCTAACTCCTTCTGCCAAACAAGCCCTTGTCAGCACAAAGGAAAGCAGGCTCATGCCCTGTGGCCTTCTGTTTGCTGAGCCAGGGAGGGGAATGCTTGACTCAATGCCTTGCGCTTCTCCACCACCCCTCCCACTGCATTGCCATGCAATCCTCATTCCCCCAGGTTCTGAACCGACAAGGTGGTCTTGTCCAGTGCCTGAGGATGGGAGGTAAGGGTAAAGGGACCCCTGACTGTTAGGTCCAGTCGCAGACGACTCTGGGGTTGCGGTGCTCATCTCGCTTTATTGGCCGAGGGAGCCGGCGTACAGCTTCCGGGTCATGTGGCCAGCATGACTAAGCCGCTTCTGGAGAACCAGAGCAGCGCACGGAAACACCGTTTACCTTCCCACTGGGGGAGCTGATCTCTGAGCCTGGCCTACATCACAGGGCTGTTGTGAAGATGAAATGGCAGGGGAAGACCATGTACACTGCCCCGAGCAACTCACAAAAGTAGGGTTATCACTGCAAGACATACAGCGAGAGGGAGACAGCTCTCTGAACGCTGCTTGAGGGTCGCTCCAGGTCAGCCTTCCCCCCAATCTGGTGCTCTCCAAGTGATGTTGGAAAAGGCCCATCAGACCCGGCTGAGGGCGAGAGGCGATGTCCAGAAATACAGCTAAGCTGTAATGTGCCATGCGTCAGTGGAGGCGTTAGGATGGGTGGGGAACCACTTCTGAGCCCGAGGGCCACCTTCTGTCCTAGGCCACCTTCCAGGGGCCATGTGAACCAGGCCAGAGGCAAACGTGGGCAGTGGAACCAAGGCTTTAGCTTTCTACAGCTGGCTGGCTTCTAAGCACACCCCTTTCTCATTCTCCATCCAGGAAAGGAGGGGGCATTATCAGCACTCAGGGACACATTCCAGGCAGGTAGAAATACTCAAGGATGATGCAGAGCAGAGCTGACAAGGGGTGTGGCCTGAGGGGGAGTCTCACGGGCCAGAGATCTGGCGTAGGGCTGGGCAATATATCAATATACTGTCCAAAACTGCTTTGAAGTCCATATCGTGATATTGGTCACATAGGTTTTGACCTGGCAACACTGCGCCAATCAGGATGTGAGCTATGCATGAATCACAACTCGGGGGGGGGACGACGACGTTAAGCCAACCAATGTCTCCATCCTTATTTCAGACATCGGGATGTATCAGTGTACCACGATTGTCCAGCCCTAATCTGGAGGGGAAGATTTGGCCTCCAGGCCTGAGGTTCCCCATTGCCTGCATTCCTTAATAGTTTGGGGGATGAATGCGAAGAAACACACACAAGTACTAAGCATCTGCAGACTTGAAAGAGAAGCGCCCCCAATTTCAGGGATTGGAGGGGGACTCCCTTAGGTAGTCACCTAGAGATTTTGCAGGAGCGCCACAGGCGACCATCCAAACAGCTCTTGCCAAGCTTGGATTAGAACGCCTGCTTTGTTTCGGAGCGTTAATTTGCCATCAATCAGATCACTCCCTATTTTGGAACGGCAGATGGCGTTCTATTTATACACACCTGGACTCTTGGTACCAAAGTTAAAACTTCTCTTCCCCCGCCCTGCCCCCCAAAATGCAACTCCAACAGCAAAGTCAATGAAAGAAATTTCTGCCCCACAATCCACACAGAAAATTTGCTATATGTTTACTCGGCATATCTGTGTATAGTAGGATTGCTCCTCTCCCCAGGCTTCACCCAAAGGTTTTCATCTTCAGAGTTTCCTTAGATGGAGTAGCCTGGAGGAGTTTTTGGGAGACTAACATGGCCGGAGCTGTGTCCACAAAACCCATGAGCGTCACAGACCAGAGAGAGAGGGGGGCGGGGAGAGCAGAGAGACGGAGAGAGAGCATGCAAATCACATCTCAATCCTAGACGATGAGACTCCATTTTGGTGCACATAGCTTTGAGCTGAGGTCATGGAGGAACTTAAAGTCGCACAGATGTTGGAACAGGGCCCCACAGTCTGCCCGAGCGCTTCTGTACCAGGGTGCCAGTCACAGAGACAGGGCTGTGTCACTCGGGGGCTCTCTTTCGATGCCACCCTCCTCCCTGGGATCTGCGTTGACTTTCTCACCCTCCACCGCTCAGGCCTCTTCCACCACATTTCTGCATTGCACTCAGTTTCGCTCACCGCACATGGCAGAAAGCGCACTCGGCCTGCCTGTGGATGCTGAACAGCAGTGTGGTTATCAAGCCAAGATAAAGACTCCCCTTCCCCACTATCCCCATCCCCAAAAGGCAAGCGACCAGGACAAGATCCCGAAGTACAAAGAAATACTCGCTGATTGCCTCTTTGTTGGCAGTCAGTTAAAAGTGGCATGCCCTCCAGTCACCAAGGATCGCAGTGCACAACTTTATTTGGGAAATGTTTCTTTGAGATCTTCATCAACTCTGGGGGATTAGGGTAGCCCGTGCTTCTCACTCCGAGGGAACCTTCAACTCATAATGTTGAGGTTCCTCAATCCCCTCCTAGACATATGCGGCTGCCTTTTCATCAGTGTTAGAACTCAAGTTGGCGGCGGCTGTTTTCAGTAATTGAGCTTCCAGCCCTCAGCACCACAGATATATTCTGCGGGGAAAATATTCAAGTAGCAAGTGCTCAATTCAGGCGGGAGGTTGAATAAAAGCATCTAACAGGTTATGGGAGAGGCCTTGCAAAAACTTGATCATTCAGGAAAGGCAGCTTAGATTTAATCAGGGCTGCATACACATCAAATGTTTAGGGCACGGGGTGCCTCTGAAGAATCTTGGGAAGTATAGTTTACTCCTCACAGAGCTGCAATTCCCAGAATCCTCCAAGGACTACAGTTCCCAGGATTCTATGGGAGAAGACAAGTGTATGGACTGTATGCAGCCTAAGTTATGGAATTTAGATTGTTTAAAAAAAAGTTCAGCATTTGGGCAAACACTCACAGCCCCAGCTATTGAGTTTCCGGCACACAACATCTGTGCAACACGCTGCACTTGCTTCAAGCGGCCAGAACGGAGACACAGGACAATTCTGCCTTGGGGCTCTTCAGATTATTATCGCAACAAGCCTGCATGCAGCCACAGGTCAGTGGAATGCCCACGAGCCTCAGCACAGAAGGCAGAACCCAGGACCCGATTGCTTGAGAAGAGGATTGCCTGTGATCAGATTCAGCAAAGCTTTCAAGTGCCGCAAGACCAGATGCTTCTCTCACGCCCAGCTGCATCTGAAGGCCAGAAACTCCGAGGAATGACAACGTGGGTGATCTGGGTGGGTCAAAGAAAACTCTTGAGAGTTTCCCACCCACATCGATATGCTGCCCCCCTCTACTCCACGGTTCCCCCCCCCAAAAAAAAATATCCAGCAGCTTCCATCTGGGATCCACCACGAAGCCGGGTTACCCTCTGCTCACTTGCCCATCTCAAAGGATTCCTCTTTGTTGGCAATCAATTAAAAGGGGTGTGCACAGCGTTATTTGGCAAGCGTTTCTTTGAGATCTTTATCGACACTCTGGAGGATTAGGGAACCCCGTACTACTCACTCAGGGAAGTAAAATACAAAGCAGTATAGAAATGAAAAATAATATTAAATTCCATTTAAAAATAAAATGGTCCCTGGACATTCCGTTGTGGTGCCTGTAACCTAAGTTTAAGATGCCATTTGGAGATTATCTTATATATCTGAGTTTCTGTTTCCAAGCGATTTCTGCTCAGCATAAAAATCCAAAGGAAATACATCTGGCTATAAGCACATTTGCAGACCTAAGTTACTGGTTTGCTGTCGCAAGATATGGAGAGACATGCTGCCTCTCCAAAGAGGGAATCAGGCCAGTGCATGAATGCTTGAAAGCTTGCCTGCCACAACAGCAAAACAAAACCTCCACAGAAGAAGGAAGTGTACCACTGAATGCTAGGAAGCTACTGGGTCTGTTTGTGGCCTTTCTAAAAGCATGAATGGAAGGCTTGCAATGTTAGAAACTCAGATATAAAAGCTAGGTGCCGGATGGCTCCTTAAACCAGGGTTAGAGTCGCCAAAACGGAGTGTCTAGTAGTTGCCATTTTTGGGGTAAGACGGCTCTAAAGTCTTGTTTTTCAAATGATGGGCTGACTGGGAATGATTCTCAGTTAAACATCTGGCTAGTTCAGATGACAACCATAATCTAGGTTAAGAGCTTAGAGAATTTGAAGAAGAAAAGCCCCTTGATCCAGGGAAAGTCCACATATATAGGCCTATTCTGACCTCTTTTTCTTAATGGTGATGCAGACCGTTCATGGCGTAGGGATATTCTTCACAACCGTGAGCAGGGCAGAGGGGTGGGGTAAGTGAAGACCAGCGGCAACAATCAGCTATAAGGTTGTTTACTGCTGAGGCTCAGGCTACACATAAAAAAGCATTTTGGTTCCTGAAATTGATTCTGATTGTGCAGATAAAATATAATTGATAGAATTCTGCAGGATGTGCAGCTAGTGTGTGAAAACAGTCAAGATCCAGTGATCCCCAGGCATGCACCTCCAGATGGGGGAGATGTCCTGCGCCATCCTGGTGCCCAGGAATCTTCACTTGGTCGCAAGTTACCAATACTGCAAAATGCGCCTGACTAATTTCGAACACTGACGGCCTGGGAACAGAGGATGTGAGACTAGAAGGACCTGTGGCTTTGATTCATCAGGGTTCTTGCCATGTTCTGTCAGGGAAGCCCCACTCACTCTGCAGCTCTGGAGTGCTATCATCATCAAATTTATTACCTGCCCTTCACCAGGGTGTCCCAGGGCATATTACAACAATTTAAAAAAAACACATTTTTTAAAAGTTAAAAAACTGAACTAAAAGCATAGTACAGTCACAGGAAGGCCCCTGAAAACACATCTCAGACATGAGGATAAAGAAGTACGTCTTCAGCATTCGCCAAAAGTTGGTTCCACGGTGAAGAGGGAATTCCACAACTTAGAAGGCCCTCTACTGTACCACCACCCCCAAACTTCTGAGGTTCACGGAAACACCAAGAGGGTTCCCGTTGCAGAGCTTAACATGCAGGAGGGTCTGTAGGTAAAAAGGCAGTCTTTCAGATATTGGGGGCCCCAAACACTAACACTGGGCACCTTGAATTGGGCCTGCAAACCGAACTGGCAGCCACAAACAAGGAGAGACTCATAAACGAGGCCGTATCAGTACCCTGCGGGAGATTTATGTGCTCTTCTGCCAAACCTTGGCTCTCCCCTGAGGCCGTTTCGCCAAAGTTAGGCATCTCCCAGTGACCAGGCTGTTGTGCAACTGGGCTGCTCTCAGCGAGCTTGAAAGGAAGGCTGGGGGGGGGGGGGTGTCCCAATGGCCAGATAGTTGCCTGCTTCCCCAGACTAGCTGTCTCCCTTGTTCAGATGCTATAAATCTTCACTCTTGGCTACAGACCTGCTGACAAGTTACTTTCCCAGCAAGGCGACTCATCCCAGACCAGCAAGCCAGTGGGAGGTGGGGGAAAGAGAAAAAGAGATGGATTATATGCATTTACTACCTAGTTGTTTTTTTGGAGGGTGCAAAGTGGTTTAAAAGCTACCTTGGGGGGGGGATTTTCACACTAAGAGGGAAGTCAACTTGAGAACAGAAAGGTCTCTGTGCCAGCTTCAGGGAGTTAAGAACTTGGAGGTAAAAAAAAAACTTATAGGGAGGATTTTTTCTTAAGGGTATTAAAGCCTCGGATGTTAATCCAGACCAGTTAGCTCAGCAATCCTTGCAATGAATTAGCCAGCAAGCCAAAGATCAAGAGTCGATTAACGAAGCATCGCATGGACACAAGTAGGTGGTGACATGGAGATTTTAGAGCTGAAGCTCAGCCTTGGCCAGCCAGGTGCCACCCCCCACCCCAAAATTAAGATGTTATGGACTCCAAGTCCTATAAGCCTCAGCCGACACAAGCTGCAGTTACAGCAACTGAAGCAGGAGCTTGAAACTTGAGAGTCCTGTTCCAAACTGGAATGGTGACTTGCAATTCCAAAACAACAACCACCCTACCATAGCAGTTTTTAAGGTAGCCCCAAATGAAAAGCCAAGCACCAGCATCCATTTGCCAGGTATTTGGTTTCCAGCTGGCACCTAGCCCACACCCAGAAACACTAAAAATATACAGAGAGGCAGAATATGCCAAATGAGCTCAGCCTATATTTAAACTTTTTTAAAGGTTTCTAGTCCCTATGGGCACTTGGAGTTTTCACGCGAGGCTCAGAAAGCCGACGGGAGAAGCGAAGGGCTTCTGAAAGTCAACGGGAGTCTCCGGCTAACAACCCAGTTTTTATTTCAAAAGTGGCTACTCGTCCAAATTCCCAGGATTTTGTCCAAGGTGCCAACGCAAGACTTGAGATATTTACTGAGTTTGCTGACATAGGCTCCATCTGCCCTGTCAAAGTGGCACAATGCTGCTTTAACACGGCTGTGGCTTCCCCCAAAAAATCCTGGGAACCGTAGTTTAAGTATGCAGGGATCCCCCCTGCTCATGTCACAAAACTAACGTTTCCCATAGTTCCCTGGGAAGAGGGTTTGGAGTTAAACCACTCTGGGAATTGCAGCTCTGGGAGGGGAATAAGGAACCTTTCCTAGCAACTCTCAGCACCCTTAAATTACAAAACTCCCAGCATTCTTTGGGGAAGGTTGCTCAAAGTGGTATCATCCTGCGTTAAATGTTAATGCTTTAAGGGTTTGTTTTTCTTACAATCAAGTGGTATATAGATTTTAAAAAATAAATTAAATGTACGGTGCCGGTGGAACCATATTCTATTACCTAAAAAAATGGACCAAGCCTGAGAACCTTATGCTACCTTCTTTCTGTTCCAAGGGGCATAAGAATGTGAAGTACATAGGAAGGGGCCCTTCGGAATGAGGCAGGAAGCCCATCTAGTCCAGCATCCTGGCTCCCCCAGAGCAGCCTGATTTATTCAGGAAGTCCAAAAAGCAGGATATAAAGGCAATAACCCCCCTCCTGCCTTCGTTTCCCAGCAACTGGTATTTGGAGTCATGCTGCCTTTAATCCTGGAAGCAGCAAACATTCATCGTGACTAGTAGCTATTGATAGCCTTTTAAAAAAAAACACAACCTGATTTTTATTTGCACGTCAATATACACTACACAGTTATCTATGAAAAGGGGCTGAGATGCTAATATCACCTGGAGATTTACAAATCGGAAATTGATTATTTTATCAATTCTAATTTGAAAAGCACTTGTGTCACCCAATTTAGGGATACAACCCTAACATGCTATAAAGGAGCCACTTCCTGTCAATTCCTTTCAGAGATCCTAAACTCTTGGTGTCCTGAGTTACTAAGCTCCAGCTGTTTATAAACATCTGCATATCCTTCTGTAGCTACAGCTACTAGAGTTGATTTTATTATAAACATGGTTGCATATCCAGCACTACACTCCAAGCAGATTCATTGAAACTGATGGACGTGACTAACCTGGGTCTATTCATTTCAATGGCAGCACTTATCAGATCGCCTTATCTCCCATGCCAACAAATGTGCGACCTTGCCAGACTTTCGGCATTTTCAAAACGGAGGTCATCCTCTTGTCACAAGTGTCAGCTTGAGAGATTTCTTCACACTAAGCATACACTGACTGAATTCCATCGCTTCCCCAGCTACCAAGATTTCTACTTTTTAAACTCAAGGCTCCTTGCCCTCAGTGTTTTGAAGCCAGACCAACAATGCCTCAGAAGGCGATTTTTACAGTACCGTAGAGGGATAAAGATTCAGTTCCCTGTCTGTTTCCTTACTGCTCCCAGGCAGGCAGAAACTGGGTTCTGCAAAATACATTTGCACTTATCTGAGCTTATAAAAAAAAAGGGAAGTGGGCATGCAAGCAAGCAGCAAGCATGCATAAATTCAACGGGAAGTGGCGAGCATGAAGAAAAAATATTGCCTGTGATAAAGGGGATGGGCAGGCAATTAAGGAGAGTCTTGTGCTGCAAGACAAATGCACTTTAGATCCAATACCTAAGCACCCTTGAAGATAATCTGGTGTTAGAAACCAGCTGTGAGCAGTATCTGGTTTCCCGAACAGCAGCCCTAACAAAGAGACAAGGCAAGGCCTTGGTACCAGCTAGCACAGCCGTTTGCAGCCCTATCAGCCAAAAAAGAAGCCAGCTGTGGACCAGAGCAAAACCAAGGCTCCCAGGCCTGTGGTGCAAAACTACATAGATCACCCAATGATTTATATCTGGCTCAGCCCGACAACCCAGATCTGCGTCTTTGGGTGGTCTACATTCTCAAGGAAAAGGGGGAGAGGGAAGGAAAGCTCACCAGAAGCTCCCACAGAGCCTTCTTTCACTCCTCGAGAGGTCACGTTACGGTTGGAGACAGGTTTGCACCCCTCTGCGCCAAATGAAATACCTTGGGGCCTTTCAGTACCGTTTTGCATGTGCAAAAATTGAGGGGCAGACACACTGCTTCATTTCCGATCGGGACACGTCCCATGGCTTCCTGCTGAAACCTTAACTTTTCATGCCACAGCTGAGACTGGGGTAGCTCTGTTGGTATATAGCTCATGGGTTTGAGCCCCACACTGGGCTAAAGCAGGCTTCCTCAAACTCGGCCCTCCAGATGTTTTGAGACTACAATTCCCATCATCCCTGACCACTGGTCCTGCTAGCTAGGGATCATGGGAGTTGTAGGCCAAAAACATCGGGAGGGCCGAGTTTGAGGAAGCCTGGGCTAAAGATTCCTGCATTGCAGGGAATTGGATGATCGTAAATTCTAACTGCTCCAGGGATTGTGGCGTGGTGGACTAGACACCCCTTCCAACTCTATAATTCCATTACTTTTTGGGGGAGGGGGGGAATTCCCACTTTTCTTGCACCCCTCCAGAAGACAAGAACATAGCAACATTGGGGAAACATTGCAGGACTACCAATACAGCAGAATGATGTCTGGGGAGGTTCGGTGTAAATCTACCACTAATGCAGTGTGAAGGGACCCCCTAGAGATTACTCGTCCATTGCAGCCTCCACTCATCATCAAAGCAAAGCAGAGATTGCCAGGGGAAGATGACCCCTTGCCTTTGTATTCAAGGGACACAAAGCTGGTCAGCCTTGATATTGTGTTGTAAAAGTGCCCCACTCCAGAAAAGCAACCAGACTCTTCAGCCACCTATTATGGCAGCTTTCACCAACCTGACGCCCCCATGACATGTTTTGGACCACAAGTCCCATCAACCCCAGCCAAGACAGCCATGCTGGCCAGGGCAAAGTCCAAAACATCTAGAGGGGCAGCAGGCTTCACCCACTGAACCTAGCAAGGTTTGCATCCAAGCAAACTGGAGAAAAGAATCAGCCACGGCTCTGGCCATCACTGCCCATAATGGCCGCTGCTGGGAGTGCTGGGAGTTGGAGTCCACAATGTCTGGAGGGGTGCCAGGCCGGGTGAAGGGCTGAACTACGGGGGAGGTCTGTGACTGGATCAATATATTGGGGGGGGGATCTGGATAAACTATCTCTGCAAGATCCAGAGCACTGCCCAGCTCTTACCAGCGATCACAATTCCCTCCAGCAGGGCGGACCGTGGGCGAAGCCTGCCTCTCCCCCCACCAGCCTAAACTGCCTCATTTCCTGAGCAGGAAGCAGAAGCGTCACCCCACTGCTTCCAGAAGATCCCTTTTTGGAGGAGGCTTTCCGGAAAACGCCTTTCAAAGGAGATCTATGGCGGAGAGACCCCTTGGCCTAACTCTCAGAGGTCCTTCATCCAATACTCACAAAGCTGAACCACAAAAGGGGAGCAGCCCTGAAGGATTGCAGCCCACCCTCCCACATCATGCCATCAGGAAGCCCTGCCCTAGGCCAGCCCTAATATTTCCCCCTGCAGCCCCACCTCCCCGCCCCCAAACTGGCTACTGATGTTCTGCCCTGCAGGCAAACTCAGGAATGGGGAAGGAAAGCAAATATTGATACAGAACTTAACAAAGACTATCGCTCGGCATTGCTGTGTAAGCCTCTAAGCAACGGCTTGTCTCTTTCCATTCTGTATTTTCATATCCATTTATGGGTAGTGTGGGTTGCTTGATAAAAAAAAACCCCGACTTAAAATCAAATGTCTGCATAAACAGGAAGAGGTGTTTAAAGAAGAAGAAAAAGATGGGAGGCCTTTTATCTGCCCCATGTGTCCATGGATTATAATCCATGCCAACCCTACTCAGAGTAGACCCATTCATATGAATGAACATGACTACCTGGAGCTCATTCTTTTCAATAGGTCTACAGCCCTCTGATTATAATTGGGTTTTTTTTTGGGGGGGGGGTGTACTTTCTTGTATTCTATTATTGATCTTTCTTATTGATAGCTACCTTGAGCAATGCATTTAGGCACTCAAAGAGAAAGATCTCTCTCTCTCACACACACACACACACACACACACACACACAAACACACACTATGGAAGAAACATAGGCACACCCCAGCATCTATCCAGAATTCCTCACTGCTTTGCACCACACACTATTCCCCACCAAACATATGCCCCTCTAAGGATGGGACCTGCGGTCTCTTCTGGTTCCTATTTGCGGAGGGGGGGTGCATTTCTGAGCCCTAGGGCCACATTCCCACATGGGCAATCTTCCAGGGACCACACACCAGTAGTGGCATGGGCAACAGGTCAAAAAGGGTAGCTTTGCACAGAAAATTCAGAGATTTCTAGACACACACCTATATCTCTCTCTCCAACCAAGCCAATAAGAACTATCACCATTTAAGGACACATTTTCAGCAGGGCAAAGCAGCCAGGGTCAACAGATCAGAGTGGATGGACAGGGGCGTGGCACTGGAACATCAGGAGGAGAAACCAGAGGTTCCTCATCCATAATCTGCTGCCTATTCAAGGCTCCCAGAATAAGAAAAGATGGGTGACTTTATATGCTCTCATTTCAAAGTCTCTGCCTTATATAGAGCCGGGTGCCTTGCAACAGCACTCTGGGGTTCCCCGCACTCAAAGTCTTCCCCAGCCTCTGCTACCTAGTGCTTTTCAACTGGAAATGCCAGGATTCCAACCTCATGTGCACCTGCTGGATCAGGGCCAAAGCTCCATTTAGTCCAGCATCCTGTTCTCCCAGAGGCCACCTAGATGCTTCCAGAAACTGGCATTCAGGTACCATGGAGGAAGAGCAAAGCAGGAGCTCTGCTGCCAAGTTGTGGGCCCACCCTTACGCTCAGCAACATTGGCCTTGAGTCACCCACAATTCTCTCCTGGAGCTGCTTTGTCCATCTGGCCAAGAGCAGCCACCCCCTCCCCTGCAAACCGAGGCATTTTGCAGCCTCTGATCTTCACGCACGATATAATTAAAAGGCACGGGATTCACAAGATGTAATATCGCAAGCTTTTTAAGGAGAAGGTGGGGGAATTATTAGCCACCTTCGTGGAGGATACGCCTTAATGAAAGAGTGCTTGTCGTCCCTGCTTGGGAGAATGAGATGGGGCTGTTGTTGCCACGCCCTGCTTTGGGGCTTCCTAGTATACCTTCACAGTATACATCAGAGAGACAGGGAGGAAAACAGGGAAGAGTTGCCCTACAGCAAAACGGAACCTCCAGGTGCAGAGACAGTCTACCCCTGAATATCAGGCACCAGGAACAGAACAAAACAAAAAGGCAGTGGCCTTCTCTGGATTGCCTGGAGGGATCTATCCAGCGACCATCGCAGGAAACGAGATGCTGGGCAGGATGGAGCCTCGGCCTAACCCAGTAGGGTTCTTCTGGAAGAAAGAGGCAGGACAGCTCCATACAGAACCTGCAAGCTCAAAAGCAGTTTATTTCCGAACACCAAAAGGCTGAAAATGAGCAATGTGGGGGGTGGCGGTTGCCATCACCTTCACCATTCATTTGTGACCTTTCCAGTTGGACTGTGCTCTGATCAGACAGAACAGTCCTTATGTTCTTGAGAAGCATGATGACCAAGAATGTAACCACCAGGGCAATGCATAGTTAAAACTATGGAACCCACAGGAGGCAGTGATGGCCACCAACCTAGACTGCTTTAAAAGAGGATTAGGCACATTTGCGGAGGACAGGGCTGTTGATGGCTACTAAACGCAACAGCTATGGCTCTGCCTGCACACTTGGAAGGCAATAATGGTTCTGAAAACAACTTGCTGGAAACCACAGGAGGAGAGAGTGGCTCTTGTGCTCAGGGGCTGTTTGCGGGCATCCCACAGGCATATGGTTGACCACTGAGAAGACATGATACTGGGGCAGATGGGCCCCTGGCCGGACCCAGCAGGCTGTATGTTCTGATAGTCACAGGCTGCCTAGTGTTCAGGGAGCAGTAAACATGCATCACCTTCCTCCTTGGTAAGGGGCTTCTAGGTAAAGGTAAAGGGACCCCTGACCATTAGGTCCAGTCGCGACCGAATCTCGGGTTGCGCGCTCATCTCGCATTGTTGGCCGAGGGAGCCGGCGTACAGCTTCCAGGTCATGTGGCCAGCATGACAAAGCCGCTTCTGTCAAACCAGAGCAGCACATGGAAACACCGTTTACCTTCCCGCTGTAGCGGTTCCTATTTATCTACTTGCATTTTGACGTGCTTTCGAACTGCTAGGTTGGCAGGAGCTGGGACCAAGCAACGGGAGCTCACCCCGTCACAGGGATTCGAACCGCCGACCATCTGATCAGCAAGCCCTAGGCTCAGTGGTTTAGCCCACAGCGCCACCTGGGTCCCAAGGGGCTTCTAGAAGCAGCTAATTAGAGACCAAGAGGGAAGAGCAGGGGGAAGAAGACAGGGAACCAGACCACTGTTACCACTGTTTGGATGCTAGACTTTCTACCCAATCCAGTGGGACTCTTATGCTGCACAGCTCACAGCCGCAATGGTTAAATAGGAACCTCCCACGTTTCAAGGCAGAATACCACCAAGAAATGTTTAAAAACACCAGTCGCTAGGGGATTAAAAAAAAACAGGAAAGGAACTCTTGCCTTCATCAACCCCTCACTTAAGGGCTCCCCAGGGGCATCCTGCAAGGGCCACAGCTAGATTATGAGATCTCTCTGGAGTGGCCCAACAAAAGCTCTTCTCAGGCTTTCATACGTGTGTTGGCTCCATTTTAGTTTCCTGGCAAGACCACTGAGCTACTTCCCTATGTGAGGAAAGACTAAAACACCTGGGGCTTTTAAAGTAAGGAGCAAGTAAGGAGGGGGTGCATGGCAGAGGTGCATAAGATTACATACATGGTGTGGAGAAAATGGATAGGGAAGAAAACTAATCCTAGAATCTGGGGAGGGAGTATCAGTCAATGAAGCTGGAGATTCAGGACAGCCAAATGAAGGAGTTCCTTCGCTCAGTAGGAAATTTGCTGCCACAAGATGCAGCGACGGCCACCAACTTTAAAACAAAAATAGATGAGTGCACGGAGAATAAGGCTAGCAATAGCCACTAGCCATATGGACTATTTGCCAGCTCCAGGATCAGACGTGGTAGGCTTGTTCATAAGGCTTTTTGGGGTTCACATGTAGGAGAGGGCTTGGGAGCTTCCTGCAAAGCATCTGATGAGGAGCTGCAGAGGCAAGATGGGTGGGCGGGAAGGATGCAGAGTTAAATAGACCAATGGCCCAATCCAGAACAGATCTTCTTACAAGCAGAGCCGTGGCTCAGCGGCAGAGCATCCGCCTTGCGTGCAGAAGGTCCCAGGTTCAATCCCCAACAGGCACCTACCTCCAGGTAAGGTCGCGAAAGACTCCCTGCCTGAAATCTGCCGCCCTTCAGTGTAGACAACACTGAGCTAGATGGACCAATGGCTCAGTAGGAGGCAGCTTCCGATGTTCCCCAAACAGAGCACCCATGTGTAGGAGCAGCCTACCCCCAGAGGACGAGGCCCGGCAGGCAACTGGTACTCAAGCCCAACCCTTACAGGGTCTCCAGTGGCACCACCGTGGGAAACCTGGAGCCCATCCCCGATGCCTTACTCGAAGCAGAACCATTGATGGAGAAGGACATTGGTCAAATTTCAGTAGGATCCTCTCTGAGCAGAACTAGAGCCACTTTGGCCAAGCGCAGAGGATTCTGGGAGAGTGGCCAAGCGCAGAGGGTTCTGGGTAGCAGCTGCTGCGCCCCCGCGGCGGAGGGAGCTCGCCCTCCCTGCAACCGGCCCGCCCGCCCCCACGGAGCGCCCCCTCGTCCTACCTGCTCCCGGGCGCGGCGCTCGGCCTCCGCCTCCCTCTGCAGCCTCTCGGCTCGCTCGTCGGCCTCGTCGGCGTGCTGCTGCAGCACCTGGATCTTGCGCTTCACCGCCTCGATGGTGGTCGCCCCGGCCATGGCCACAGACTGCCTGCTTCTCCTTCCCCGGCCCGCCCCTGCTCTCCACTCCGTCCGCGCCGCCGCTCCCGACAGCCCCCGCGCCCCGCCCTGAAATACCCGGGAGGCGGTGCCCCCCGCCTTCTCGGTGACGTCACGCGGCCGCGGAGGGCCCCGGATGAAGGCGGGGCCCCCGCCGCCGCCTTCTTCTCCCTGCCCGGCTCTCGCTCCAGCTGCAGGGTTGCCATGGCAACGGGAGCAGGCCGCCAAGCCAGAGCCGGCAAAAAAAGAGAGAGAGAAACCTCAGCATCCTTCTCCATTCGCTCCGCCGCACCCACCCCCAGCCCCACCACAAAGGGAAAGCAAGGGAGGATGAGAGGCAAGAGAACCTTCCCAGCCCCCTTTGCAGGCCTGTTGAAAAGCAATGAGGCTCGCCTGCCAGGGAAGCGAGTGTCTAGCTGACGGATCAGGCCAGCGGTCCATCCTGTCCTCACACTGGCCAACCCAGATGCTGCCCTTAGAGAGGCTCGCTGCTGAAATTTGTGGGGTTTTGCTTCCAAGGAAAATAGGGGCCGGAGCAAGTTGGAAGCCCACCTGAGCGGCCCTGCAGGATCCCCCAGCCGTGTCGTAGAGCTCAAAGCATTCCTATGATTAACATCCACGAGCTGCACCAGCCTGGAAAGCCTAATAACATAAGAAGGGCCTGCTGGATCCAGCCAAGGGCTCATCGAGTCCTGCATCTTGCTCTCAGATTGGCTGAACAGTTGGTGTGGGAAGCCCACAAGCGCAAAAGCATTCTCCCCTGCAGCAGTTTGCAGCGACCATGGAGGCAGGGCAGAGCCATTGTGGCTAGTAGCCACCTGCATCAATTTGTCCAATCCTCTTTTAAAGCCAACCAAGTTGGTGACCATCACTGCCTCGTGCAAAAGGAAATCCCAGTGCCGTGTGAAGAAGCCCCTTCCTTTTATCTGTCCCAAATCTCCCAGCATTTAGCTTCGTTGGACACCCACGAGTTACAGTGTTTAAACGTGAACTGAATTGAATTTCTTCCCCATCCCTAACAGGCTTCAGCCCAACCATTCTCCCAAAGCATGATGTGCTAACCATCACACACATAGTCTTTTAAAAAGGCCTTTTGGCCTTACTAATTCCTTTGACCTTTCCCATCCACTCCTGCATGTTGGCATATTTGCTATACCATAAAGGGGGAGTGGGGTGGGGGAGTTAGGAGCCTAGGCCTGAAGACTGCAAGGACAACTAGGTACATATATGGGCACGAGAGATCCAAACTCAACCTTTGCAAAACAGCATCTGGGCTTTTTACTGGGAGATGAAGCAAGGCTGGGAAACATTCCATTCCAGTGAGGTCTTTCTTCTCACTCACTCACGCACGCATACACACACATACATCGCCCTCTGACAAGCCTGCTCCCCCTTTCCCTGATCAATGGAAGATCTGAGACTCTAGTTTCCAGCTGACTTTGCTGCCAGTTATGGCTGTGGGTTACACATATTTGACCAAGTGGCATTTGCCTGGTGCGTCAAGGCACTGCGGGAACATCCAGCTATAATTTGTATGTCGTTTCTCTTGGAACAAGGCGATGCAGCCGGTTTTAGAGCATGCTGTCTGGCCTGCTAGTCAGAAATAGTTGTGTAGAAGAGCCCTTATCAAACTCTGCAGGCCTTTCCTGACTGAGAACTAATAAGGAGAGTTTTTGTTGCAGCAAACAGGAACAGCACAGGCTTGATCCCACTGCTGTCTCCATGCACAAGACTGAAAAGAAACATGAAATAGCGCAAACAACAGCTGGGTGACACTCCCATTTCAAAATTCCGATTCAGTGTCTTGAGGATGGGAATGGAATTGTGAATAAGAACCTGATAAGGTACAAAGTTCTATTGAATCAGACCAAACGTCTGTCTAGGCCTCCACCCTTGGAACCTTGGAACCCTTGGAGCCATAAGAAGAACCTACTGGATTGCGCCAATGTTCCACGTAGTCCATCATCCAGTTCTCACAGTGGCCATCCAGATAGTCTAACTGGGTAACCCTCAAGCAAGACCCAAGCACAGGAGCCCTGTCCCCGCCTGTGGTTTCTAGCAACTGAGAGTCAGAAACATTTCTGCCTCTGAGTGCAGAGGAAGGACATGGTCATCAGAGCTAGCAGCCATTGAAGCAACGTAGGAAGCTATGTTACACTCATTGTAATGCCTGGCAGCAGTTTTCTGGGGATTCAGACAGGAGTCTTCCCCAGGCATACCTGGAGATGCTAGAGATTGAACCTGGGGGTTTCGACATGGCACCGAACTATGGTCTTTTCCTCCATAAATAAAGCAAGATTCTAGTCCTTATAGTTCCAAGAAAAAGGCTGATTTAAATAGGAGCACACAAGGTCACCCCATTCAGGACCAGTCTAGTCACTGGGACCATCTAACGGATTGAGGTTGAAGCCCAACAAGACAGAAACACTGTTTCTAGCGGACAGGGGAGAGACAAGTGGGGGAGGGATTCCTTGGTCCTGGATGGGTTAACACTACCCCTAAATGACCAAATGTGCAGCCTGGGAGTAATTTTGGAGGTACAGGTCATTTCTGAGTCCAGGGCAGCTGTCTACCCTCTCCATCTGGTACACCGGCTGAGACCCTGCTTGTCTGCGCACTGTCTCACCAGAGTGGTACATGCTCTGGTTATGTCCCGCTTGGACTACTGCAATGTGCTCTACATGGGGCTACCTTTGAAGGTGACTCAGAAACTACAAATAATACCCTCCTTCTGTTCCCACACCTGGTATCCAGAGGCACACTGCCTCTGACAATGAAGGAGGCAAGATTCACCTTCCTTGGAACTTTTTTTTTTTAATTACTAGTCCTTATTTTTCTGTGAAGATCTGCTTGGGAAAATGGTGGGTTTGAACCTGAAGATTCCCAGATGTCAGAGGGCAGTGCTTCATATAGCTCCTTGCAACTTCTCCACTATACCAGAAAAAAGGGAGGTAATTATGCAATAGTAGCTTTGAAAAAAAATCAGAATTAAGTAATGCAAAATAGATTAAATTGTGCAAATCACATTTGCATAACATACCCAGGGTGCAGAATTCAACTATTGTTGCTCAGCATGCATTAGTGATGCAGAATTTTGATTTTATTTCATTCTCTAAAAAGGTTGGCCCATAGCTAACAAAGCCTTCAGGGGTTTAAGGGAGGGCACATAACATTCCTTCCTTGAGGTATCTGTCTCTCCCCCCCACCAGCGTCTCAGTTTAGCCCTTCAGCTGTAAATCAGCCTGGGGGATGAGCAGCCATCTGGAGTCGGTTGGAGGAAGACTCTTGAATCCCTCCCGCAAAGCCTTTTTGCCACCCGTCACTCCTTCCTCCTTCCAGTGGGGTCAGCATACCGATCCTGACTTTGCAATTAGCACCCAAGGAGTGCTGAGCATTCCTTGGCACCAAGGCCCGGCTTCTGAGGTTACTCTCACCCTCCTGGAGCCCCCCTGCAGGGCGTCTAAGTGGTTAGGCCGCTCAAGAAACTCGCAGCTAATGTTTCTTCTTGGGCCTTCCTCCCATGTGTTGACAGCTAGCCAGTACTGCGCAGCAGATCTCAGAGAACAAAACCCCACCATCCCAAGCACTCCATACTTAAATTCCTGTACTGCTTAATGGGATTGAAGGAACTTTTCCTCAATAACTGTGGATAAAGGGATGTGTTCTCTAGCCCCCTCTGCTGGACAGATGTGGGCAGGAACTAGCCGAATCAAGGCGGAGGGGGGAATCGATGATCTGAGACCCCTCCATGTCCTGTTCATTGTGCATTCATGAGTATTTGTGCTCATGATGCTATCAGAGCAGTCATGTGTGACCCCGCTGTCAAAACTATTTGTCCCCTGCAAGAGTTTTGGTGCGGACACACTGCTTTGTTTCCAATGGGCGCTTGTTCCATAGCATCCTGCTGAACTCCTGTAAATTTTTATACTGTACCACAAATATTCTGGCTACAGCAAAAGAACATGGAAGCATCTCAGAACAACTAATAAAGCAGAACGATGTGGAGATGATCCCATACCCTCCAACATTTCTCCAATGAAAATAGGGCCGTCCTATTTCACAATAGGACAGGTGGCGCTAGGGACGCGGGTGGTGCTGTGGGTTAAACCACAGAGCCTAGGGCTTGCCGATCAGAAGGTCGGCGGTTCAAATCCCCGTGACAGGGTGAGCTCCTGTTGCTCGGTCCCAGCTCCTGCCAACCTAGCAGTTCAAAAGCATGTCAAAGTGCAAGTAGATAAATAGGTACCGCTACATACAACGGGCATTTCCGTTTGCTGCTCTGGTTCGCCAGAAGCGGCTTAGTCATGCTGGCCACATGACCCGGAATCTGTATGCCGGCTCCCTCGGCCAATAACGCGAGATGAGCGCCGCAACCTCAGAGTCGGTCACGACTGGACCTAATGGTCAGGGGTCCTTTATTCCACAATGATAATGATAATACTTTTTTTATTTATACTCTGCCCATTCGACTGGGTTGCCCCAGCCACTCTGGGCAGCTTCCAACATATATAAAAATGTTTTAAACATAAAAAATCCCTATACAGCCTTCAGATGTTTTCTAAAGGCTCGGGGGTTGCATAACTCCATACGCTCCAACATTTCACCAATGAAAATTGGGACATCCTAAGGAAAGGCGGGACATTCTGGGATCAAATAAAAAACTGGGACAGTAAACCCAGGACTGTTCCTGGATAATACATCCACTTGGAGGGTCTGTGATCCAGAATAAATCCACTACAGATGCACTGCTGTTGTGTCGTCAGTGATGAGCCAGTGGGCAGTAGCGGTTTGTGTTGGACTAGGCTCTGGGAGAGACCAGGGTTTAAATCCCTGCTCAGTCATGAAACTCTCTGGGTGACCTTGGGCCAATAGAAGGTCACCCATGAAGAGACACAGCCCCAAGGCACAAAATTTGCCCCCTAAAATTTGCCCAGTGCTGTGGCATACACTTTCTCATGCCCCCATCCACTGGCGGCCATCAACTTGTATGGCTTTCAACGAGGATTAGACAAATTCATGGAGAATAGTGAGGCTATCAGTGGCTACAAAGCCAGATGGTTATGTTCTGCCTCCAAAGTCAGAGGCAAAATACCAGTTGCGGGGAACTCCGGGAAGGGGGAGTTGCTCTTGTGCTCAGATCCTGCTTGTGAGCTTCTCATTGGGGCATCTGGTTGGCCACTGTGAGAACAGGATGCAAGACTAGATGGGCCATTGGCCTGTTTTGCCAGCCAAGCTCTTCTTATGTTCAGATGTGTCCAAATTTAATTTGGAGAAAGGGCCATCCCTCCATTCTTTAACTCCCTAACTTCTGATAGAGAACAAAAAGTCACCCTAGTCAAACCACTGGTTCATCTAGCTTAGTACTGTCTCCACTGACTGGGGGTGGCTTTCTGGGGTGTCAGGGCAGGGTCCAATCCTTCACTTTGTATGTTTATACCTTTGAAGGTGACTCGGAAACTAAAACTAATCCAGAATGCGGCTGTCAGACTGGTGACTGGGAGCGGCCACCGGGGCCTTATAACGCCGATCCTAAAGGATCTACATGGGCTCCCAGTATCTTTCTGAGCCCGATTCAAGGTGTTGGTGCTGACCTTTAAAGCCCTGAATGGCCTTAGCCCAATATACCTGAAGGAGCGTCTCCACCCCCATCGTCCTGCCCAGACACTGAGGTCCAGCTCCGAGGGCCTTCTGGTGGTTCCCTCCCTGCGAGAAGCCAAGTTACAGGGAACCAGGCAGAGGGCCTTCTTGGTAGTGGCACCTGCCCTGTGGAATGTCCTTCCATCAGATGTCAAGGAAATAAACAACTATCTGACTTTCGGAAGTCATCTGAAGGCAGCCCTGTTTAGGGATGTTTTTTTAATGTTAGATTTCTTTGTGTGTTTTAATATTTTGTTGGAAGCCGCCAAGAGTGGCTGGGGAAACCCAGTCAGATGAGCAGCATATATTAGTAGTCCTGGGGGCTTCCTGAAGGAATCTGGCCACAGGATGCTGACCAGTGTCATGCTCTAGCAGGGCTCCTCTTCTTCCCAGTTCTTCCCAGTGCTATTTTTCTAGGAAAAGAGGTGCCAGAGCTCACCATGAACTTCTCTCTTGTTCTCTTAGAATGACAATGGCACCCACCTGAGAGGTACTGGGCCTGAGCTCCAGCTGGGGGGAAAAGCCCCAGTTCTTACTCTGTTCCACCGAGCAGGATCCAGAAAAGGAAGTGATAGGTGGCAGGAGGTGGCAAAAGCTCAAATGTCTGTCAATTCCCCCCCCCATAGGCGATAAATCTGTACAGATAATCCCCTCCGAATGCCAAGTGGCAGCTGCTCTAGGCGCTGACAGCCCTTAGCTGCTTGACGGATGGGGCCAACGTTCGCTCAGGGAGAAACTCAACGCCATTGTTTTCCTAGAAACTGCCACCAACAATGCAAGGAATAGGGAGTGTGGGGCAGGGTGGCGGGGAACCGCATAACTTTCCCAGCTCTTCCCCGGCCATTAGCGGGAGAGTGCCAGTTGGGTTTCCACTTATCCCAAACTCCCGCCTGTCAGTCTTGGGGCAGATTTGAGGCAAAAATCTGTCCTAAGGCACAAGTGACTCAGAGTTTCCAGTTGCAACCCGCGCACGAGATAATCCACTTTTAAGGAGAATTTCTCGATGACCTCGGCAAGCAACGTTCTCTGTTCATCTTCCCATTTGCAGGAACTGCCTGATGCCAACTTGGGCCATCAGTTCATCTAGCTCAATATTGTCAGCAGCAGGCATGCTTGGTTCCCAAGGGCCCAAAGGCCTTATGGGGAACTTTCCAAGGGCCACATGCCGACAGGGGGCGGGGCTATAGGCAAAAGTAGGCTGGTTTGTACACATATTCACACACCCCTCTCTGCCCTCTGTGTGGAAAAGCAGGATCAGAGTTCAAGGACATGTCGCAGCCAGGCAAAAACACTCAGGGGAGGCGGGTGAAACAGGGACAGTGAAGAGCCAGAAAGAGAGGCCTGGAGGGCCGCATTTGCCCCCCCCCCCAGGCTTGTGGTTCCCCACCCCTGGTCTACAAACTGGCACTTGCTGTCAGAATCTTCAAATCAATAGTCCCTGGAGATGACATGGATTGATCCTGAGACCTTTTGCATGCAAGGCAAATGCTCTACTGCTGAGCTACATCCCTTCCCGTTAGTTTAGGACAGAGATGATGAGAAAATGGGAGAGCAGTATCCCCAACCTGGTGCCCTCCAGACGTTGGTGGACTCCTCAAAGATCGATGGATATGACTTTGTACAACAGACTCCATATGTTTCAACCATGCAAAACTCAGAGGTTCTTATACACCTGCATGCCTCTGTCCAACCAGGCAATCAGGAGCATTAGCAGAGTTCAAGGACACACTCCACCCAGGGCAAAACACTCTCGGAGGCTGCAGAGCTGGACTCGTGAGGGTGCTATGGCCTGGGGAGTTTCCCAAGGGCCAGATGGAGTAGCCTGAAGGGCCGCAGATGAGATTCCCCACGCCCTGCTCTAAAAGAAAGTGAAGGAGACTCTCTTCCTGTTGGCAAACACCTGCCTGCTTGTTCACCTGAATTCTCTCGTTGGTCGCCGCAGGTGAGCAGCTGTTGATGATACTAATAGCATTCACGGTGTTAGAGGGTAAATTAAGCACTGTGGGCAACTGTGGAGCTGTGTTTGAGTTTTTAAGCATAGACATTGCTGGGGAAAGACCCAGCCAGGGACAGTTGGTTCTCCGGGTAGCTCCTGGCGTTGTGCAAAAGTCAGCAGCGGTTTGGTGAGCCTAACCACAACGTTTGCTGTAAAAGATAAGGTTATTTTCAGAACCCGAGTGTTTCCTTTTTCCTCACTCTCCGCTCCCCACACTTTATGCCTTTCCTGTCAAGAGGCCGGGGGGGGGGGTCAATCTCCTTGCCAGCTCATTTTGTACCCTGGCACTGTGTGGCTTCTGGGTCGATTTGTCCCCAGGATGGAGATGGGCAAACCTATCTATTTTGGTTCCTCTCCATTTCTCATTTTGCATATCTTACGTTTGTTTCTTCACATTTCCATTTTTGAAAAAAAGAAAAACCAGCATTTTAATGCGCATTTCTCTTAGCGTTCACATTTTTGTGAGCAATTTCCTATAATGCACACATTTTTCACAAAGCAATTCCCCCCTAACATAATGGACACAAGAAGGGTCTCCCCTGCCCTCCTTCCTTAAGGTCCTTTAGCATTCATTCCAATTTGGGGCCAGGCAGCTCTTCAAAACCTTCAAAGAGAGCAGGGAAAGTTGGTGCCCATTGGAGCTGGTAGGGTAGAAGTCGGGGAACCTGACAGTAGGTGGCGCCAGAGCCAATGACAGGCAGAGCCCACTACTGTAATTCTAGCTTTGTCCCCATCCTCCTCCTCCTGATGGAGCTCTGAAAGGAGCAATCCTGAGACTAAGAAAGAGGAGGAAGCTGCCAGGCAGGACCACCTCCTTGTCACCCGTGCAAGTAAGAAGGCAGGCAGGTGGAGAGGGGCAGGCCAAGGGCAGTGCCCCATTCGCCCCAGTGGCTCAGTTCTGTTGAAACAGGGGACTGCCCTTTGCACAGCAGGACCCACAGCCATTCCAGCCACGTGGTTTGGCCCCGCAAAAGTGCTGGGTGAAAATGCAGTCCTGCTTAGGGAAAACAAATTCAGAGAGGGGCGTCCCTCTACCCCAGACCCATACATACGTCAGCCGCCTTCTTCTCCGCCAACTCCAGCTTCTCCTGCGCATCTTTGAGAGCCTCTGAATATTTGTCCAGCTCGTCCTCCGTCCCCTTCAGCTTCTTCTGCATGGCGGCTAATTCATCCTCCAGCTGCAAAATGAAAGGGGAGGTAGTGTTTACCATGCGTCCGCAGTCCTCCTTGAGGCCTAGAACCTTGAACACTGAGGAAGAAGGGCAAACCTGCCCCGTTTGGTTTCTCGTTTCTCCCCAGAATTAAGTTTATCCACATTTCTGTGTCGGCCACAACAGGAGAAGCTTCACTAACTGATTTAGCTGTGATTCTGGCATTGCGAGGGGCTGGGCATGATGTCCCTTTGGGGGTCCCTTCCAGCCCTAGAGCTCTATGATTCTATGATTTCTGCAGATCAGGCCGCCTCTGGAGGCACAGCAGCCGGTCAGGCCAATTCTTTTCTGATCAGCTGGCAACCTTAAGAAGACATCTAAGCTAGATTCAGAGAAAGTGGGTGTAGGATGTGTTTTATTGTGTTATTAATATTCTGTTGGGAGCCGCCCAGAGTGGCTGGGAAAACCCAGCCAGATGGGGGCGGGATATAAATAATAAATATACACAACATAGATGATGATGATGATGATTGCTCCCATTTACTCTTGCAGCCACAGAATCCACACCTACCCCACACCTGCCGTTTCCTAGAAAAAGCTGTATTTGGATGCTTTCCCTGCCAAATCAGCTTCGATCCAAATTGGCCGGGGAGGGTGAGGGATGACCTAGCTGAGTTTTAAAATGGCAATGTGTACATATTCCCAATGTGAGGGTCCTGGGTTCAATCGGCATCTCCAGACACTTATTGAGAAGGCTTCTTGCCTGAAGCCCTTGAGGCTGCCTGTCAGTGCATGCAGTACTGGGCTAGATAGACCAGTCAGTGACTCAGTGTCATGGCTTCCCCCCCAAAGCATCCTGGGGAGCCCTGTGAAGGGTACTGAGAGTTGATAGGAGAAGGCCCATCAGAGAGCTACAATTCCCCCCCCCCGACAAAACCCTTTTCTTTCCCCCATTTTGTCTTCAGTCTAACCTGGGCGTGTAGGAACACAAGTCCTTATTTTAACAGGCATTTGCTCCGGATGGGACTGCCCGATAACAGATTGCATTGCAAACCGGTTTGAAAAACCTAGTCGTATACGCAGCACACATTGAAAGAGCTCTTATTCTGCTTTAAAGGTCAATGGCTTCCTCCAAAGAATCCTGGGAACCGTAGTTTGTTAAGGGTCTCCTAACCCCTCTCAGCTCCCTTAACAAACTACAGTTCCCAGGATTATTATTTTGGGGGGGGGGAGCCGCAGCTGGCCAAGTATTATAAGAATGCATTTAAACGTATGGTTTGTGCGTGACCTGAATATTTACAGGCCGGTTTTTTAAAAGTAGGCAGATTTGTGGATGTGTAACTGGTGGCGATTCACCCGTGTGGCTAAGAGAGAACCTCCATGTCCAGAGGCAGTCTATCTTGTGATGCCAGAATTGGAGATGGGGAAGCTTTGGGCCCTCTGGATGTGGCGACCAGGGTTCTCATTGCAAGCGGATGGCAAGGAGGTGAAAACATGGAAGGAAAAGGGGTGGGACAGCGAGAAAGCATAGAAGAATCATAGGATGGCAGAGTTGAAAGGCACCCCAAGGCAGTGGCGTAGCGCTGGGGGGCGATGGGGGTGCGTCGCCCCGAGTGCCACCCTGGAGGGGGGGTGACACTCGGTGCCCCCCCCATTGGGGAACTTTTTTCTCTTCTGTTGCATGAGATTTTTCAACTGTTCTTATATGTTCTTTCAATGCTGACTTCATATCTGAAGTCAGGTTTGTTCTGTAAGCTCTAGTTTTTTTTGCAATTCATGTTTTTAACTTTTCACCAGAGCCAGAGCCGCGTGGGGGGGGGGGGTTTGACAAAAAATTTTCGCACCGGGTACCACCTGGGCTTGCTACGCCTCTGCCCCAAGGGTCATCTATTCCAACCCCCCTGCAATGCAGGAATCTTTTGCCCAATGCGGGGCTCGAACCCACAAAGCTCGAAGCCAATAGCCCCGTGCTCTACTGACTGAGCTATCCCAACTGTGAGAGAGAGATGGTTTCGCAGAGAGAGAGGGGGGGCAGTTGCAGAGAGGGAGGAGAGAACCATTAACTTCAACGGTTCTACTCTGAGCTGGAGAAGTCTAGGATGCAACCCAGAACCTCCACTTACAGTGGCAGTCTACCTGTGCCTCCTAGATTCCGAGAGCAAGCCACCTGGAGGGGCTGTTGCCCTCATATCCCGCTTGTGGGCTTCCTGGAGGCATCTGATTGGCCAATGTGTTTGGGGGGTGCAGGATACTTTGGTTTGACACACACACACCCCAGGATGCTCTTCTGTTCTGCCCAAGCTCCCTGGTGTGTGAGATGGGGGCACCCTGAGTAATCTCATGCCCGTCTGGAATCGCAGAATATAATATGCCCATCCTCACATGCCCCCTTTCTCTCCCCTATTGTCAGCTGTTTGGTCACCCTGAAGCCATCCTGATCACGGGGGCAGCAGCAGCACCCGCCCAGCCCTTCCTTCCTTTGTTTGCCAAGACTTTGTCAACCGTAAGGAATGTGAAACTGGCGCTGAGAGTTGTTAGGGGATGCCCTATTCCCTTCCCAGATCTACAATTCCCAGAGTTCCCTCTGTCAATGACAGTTCCCAGGATCCTTTGCGGCGGGGGGGAGCCATGTCTGTTAAGGGCGCTGAGTGTTATTAGGAGACTCATTCCCATCCCATCCCAGAGCTACAATTCCCAGAGTAATTTAACAACCAAGCCTTCTTCCCAAGGAACTCTGGGAATTGTAGATCTGGGAAGGGAATAGGGCATCCCCTAACAACTCTCAGCGCCCTTTTGTTAACTACAGTTCTTTGACTGTTTAAGGCACAGCAAGCCTGCAACTCACACGGGGGTTACGTCCTGGGAATCGTGCCTAAAGCCAAAATCGTGTATAGTCAGAACCAATTGAGTTTATTGGGGGTGAGATTGCCAAAGTCTTCCCCCCCCCCCGGGGGGCCTGCCCGCTTTCCACCCCCTTTAAAAATCAAAATTAAAAACCGGTTTGTTTTCCAAGCACGTAAAACTGAACGCGTGCAAGTTAAATGTGTGTTTGTTGTGTGCTTACTGTAGTGCAGTACTGCTTTGCTTCCCAGTTATTTACTTACCTGTTGATTCACCTCATTTCTACCCCACCTTTCCCTACAAGGAGCTCGAGGTGGCACACTTGTCGCTCCTCCTTCTCAGCCAACTACCACAACGACAACCCTGCAAAGTGGGTCAGGCTGAAAGCGAGCGACTAGGCCCGAGATCACACCCAGCGTGCTCCATGGCCAAGCGGGGTGTTCGAACCCTGGTCTCTCCCAGGTCCCAGTCCGACCCTCTAACCCAGGCATCCCCAAACTTCGGCCCTCCAGATGTTTTGGACTACAATTCCCATCATCCCTGACCACTGGTCCACTTAGCTAGGGATCATGGGAGTTGACCCAGGTGGCGCTGTGGGATAAACCACAGAGTCTAGGGCTTGCTGATCAGAAGGTCGGCGGTTCGAATCCCTGCATCGGGGTGAGCTCCCGTTGCTTGGTCCCAGCTCCTGCCCACCTAGCAGTTCGAAAGCACATCAAAGTGCAAGTAGATAAATAGGTACCACTCCGGCGGGAAGGTAAACGGCGTTTCCGTGCGCTGCTCTGGTTCGCCAGAAGCAGCTTTGTCATGCTGGCCACATGACCCGGAAGCTGTCTGCGGACAAACGCCGGCTCCCTCAGCCTATAGAGCGAGATGAGCGCCACAACCCCAGAGTCGGACACGACTGGACCTGATGGTCAGGGGCCCCTTTACTATGGGACTTGTAGGCCAAAACATCTGGAGGGCCGCAGTTTAAGGGTGCCTGTTCTAACCACTACACCACACTGTCTCTTTAAATGTCCAGCGCTGTGTTCCTTTGAGAGGGTTCTGCGGCCAAACAGAGTGGAAGGGATTTTATAGAATAATTTCCAGTTTATGCGACTGGTTGGGGTGTTCCTCTCTCTCTCTACCCCCCTCCCCTCCCCGCCATAGTTCCTCATTGCCTTACAAGGAAACCATGAGAGGCTTCTCAAAGCACAGACAGAGAGATATCCCCATCTCTAAATTCCCTTTGCTCTCCCAGCCTGAACAGACATGAAACATTACTTGATCTCTTCTGCCCTGCCTCCAGGCAAGGTCAAAACAACACGCAATCTCCAATATCCTAGACATTCCTCCCCCCCCCCGACAAAACCCTTTTCTTTCCCCCATTTTGTCTTCAGTCTAACCTGGGCGTGTAGGAACACAAGTCCTTATTTTAACAGGCATTTGCTCCGGATGGGACTGCCCGATAACAGATTGCATTGCAAACCGGTTTGAAAAACCTAGTCGTATACGCAGCACACATTGAAAGAGCTCTTATTCTGCTTTAAAGGTCAATGGCTTCCTCCAAAGAATCCTGGGAACCGTAGTTTGTTAAGGGTCTCCTAACCCCTCTCAGCTCCCTTAACAAACTACAGTTCCCAGGATTATTATTTTGGGGGGGGGGGGGAGCCGCAGCTGGCCAAGTATTATAAGAATGCATTTAAACGTATGGTTTGTGCGTGACCTGAATATTTACAGGCCGGTTTTTTAAAAGTAGGCAGATTTGTGGATGTGTAACTGGTGGCGATTCACCCGTGTGGCTAAGAGAGAACCTCCATGTCCAGAGGCAGTCTATCTTGTGATGCCAGAATTGGAGATGGGGAAGCTTTGGGCCCTCTGGATGTGGCGACCAGGGTTCTTATTGCAAGCGGATGGCAAGGAGGTGAAAACATGGAAGGAAAAGGGGTGGGACAGCGAGAAAGCATAGAAGAATCATAGGATGGCAGAGTTGAAAGGCACCCCAAGGCAGTGGCGTAGCGCTGGGGGGCGATGGGGGTGCGTCGCCCCGAGTGCCACCCTGGAGGGGGGGTGACACTCGGTGCCCCCCCCATTGGGGAACTTTTTTCTCTTCTGTTGCATGAGATTTTTCAACTGTTCTTATATGTTCTTTCAATGCTGATTTCATATCTGAAGTCAGGTTTGTTCTGTAAGCTCTAGTTTTTTTTGCAATTCATGTTTTTAACTTTTCACCAGAGCCAGAGCCGCGTGGGGGGGGGGTTTGACAAAAAATTTTCGCACCGGGTACCACCTGGGCTTGCTACGCCTCTGCCCCAAGGGTCATCTATTCCAACCCCCCTGCAATGCAGGAATCTTTTGCCCAATGCGGGGCTCGAACCCACAAAGCTCGAAGCCAATAGCCCCGTGCTCTACTGACTGAGCTATCCCAACTGTGAGAGAGAGATGGTTTCGCAGAGAGAGAGGGGGGGCAGTTGCAGAGAGGGAGGAGAGAACCATTAACTTCAACGGTTCTACTCTGAGCTGGAGAAGTCTAGGATGCAACCCAGAACCTCCACTTACAGTGGCAGTCTACCTGTGCCTCCTAGATTCCGAGAGCAAGCCACCTGGAGGGGCTGTTGCCCTCATATCCCGCTTGTGGGCTTCCTGGAGGCATCTGATTGGCCAATGTGTTTGGGGGGTGCAGGATACTTTGGTTTGACACACACACACCCCAGGATGCTCTTCTGTTCTGCCCAAGCTCCCTGGTGTGTGAGATGGGGGCACCCTGAGTAATCTCATGCCCGTCTGGAATCGCAGAATATAATATGCCCATCCTCACATGCCCCCTTTCTCTCCCCTATTGTCAGCTGTTTGGTCACCCTGAAGCCATCCTGATCACGGGGGCAGCAGCAGCACCCGCCCAGCCCTTCCTTCCTTTGTTTGCCAAGACTTTGTCAACCGTAAGGAATGTGAAACTGGAACTCTCTGGAGAAAGGAGCCAAGCCGGTCTGAGATTCTTTCTGCCCTCCATCATCCGCACCTTCTTTCTCTATCCCTCTCCACTCATCAAAAACCCACCAACGCAGGTGGGGAAAGGTGAGTGCGAAGGTTTAGTCCGTGCTGGGGTTAACCACTGCAACTCACTGCCTCTCAGCCTAGCCTACCCCGCAGGGTTGTTGTAGGGATTAAGTGTGCAAGGCAAGAACCATGTATACCACCTCGAGCTCCTTGGAGAAACAGGTGGGATATAAATGCAAGAAATAAATAATACGGACTCTTAGTCAAAGGGCCCTCTGAGCATACGCAGAGGCCTCTTTCCGTACTGCTGAGCGATGAGGACTCCTTGCAACTATTTTCAGTTCAGGAATTTGGCTCTGGGGGTCTTTTCAGTGAACGGTCGGCCAGATCTCTGAGCGCACGCAGAGTGCAGTTCCCAGTGCTGCTGATCAAGTCGGGGGCACACGGTGGCTGATCCATCTGACACACACAGGGAGGTGAGCTCTGAGTTGTGCTAACTCAAGGGGAAAGGCCCTCTGAACATATGCAGAGTGCATTTCTCTTGCCGGTGGGTAACCACCATCAGAGCCAACCTGGAATTAAGGGAAGGGGACCTCAGGCAAACATTAGGATGAACCCCAGGCAAACATTAGATGGACAAGCACTCTGCACATGCTCAGGGGCTCCTCTGCAGCACTTAGTCCACATGATCCAGGATGGAACTCTGCAATTTAAAAGGAGGCTTAGTTGTCAGTAGGACCTTGTGGTCCAATCTCAGGCAGAAACTGTAGCCTGTATGTAGCCAATGACAGCCGTACTCAGAGTAGACCCATTGATATAAATGGCCACGACCTCACTTAAGACCATTCATTTATCTGTGTGGGTTGTCTTTTCAGCAGAAACCCCAAATTTTTACGTCCCACATTCCATCGATCCAATATTTATGAAAACCAAATAAGAAATTGCTGCTTTGAGGGTAGAGAGCGAACAGCCCAATGTTTATTTTGTTAATTTTTTGTTTGTTCGTTTATTAATTAATTTTGAAACTGAAGCAAAAACTGGCGTTGTTGGATGCCAGCTTCTATCAGCTGTGGTGGCCAACAGTCAGGGACGATGGGATTCGTAGTTCAGCAACATCTGGAGGGCCACAGGACCCCTACTTGCCGGCCAACCCTGTTCCAAGCAATCAAGGACCACATGTGAAATGAACCTACAGAGATATAAAGCGGGGATGGGAAGTCCGTATCACTCCAGATGTTTCTGGACTCCAGTTCCCATCAGCGCCAGACACCATCGAATCATAGACGTTGGAAGGGGCCACAAGGATCATCTAGAGCACTCATAGGCAAACTCGGCCCGCCAGATGTTTTGGGACTACAACTCCCATCATCCCTAGCTAACAGGACCGATGGTCAGGGATGATGGGAATTGTAGTCCCAAAACATCTGGAGGGCCGAGTTTGGCCATGCCTGCTCTAGAGTGACTGGGGGGAAACAGAAACCAGATTGCTTGACTCGAGGGTATCCGTGATGAGCTAAGTCAGAATTCGAATCCAGGACTCTACCACAAACCTCTCACCAGCTCCCCCCCACCCAGCACACAAAGCCGAGCCCAGTGGCTGCCCACCTGCTTGCTCCTCTCTTCCGCCTGCTTCTGCTCCGCCTCAGCCTGCTCTGCCCGGTCCAAGGCGTTCTCCTTATCCAGCTTGAGCATCTGCATCTTCTTCTTGATGGCTTCCATGGCGGCAGTCGGTGGAGGGAGGTGGAGAAGCCGAACCGAAGGGAAGAGCTGCCCGTGCGAGTAGGAATGGGGAGCACGCCGAGCGGACCTGGCTGGCACGTAGCAGACTCGGGGAGCACCCTGAGCGGACCTCGGCGCTGCCTTCGAGAGCCTGCTCCCTCTCCTCCCTGCCCCTCGGCCCTTTATAGTTGTCCTCCCTGCCAGCTGGCTGGGAGGTGGGGCAGGGGGACCTGTGGCTTTCTAGGGCCTGGTCCAAAATAACCCCTCCATTGCCCTGGCATTGCCTTGCGGTGGTGGTGCTGGGGAGAAGACCTGGGAGAGGCATCCTTTTTTATTTTTTGCTTCGTGATGAGCTGTGGCCATATTTGGCCTCCCTAGGGGAACAGCTGAGCACCACTAATAGAAACCCCTAAAAGTGGCAAAAGAGGGGAGGGGGTTGAATGCTGCTTTGTTCCAGCGAAGAGGACACCCACCCCTCCGGTCACTCACCCACCCCCTTCCCTTAGTTTTTCACACAGGAGCAAGCAAAGGCGGCCCCACAGGGTGAGTGCAATAGACAAGGACAGAGGATGCCTGGGTCCTCTTTCACTTGTCCCTAGCAAGGCAGTGAGGTCAGAAAACAAGGGTGGAAGGTTTAAAGCGCAAGGGAGACCACCCCCCCACCCCCCCGGAAGAGACCACCTCAAGGTACTGGAGGCATCGGAACATCAGAAGAGTTTTCCTGGATCAGGCCAATGGCCCCACCTGGTCCAGTATCCTGTTATCGAAGTGGCCAACCAGATGCCCAACAGGAAACCTGCAGGCAGGACCCAAGCATAATAATAATAATAATTATTATTATTATTTATTTATACCCCGCCCAACTGGCTGGGTTTCCCCAGCCACTCTGGGCAGCTTCCAACAGAAAAATAAAATATAACAATCTATTAACCATTAAAAGCCTCCCTAAACAGGGCTGCCTTCAGATGTCTTCTAAAAATCTGGTAGCGGTTTTTCTCTTTGACATCTGGTGGGAGGGCGTTCCACAGGGCGGGTGCCACCACCGAGAAGGCCCTCTGCCTGGTTCCCTGCAACTTGGCTTCTCGCAACGAGGGAACCGCCAGAAGGCCCTCGGTACTGGACCTCAGTGTCTGGGCAGAACGATGGGGGGTGGAGCACAAACGCCAGGGTTATGCAAACTAGGGCCCCGGGGGCTGGATCCAGCCCAGTCACCTTCTAAATCCAGCCTGCAGACGGTCCGGGAATCAGCGTGTTTTTACATGGGTAGAATGTGTGCTTTTATTTAAAATGCATCTCTGGGTTATTTGTGGGGCAAAGGAATTTGTTCTTCTTTCTTTCTTTTTTCAAAATACAGTGGTACCTTGGGTTACAGACGCTTCAGGTTACAGACGCTTCAGGTTACAGACTCTGCTAACCCAGAAATAGTACCTCGGGTTAAGAACTTTGCTTCAGAATGAAATCAGAAATTGCGTGGCAGCGGCGCAGCGGCAGCGGGAGGCCCTATTAGCTAAAGTGGTATCTCAGGTTAAGAACAGTTTCAGGTTAAGAGCGGACCTCTGGAACGAATTAAGTTCTTAACCCGAGGTACCACTGTATAATCCAGCCCCCCACAAGGTCTGAGGGACAGTGGACCAGCCCCCTGCTGAAAATGTTTGCTGACCCCTGACAAACGCCCTTTCCCCCTTTGATTTCCAGCAACTGGTATTCAGAAACCTATCTCTAAGTTACCAGGATCAGTCCCCATCCCTGGTGAAAAATAAGAAGCACTGAGCATACTGTTGGTGGGTTTTCGCCAACTCAGTTCTAAGGGGGTGTGGTGTGGTGTAGCGGTTAGAGTGTTGGACTAGGGCCTGGGAGAGAGCAAGGTTCAAATCCCTCCACCCCCAGAATTGGGGCCACGAAGCTGTCTTTGGATGTCACCTTGAGCCAGCCACAGAATCACAGAATCATAGAGTTGGAAGGGTCCACGTGGGTCATCTACTCGAACCAATCTTTTGGCCAACGTGGGGCTCGAACTCAGGACCCTGAGAATTGGGACTCAGCTATACTGTTGTAAATATAACGTTTTAAGTGCATAAGTGCATTTTACAAATGTGGCACTAGATGGCGCTGGTAAGCTAATGGCAAATTCCATATATATTTTTAAACTTTTTTTAAAGCATTTTCACAGCGGGGTTTTTTTTTTAAATATGAGCTATCCCCAGTCGCTGCCTCTCAACATCACCTTACTTGTAGGGTTGTTGCGTGGATTAACTGAGGAGGGAAGAACCATGTATGCCGTCTTGGAGAAAAAGGCAGGCTAGGAATGCAATAAAGAAATCAAATAAATAACAGAACAATGTTTGTCCTGTTCATTAAGTTTATTCTTCATAGGCTACAGCCCAAACGCTGCAGCTGGATCAATGACTCACACCTGGGAAAGGTGCCTGAAAAAGCAACGCCAGGAAATCCTGAGGACCAGAAACTTGACTTTTTGGAATTTGGGGGTGCCTAGTTAGGATGTCATAAACCTCAGGGGCAGTTTCTGAGTCCCTAGAAATGCAGGATTTGATGTGCCTGGTCCCTCTCACACACACCTTCCAGAGCCCTCTGCTTGAATCCTAAGTCGATGTACTGTCCATTTTTTTCAACAGTGGGAGAGGAGACCATCCATATTCGCACACATCTGGAATTAAGAACATAGTAAAAGCCTGCTGGATTAGGCAATTTGCCCATCTAGTCCAGCATCCTGTTCTCACAGATGTCCCCAGGAAGCTTGCAAGCAGAAACTGAGAACAATTATTATTCGGTACAAATTCATTCTAATAAAGACATTTTTGTACTCCCTTTCCTCCTAGAGTATAGAGAAAGTGGATAGCAAGAACTTCTCTCTCTCTCTCTCTCTCTCTCTCTCTCTCTCTCTCTCTCTCTCTCTCTCTCTCTCTCTCTCGACGCTAGAACTCAAGAAGCTGAATGCTGGAAGATTCAGGACAGATAAAAGAAAGCCCTCCTTTGTTAAACTGTGGAACTCACACCCACTGGAGGAAGAGATGGCCACCAACTTGGGAGGCTATAAAAAGAGGACTGGACAGATTCATGGAAGAAAAGGCTACTAGCGATGGCTACTAGCGATGCTTCTGAAGCCACAGGAGGGGGTTGGATCCTGCTTGCAGGTTTTCCATCTGAGACCAGGATGCTGAAGGAGATGAGCCACTGCTCTGATCCAGCCAGGCTCTTCTCGTGTTCTGATGTAACCTCTGTGTAAGCATGGTGTGAGCAAATCAAAACAAATGCTCCATAATAATGACATCTTCTGGAGGGGCCCCAATTCCTGCACCCGTACAGTCCACCCTACCCAGCTCAGGACCATTCCCCCTTCTCTCAAGCCCCGTTCTGCTGCCTCTGTCCCCTCACCCTGAGGCTGCAGGCCCGGGCTGGTAAGGTCAGCCGCCATGTCCCCAGTGCCCAAGCCGCCACCCACCAGATCTTGTTCCCGGTCTTTTGTCCTGCTGATATGCTATCCTATTTCTTTAAATAGCCCCAGAACAATTCCTCACCGTTCACCGCCCTCTGTGCCCAGCAAGCGAGGCTGGGGGCGTTGGCGGGGGGTGGGGGGTGGGGGTGAGCCGAGTGGCTCTGTCACTTTTTATTCAAGGCTGCCGCTCGCATTCCGTTATTCAATCTCGGCACCAACAGGTGGTGAGATGCCAGCGTTTCTTGTGTCCCCAAAATGTCCCCGCTTGCTTAGACAATGCCCCGGCTGCCACGGGTAATGGATGCCCTCTTCAGCCTTCAACCTAAACCTCAGAGAGCGGGGGGCAGGCATCATTAGGATGGCCAAACGTGCTGCTATTCACCAGGGCCAAATCATATTTAAGTTGCTAGTCCTCAGTGTCTCCGAATTCATTTCTTCTTCCTGTTCCACTCCTCCTGTGGGCTCTGGCCACCCGAACTCCTAGGAAGTACTGTACTCTACCCATTGCTCCCTTTGAGAAGCCTCGTTCCTCCCAGTCCCTCCCTCCTTGCAGTGTAGGCAATCAATTTATTAAAGCAGGGACAATATCTGTTTTCTGATACCCTCTTAGACACCATCAAAACAAACAGAAAAAAGAGATTTTCGCAAAGTTCACATATGCTGATATATATCTGATAGGTGCAACTTTTGGAAAGAATTGCAATCATTTCAATAGGAATACAATCAACCTCGCCCTAGTGGGAAGATGATGAGCAGGTGACCTCAAGGCAACTTCAAGGCTCTCTCCTGCTCCTCTTTCATACGGCGCTGTCTTTTTAAACCACATTTGGATGAGCAGCCCTTTGAACAGAGCTGTCCTCCGACACCCCTTGTAAGAGGAACTTACAATCAAATACTGCCGAGTGGAGTGCTCATGTTCAGGGTGCCAGCCCGGCAGCCCTGCCCACCTGCAGGCTACTCTATTCCTTCCCTACCCCATTTTCCACAGTAGAACTTGCAATCAAACATTGCTGTGCAGAGTACATCTATTCAGAGTTCCAATCTGCCGGCCATGCCCTCCTCTGGCTGACTCCATTACGTGTACTTCATTTTTTCAAATACAGTGGTGCCTCGCTTAACGAATGCCCTGCTTAATGAAATTTCCGCTTAACGAAAGGATTTTTCGAGTGGAGGTTGCCTCTCGAGTCTAGACGAATTCGTTTTATGAAAAATTCGTCTAGCGAATCGCGGTTTCCCATAGGAATGCATTGAAATTAAATTAATGCGTTCCTATGGGGAAAAAAAATATCAAAAAAATTCAATGCATTCCTATGGGATTCACTAGACGAATTTTTCGTTATAATAAAAGACCCGTGGAACGAATTAAATCCGTCTAGCGAGGCACCACTGTATATATATTTTCCCTCAATTGACCCCCAGAAGAGGATGGAAGCAAAACTTCAATTACTGGGCTCAGCCTGCTATTGGCTCTGGCGCCACCTGCTGTTGAGCTCCCTGACTTCTGTCCTATCCAACCCAATGGATACCAGCCACCGCCAGTCGGTTAATCGGGGATAATCAGTTAAGCCCAAGGAAAGGGAAAGCAACCTAGAAGCCGAAGGGGAAGACATCAGGATCGCCCGTGTGTCGGTCCAAACTGCGGCCCCGGTGGGTGTCGAAACAACCCTGGCGCTGTAAGAATATGTTTGATATTTAGTTGGTTTCCCAGTAGAACAACCTAATATCAAACATATCAGACAGAAGCAGGGGAGGCGGGTGGGTCCCCGGCTGAGACGATGGGCCCCTGAACGACGTCACAGGGGTGCGGAGGAGTCTGCGGAAGGAGACAGAAAAGAAAACATGCATCAGAGTTACACTGTGTGGTAATTTCCCTCAGGATCATGGGTTCGAGTTGCAGGGGGTTGGACTAGATGACCCTGGTGGTCCCTTTCCAGCTCTACAAGACAAAGAAATTTATGTACGTCAAGAGACGCCCTTGCACTCCAGCTCCCATAAGTTCCCAGCCAGCATGGCCAACAGGCAGGGATGATGGAAGTAGGAGTTCAAGAAGATGTCTTCAGGCTCAAAATGCAGAGCGGTCGCCAGAAGCCAGGACCGATTGAATGGGCATCGAACTGTCGGTGGTCATAGAGCAGATGTGCCCAGACAGGAGTGTCTTTTCCACTTCCTGCCCAGCACTGGGATGAGGACAGGGCTAGAGAGGCAGGAGGGAGATGGTACCTGGGGAAGCCCAGAAGCTCAGAAGGATGGTTACAGAGGGCAATGCTTGGTGGGGATCAATCCTGATCTGGGGGGTCTGACATCCGACTGGGGAATCAGGAGCACCAGCAAAGGGAAAGAGCCAGCTGGTAGTAGAGCAGGCATGAAGTCATCCAGGTTCAACCTTTTCTGTGGCCTACACTACCAATCTGATTTTATTTATTTGCAAAAACATTAATAGCTCTGCTTACAGTCTCCAGCTAGCAGAGGGAACATAGCTTAGTGGCAGAGCAGATGCATAATAATTAATAATTAATAATAATAATAATAATAATAATAATAATAATAATATTCGTACCCTGTCCATCTGAGTGGGTTGCCCCAGCCATTCTGCATGACCTCTTGGTATCCCCATTAAAAAGATTTTTTTTAAAAAAAAAAAGTATCGGAAGCAGGTAATGTGAAGCACCCTTAAGAATGTAAGGAGAGCCTGGCTGCTGGATCAGGCCAATGGCCCACCCAGTCCAGCATCCTGCTCTTCCAGTGGCCAACTTGGTGCCCAAAGGAAGCTCAAAAGCAGCACTTGAGATCAGGAGCAACTCTACCCAGCAACTGGCATTCAGGGGCATATCACGGCCTCCGACAGCCTCTGCCTGAGATAGACCCTGCAAGTCTCTCCCTAGTACTGTGAGAGGCAGTGCGGCGTAGTGGTTAGAGCATCAGACTAGGGCTTGGGGGAGTTGGCCAAGAAGCTCCCTGGGAGTGACCCTGGGCCAGTTTCTGCCTCTTAGCCTAACCTACCTTGCAGGGTCGTTGTGAGGATTGAATGAGGAAGGGGAAAACCACCTACTTCACCTTGATCTCCTTGGAGAGAGAGAAAACGGTGGGGTATGTGATGGCGGTGGACTCTCCTTCCTTGGAGGTTTTTAAACAGAGGTTGGATGGCCACCTGTCAGTTGCAATTCCTGCACTGCAGGGGGTTGGACTAGATGCCCCTTGGGGGACCCTGCCCATGCTACAATTCTGCGATCCCATGAAACGCAATAGGTACGAAATAAAACAACTGTTTTTCATCCTGCTGTTAAAAACTGCCGCAACCTTCCCTGGGACCTGTTGTCGGAGGGCAGGCAAGCCATTAAATGATTGAATAAAATAACCACAGCAATAATACTACAACTGGACTAGACTGGGAAAATGTTCCGATCCACTAAAATCCGACCCCTGATGCTCCTCTAGGGTGGAGCCAAGTTAGGGCTGAATGGAAGGATCTCGGTGACCCTTTCCCCTCCCCCTTCACCTGTCTGTCCGCAGAAGATTAAAAAAAACCCTCGCATAGCTCTCAGCACCTTACCTGTGCGGATGGTTGGGCTGCCCAAAGGATGCTGGCGATCTGACAACTCCCTTGCCCTGAGCCCACTTTATAACCATATCCTACCGCCCCCCCCCTGGCACAGCGGGGTGGGGGTCTCCCCGTCGAGGGGCTCCAGCCCCATTGCCACACACGTGTCCATGTTCCCATTAACTGCTCCCCAGCCCCAGCCTTTAATGCCCTTGGAGCCAAATTATCCTGATCAATAAAAGGTTCGATCTTCTGTCCTCCTCTCTGGCTGCTTGCTGGCCTCTGGGCCTTGTCAATTTCACATCAATATACGTTACTCTGGACAGCCCTGCTGTTCCAAGAGGCCAGGATTTGTGGGAGGGGGAGGGCTATTTTCCACTCAGGTGCCCCCTTAGTTTTGCTCCGTTTCCCACTCTGGTCCAGGAGAGCCAGGTATCTCTGCTTGTCAGGAAAAAGTCCCTGATTTGGTTAGTTTAGGGAAAGTGGAGGGGATGGCTGACCGGGACAGAAAGAGATCGCGCACAATATTCAAACAAGGTCACCCAGCGAATATGAATGACAGGAGACTTGGGACCAGGGATGTCTGAACCTGTTGGTTTCAGTTCCTCTCGTTTTTTCAGCTTTTTTTCCAGTCTTGAGTTCAGGCTCTGCACATTTCCACAGAAGTTTGCGACAACGACAAAAAGTTTCCATGAAAATTTACCAGCATTTTAGAGTGCGTTTCTCCTAATAGACACATTCCATGCCCTTTTAAAATGTGGGGTGTTGGTTTTTTTTGGGGGGGGGTTATTGGGCTGTTGTTTTTATTTTTATTTGATATTTTGTAGTTTTATATTTTGATTTTGTTCTGTGAACTGCCCTGAGACTTCTGCGTATACGGCGGTATATAAACCCAATAAGACAGGAGTGCCTGGCGTGCTATGGTCCATGGGGTCACGAAGAGTCGGACACGACTAAACAACAACAATATAAACCCAATAAATAAACAAATTCTTTCGTATGTAATCTGGCCTAAATATATGTACACAATTTTGCCATGTTTTCTATTTTCCCTAACGTAATGCTTTGTTTTCGCAATCGTATGCATTTTTATGCCTCAATACCTTCCGTAAGTACTGTGTTCGGAAGATTTTGGGCGTCACATGGCAGGGCAGTGTCTCAAAGAAAGATGTGCTCTCCCAAGCCCACATTCCCAGCATGTTCACACTCCTCCTGCCTCGGGGGTTTCTACTCTGGCTTTGTCCACAGAATGAAAGATGGAAAGAGATGTTCTATTGGGGAACTAACTGGTTTCAGGCCTGTTAGCAGACTAACTCTGTTTTACAAAGATGTCTGCTAATGTGACATCAAGGCTGGCAACATCAGCCCTGCTAAGTGGGAATCCCCTTCAGACGACCGCAGTGCCTGGAGATAGAGTCCAGTGCCGTATTTACCTATAAGCTAAACAAGCTATAGCTTAGGGCCCCACTCCCTTGGGGGCCCCAAAAAAATTAAAGGGGAAAAACTGGATGTACATTTCCAAAATATAAGATAAAAAACAAATAAAACGAACATACAGCAACAGTGGGCGCGGATGGCTCTGTGGGTTAAACCACTGTGCCGCTTGGGCTTGCCAATCGAAAGGTCGGCGGTTCGAATCCCCGTGATGGGGTGAGCTCCCGTTGTTCGGTCCCTACTCCTGCCAACCTAGCAGGTCGAAAGCACACCAGTGCAAGTAGATAAATAGGTACCGCTCCGGCGGGAAGGTAAACGGCGTTTCCGTGTGCTGCTCTGGTTCCACCAGAAGTGCCATAGTCATGCTGGCCACATGACTCGGAAAAACTGTCTGCGGAAGTGGACAAATGCCGACTCCCTTGGCCAGTAAAGCGAGATGAGCACCGCAACCCCAGAGTCTTTTGCGACTGGACTTAATCGTCAGGGGTCCCTTTACCTTTACAGCAACAGTGTTCTGTGTTGTGTAGGCTCCTATGATGTAAGTCATGGGCCCCGGCTGCTAGCCTGCTCCCTAAAAAACTGGTTTGCTCCTTTCTATATACAGGCTGCCTAGATTCTGCATGGACTGGTTGCAGGGCAACATGTGCAAATGGCTTTAGATACCTATTAGGTCCATAAATGGCCATGTAGCATATATTCGACACAAAAAAACTGTGACAATTTGTTGTTGACAAAGGACAGACGGACATATAAAGGGTCCCATTACCTTCAGTAGCTTAGGGCCTCAGACAGTCAGGTTCTGCATCCATAGCAATGACCAGAGGAGGAATGACTGCTGGGAGTAGAGCAGAGTGAAGAATTGCCGTGTTGTATCTGCAGCAGCACAACCAGATGCCTTCATTTGCTCTGGCTGCAACAAAACATCTCTCTCCCGTATCGGTCTCTAAAGCCATAGCAGTCGCTGCAACTCTCCGGCTGTTTGACTCCACCCCTGGAGCCACACTCCTCCAGCATCTCCCAAGACAGACAGGTGCCAATTTAACTCAATCCCAAGTATATGCATTTTTGTAACAAACGACTTGGCCTTGCAAAATTGGGGGAAGTGCAAATTTCAAAAGATGGCTGCATCTCACTTCACACCTTGCTTCAGCCCTAGGAGCCTTTCCCAGACCATGACTTTAGGAACAAGAGAAGCAGCTGGGAAGAGAGAAGGGGCGTTTGGGGATATTTTTGAAAAATAATTTTATAAGTTGCGTGTTTTTGCTTCTCAATTTGCACTGTGTTATTTAATGCTCTGTGACTTGTTTTTTTTTGTTATTTGTTTAATTGATTATGGTTTAGAAATTATTGTAATTGTTAAGAGTGAATTTCTGTTTCATTCTTATTTGCTGGTATTTAATTTTATGGTGTCCTATTACATTCTAATGGATTATTGAATAAGACTTTATTGGATAGAAGTGGTTTCTTTTAAGTTTTGTTCTTATTATGACATTTTTATATCAGATCCAATTGTTATAAAGTGTGCAATCTTTGTTGTTTCTTCTCCCTCCCCTCATTTTTTTTTAGCTTGGATATAACAATTTTATTAAATGTTATCTTCGTTGTTTCTTTGGCTTGTGTAGAGTCATGTAGAAAGGCGGTATACAAATTAAAATTGAAAGGTAACGTAATGAATCCATCAGTTTAGGCAGGTCTGCAGTGAGCAGGACTCAGGTGGCCTTCAGCCCTGTGTGCAGAACTGCACCTTCTCCTTCTTTTTCCAACCCAGGTGCCAAGAGGCAGGAAACTAACTAATGCAGTGCGTTCTCCAGCCATAATTTGCCCCATTAGTGAATAGCCAATTCCCTTCCCCATCACTGCCATATTCCACTGATTCATCGATCCGCTCGGCCCATCTGCTGCTGGAGATTCCCCTGCAGCCATGACGGAGCACGCTTCGGTGGGTAGCACACGGCCGACCTTGGGAAGGGGGCAGCGGGCTGGGGGAAGGGAGGGCCTTTGGGTGGGTGACAGTGGCCAAACGCAGAGAACATTTCTGTCCTCTCTACAAGTTTGTGGCACACATTTGCACGGAGTGTGGGGAGAGTAAAAGTCCTGGCTGGTGTAAGGTCCCTGTGGGTGAGAAGCTGCAAGGTGTTCCTGCCCTTGACCAAGGTTCAGCTTCCTTGGCATGAAGGTCAATGGAGACAGCGGTGTCCTTGGGAATTGATGGTTTTATTTACACACACACACACACACACACACACACACACACACACACACACACAACCTGAGCATAGGATGAAGGGGCTGACACCTCCTCCTCCAGGTCCCACTTCTGACACCAGTGTTGCACACCAGTACGGCACACAACCCCCATCTCCGAGCAGCACGACTCCAGGTGTGTCTGAGATTACCCAGAATTCACTTTCCCTGGCATGAAGGCCAGTGGAGATACAGTTCTAGTCACAGATACACCCAGTACAACTTGAGCAATTGATGTCCCGATGTTAAGGTTGTCCGGGAATTTCCAGGACATAGCCGGGATTCAGCCATCAGGAACAGTGCCCAGACAAAAATCGAAAGGTCTGAGAAAAACCGGACGTATGGCAACCTGCCAGAGGTGTAGATTTGGGTGGATTTCCTTAAAAATATGCTCAAAAACATATTGTTCTTTTTTTGAGTTTTTGCAAAAATAGATCAGCAACTTTTGTGTCCTATGTCCCCACTACTCACCTTTTCTCCAAATTAAAAAGCCCCAACATTCTTACTGAATGTGATCCAAACCACAAAGAAAGAGAAGTTGAGAGGGCACTCTTTACCACTTCCTGTTTCAGCTCTATGTGCTTTCCAAGTGCCAGACTAATTCTACTGGATCCCACTTTTACCCGGATACTTTGGAAAAGTGTGTACAGGTGCTCTATTTTTCAGGTGGTGGTGGTGGTTTTATTTGGGGGAGGGGGAGTGAAGGGACTGGAGGGGCTGGAGCCCTAGCGCTCACTCAAAAATCCAGATGTGTCCCCAAAAGCTAGCGACTTCTGGCATATAGGAATACAGCCTTCTTAACATGCTCGGAGACCCATTCACCTTGCTTAATATGCTCCCAAGCAGGTTCTGAGACTTCTCTAGGGTGTACCGTGGCTCAGATCAACATTTGCCTTCCCAAAACCTTATTTGAGTGTTTCTTGGGGCAAGTAATTGGGCAGGGGCAAGTAATTGGGGTCCGATCTCCAAGCCTGACGGCCTGATTTGGTGCCAGCACTTTGCCTGCTCCCCGTGCGTGGCAGGGCTGATGTGATCCGGGATGACAGCCTGCGTAATGAGCAAGGGGCCTGCCCCCATTCAGCTCGCCCTTGTCAATATCCAGAACCAGCCGAGGCGCTGATGGGCCCTAGAGCAGAGAAGCATCAAGGTCGGCGGGGTGGGCGATTGGGGAACGGCAGATACAGGGGGGCGGACAGAGCATCTCAGAGGGGAGGGAGGGTCTGCTCTGAAAGACGCCATTTCTAATCAGAACAGGGCAAAATGCCATTGCACACACCCTACCTCCCAGCGGCGAAGAGACTCGGGAGTTTGGGTTCCTTGGAATGAAGGTCAATGAAGTTTGTGGTGCCTTTATGATGTTTTGTTTTATTTGGACATATGTACAACCAACGCGGATGGTGCTGTGGTCTAAACCACTGAGCCTAGGGCTTGCCGATCAGAAGGTCGGCGGTTCGAATCCCCGCGACGGGGTGAGCTCCCGTTGTTCGGTCCCAGCTCCTGCCAACCTAGCGGTTCGAAAGCAAGTCCAAGTGCAAGTAGATAAATAGGTACCACTCCGGCGGGAAGGAAAACGGCGTTTTCGTGCGCTGCTCTGGTTCGCCAGAAGCGGCTTTGTCATGCTGGCCACATGACCCGGAAGCTGTCTGCAGACAAACACCGGCTCCCTCGGCCCATAGAGCGAGATGAGCGTGCAACCCCAGAGTCATCCGCGACTGGACGTAATGGTCAGGGGTACTTTTAACTTTACCACCAGAGCGTAGGACGGTGAGGCTCACAGCATTAGCACTTCAGCAGAGCTTGCCTCCCCAAAAGGTTTCCTGAGAAGCCCCAAACTCCACTTTGGCACCAACTCAGAGCAGACATTCCTCTGTGCCCCCCGTTTCCAGCATCCAGCTATTGTTTTTACCTTACAGTGTGATGTCGCTTCCAACTAGGTAAGTGGGAGGTAGCCCTCATTTGTCTCTATGGCAACAGGGCAACCTCTTTGGCCATGTAAATGGTGGTACTGAACTGGCCAGCAAATGCCATTGGCTGGTTTGGTTGGTTTCTTTGTACAGATTCTACCCTCTCTTGCGCAGGATCACAGGGGTGGAAGGGACCACAGGTATCATCCAAACTGACCACTCTCCAAATCCCAAACCGTATCAGTATATAAAACCTGCGAAACCAAACTACTGTAGTGGCATCAAAAGTGGCATCATTTAAGAGGGAAACAAAATATCCCCTTAAACTTTCTTTAAATAGTAATAAAAAAATCAAACGCCAAGTATTCCATGAAAATCCCACAAATGAACATGGTCAGCGACTAAATAAAATGAATCAGAAAGTGCATACATTTCTCTCACAAACACACACAATCCCTGCTGGTACTGAGCATAATGGATGCCAAATTCTACTAATAAAGCAGAGTTGTGCTCATCTGAAAACCTGAGGATGTTTGTACAGTGGTACCTTGGTTGTCGAACTTAGTCCATTCTGGGAGTCCGTTCGACTCCCGGAACAGTTCGACAACGCGGCTTCCGATGGAAGCCACGTCGGAAGTTCGGCTTCGAAAAAACGTTCGCAAACCAGAACATTTACTTCCGGGTTTGTGGCGTTCGGGAGCCGATTTGTTCGGGAGCCAAGCGGTTCGACAACCAAGGTATTAGAACCTGGAATTGAGGGCCATCCCTACCCTTAGGCAAAGTGGTGAGCTGACTCAGGCAGGGGAGGCCGTCTCTCGTTTTCCCCACCCAGCCCTGTGTCCTTGAATCAAGCCTGCTGCCCTTAGGTGTGGTGGAAGAAACTATCCCACTGCCAACCTTCACCTCCGGCTGCAAAACGCCTTGGGCCAAGACAGTGGCTGGTGCTCATCGCAACTGATGGCAGAGATGAAAAACAGGGGAGGTCCTATGAACCGACATAGGAAGCCATGGAGTGGATATCATTGGTCTGTCTAGTACAGCATTGCCTACACTGACCGGCAGGGGCTCTCCAGGCTGGCGATACAATCTTCGACCTCTCCAGGTTAGGGATGGGAGTATCTGGGACCCTATGCATGCAATGCATGTGCTCTGCCACTGATCTTTCCTTTAGGAATAATGTAAGATTCGAGTCTTCATCGCCCAAAATAGAGGGCAAGTTTAAAGAGGAACCTAGGAAGCTCTCTTATGCTGAGTGAGATCTGGGATCTCCCCCACTGCAAAGCAGCTGTTTTGCCAGCGAGATCCATTCCAAGGCTCCTCACTTCCTGAGACTTACTTTGCCTCTTTCACCAGCCTTCTTCAACCTGAGGTCGCCAGCTGCTGCTGAACCACAGCTCCCTACAAGTAGGCTTGGGATGATGGGAGTTGGGAGTCCAACATCAATTAGGGGACCGAAGGTTGTGGAGAATTCTGCCCTGTACGGATGGCTAGAACAAGAGCGTTGGATGCGATAGGGCTGGGAGCATCCTCTAGCTGCATTTCTCAGAGAAAAGTTGCCATCTGCTGGCCACAGAAAGGGCAACAGCCCTGGTTGTCTGTAGCTTATTGCAACAGGAATGAATTAACACACACACAGAATCACAGCGTTGGGCCAGATCTGCATGGTTTCATGGTGCTCTCATTGGGGCATGCAGTTAGCCTTTGTGAGAAGAGGATGTTAGACGAAATGGGCCTTTGGCTTGATCCTGCAGGCTCTTCTGTCGGCTCAGCATTGTCCAATGCACAGGGCAGGATGTGCGGTGTCTGCCTGACTTCAACGGACTGCCAGCAGAAGGAGCGAACACTGGCACAAGGGTGAACCTTAGTCGACCACAGAAAACACGCAGGTAAGGATGGGCAAACATGTCAAATTCGGTTTCTCTTTAGGTTTCTCATTTTTCCATTTCTACACATTTCCACATTTTTCTTAAAAAGTCATGAAAACTGGCATTTATTTCTCCTAAAATACACACATTTCTATATAACTTTGCAAAGCACATTTTCCCCAAATACAATGCATTTGTGTAGGTTACCATCACTAATACAGGCATTTTTTTAAAATGCACCCTCCCAGTATATGCAGTTTCGTCTAAATTCCTGGGCCAGAGGATATTTCAAAATTTGGGAGCAGTGTGAATTTTGAAGAAGGGATTTGTTGAAATATGATGCAAATTTCCACGGAGTATTAAATTCAGTTATTGATGCTGAACAGAAAAGGCCCCTGAGCGAAAACATTCAAAACTGACGAGGGTGGAAATCTGGCCTTTACTTTGATACAGCAGGGATGGAGGGGTGACAACCTGTGGTCCTCCTTCCAGATGGTGTTGGACTCAAACTCCCATTAGACTCAGGCAGAGATGATGGGAGTTGGGAGTCTAGCAACATCTGGAGGAAGGCCATAGGAAGCCCCTGAACTAGACACATGTCCCAACCAATCAGGAATCACATATTAAATGCATATTAAAGCAGGGAAGGGGAGCCTGTGGCCCTCCATATTGTTGGACTACATTTCCCGCCGGCATGGTTGGGGATGATGGGAGTTGTAGTCTAACAGCATGTAGAGGGCCACAGCCCCCTTACCCTTGATATACCCCAGAGCAACACAAACCATGTGGGCTTAGGATGACACAGCCCCAAGATTGGGAGTTTGAAGTCCCAGAGAACAAGGAAGAAAGCATATGTGCTTGTGTGAGGGCAACAAAGTCTCTCTCTCTCTCTCTCCCACCTTCAAATCTCATGCAGCCATGGGGAAGTCCCTCTCTAGTCCTTAGCTTTGCTGTGCTCTTCTTGCTGGCTTTCTCTCTCCTTGAAGTAGGAACCAGTCAACACTTGTGTCTTTTAAAAGCAGATGCGGGGAATCTTTTTCAATGGCAACGGGGTGCATATCCTAGGAGGCCCTTCCAGGTGTGACTCAAAGTTCCTGGAGACAGAGAAGAGATGGGCCCGGGAACTTCGTCCAAGTCAGCACTGCTCTTTTGCATAAGAGATAACCAGGAGCCCATGGCTGTGCAAGTGTCTGCTTTATTAAAGAGACGTTTTCAGAAACAGACAAGGACAGTCCAGCTCTCTCTCTCTGCCCCTGCCCGCCCCTCAAGGCTGAAGAGGGGCGAGCAAGGCTTGTTGTGCCGAGACCCAGCTTGGCGGGGGGAACGGGACACCCCCTCAGTCGTGTTGGGGTTGGGGACACTGACGTTCCAGCGCATCGACGGCAAGTAGACAAAAAGGGAAATGGGCCCCGGCCTGACCCACGGCGGTAAGCAGCCATTTCGTCGCGACGCTCCAAAACGGCACTGCAGAAAAACAGCGGCCCCAATGTGGCTGTTTTACAACCCAACCGCCTCTTGTGCTCGTGGGTGTGGACCTTCACTATTTCCTCGCTGGCTGGAAGGTAGAGATGGGGAAGAATGGAGGGAAGGAAATGATATTGGAAAAGGGGGGAAAGGACAGAAACAATGTCCCCATGGTGAAAGAGGATGGAGGACGAGGTGCCAGAATTAATGAAATGACTAAAAGAAGCCCCTCTGCTCTTTCTCGGCGCCTTCGGCGGGCAGTAGGGAGAGAGAGGCATGCCTGGGAGGTTGAGTCTTTTTAAATAAATAAAAGAGGTAACTGACTGATATATTTACAAGACCACACGGGGTGGCAGAGGGAAGGGAAAACTCAAGTCGCTCCCCACCCCAAAGCAGCAACATGCTTCGCATTGGACTGTCCACCGAAATGCCACCTGGCAGCAGCTAATGGCAGGCCAAGCGCACAAGCCAAAAAAGAGAGGCAGGGTGAGAAGAGTCTTCTTGGTCCTGGCGGGCCAACCGACAGCAGGCCAGCCCCACTGAGAAGGGAGAAAGCCCTCGCCCTGTTGTGCATCGAGGGTGAGGATCACAGGGTGCTCTCCAGAGTGTTGTAGTTGTCCTTAAAGCTCTTGAGCTCCAGGAAGTGCTTGGCTCTCTTGCTCTTCTGGCTGGAGGGCAAGTAGGTGACCTGGATGGTGGTTGGGCCGGAAAGGTCAGGCGAGAGGGTCAGGTCCTTGGCTGCGGACTGGTGCTGCCTCTGGCTGCTGCCTCCTCGGGCCTTGATGCTGCGCCGGGAGAGAGGGAAATGAGCAGTTGCCGGATTAGAGGGGCGGTTGCATAAGCACAGTATCCAGTGAAGCTGATAGATGCAACTAACTTGGGTTTGCTCATTTTGGGAAGAGGAGATCCTGGGGACTGAACCCACGACCTTCCCTTTGCAAGGCAGATGCTCTACCGCTGAGCTATGGCTTTTGCAAAGTGTTGCCGGTTTGATTGAGGGATTTACAGGCCTCCCAGCACACTGCACCGTTCTCCCAGATGTAAGAAGGTGATTATCAAAAGAACAACCCCTTCCCCAGCCCCAGCCCCAGGACTTACATTGCCGCCAGCTCATACAGAGCTTCCTGGTACTTGAGGAATTCTGTCCTCCCGAAAGTCTGAGAAACAAACACACACACAAAAATGGGTCAAGGGTATCAGGTGGTTTAGCATTCCTGCCCCGGAACATCTCACTCCCACCTATGAAGCATAGAGGCAGAAAGAAGACACAAGAATTCAGAGTACAACAGCATCAACCTCAGCACATTTCATAGAGAAATGTAGCTTTCTGGATCCAAGAGAATGGGCGACTGCTGAGTGTTCCAACCCCGTTTAGCTGGGCATTGGAGAAGGTCCTTTCAGGGCTGGAGGCAAAAGATGGCCATATCAGCAGCACATTTGTCATGGGGACAGAGTGTCACAGCGCAACATACAAACACATACAATCCCAAATTGAAGGCAAAGATGATCTACAAGGAACATGTGGATTCTGCCGGCTGAGCGTTGTGTCTATTAACACTGTGGCCACTGCTACCATAGTCGACACAGATTAAAGGTATGTACAATCAGAAAGAGCAGACGTAGGCCACCTCTGACCATGCCAAGGAACTGAACGCCTGCATCAAAAGCAGGTGGCTGGGGATTTCCCCCGCAACCTAATAGCTGCATTCCTTCCTGGGTAACACATGCCAATGGTGGGCGGAGCCAAAGGCAAAAGTGGGTAGGGCAACAGGTGTAAAATTTTGCCTTTGAACAACAAGGTAAGTTCCTACACATACCACTCTTGATTCACCACCCAGAGAAGGAAGTTCTAGGACACCGGGCAAAAATATCAAACAAGGGCACAAATCAGGCAGCTGGGGGATATGGATGGGAAAGAGGAGAATCCAGAGGGCCAGACAAAGGTTGTATTTGACCCCCACCCCACCCCACATGTTCCCTACCCCTGATCCAAAGGGGAAAGGGGGCAAGACCCATTTTAAGGCTGTCCGCCACAGGAGGAAAAAGAGAAGCCAATGCTTTCAGTGCTAGAACACCAGCTACCCCGAGCCAGCCCAACGCCCTCAGGGATTAAGGGAGTTGTGGTTTAACGTTCTTGGACTCCCATCAACATCAGCAGTCAACATGGCCAATGGTCAGGGATGATGGGAGCGCAGTCAAGAGTTCTCAAGATGCTTCTGAAGTCCCAGAGTCCAGTTCCACAGCACTCTGGGCAAAGACTACTCACCCCTGTGCCGTAACGGGCACTCTCATACCCATCCAGGAGTATGTCAATCAAAGTCTTGCGGACACCTTTGAAGGGGGTGCTGGAGTTCCGAAGGTCCACCAGGTAGGCGCGGAAGTTCTTCCCGATCAAGGATCTGGGGTGCCTGCCTTCAGAGGAGAAGGGGATCTCTATGGTGTGTAGGGGGGGAACAGAGAGAGTGTGAATACGAGCAGGAAATGTAACCACCAGGCCAGGCAGCTTAACATTTGTTTGCTCACCTGAGTCCCTGATAGCGTCCAAGGCCTTCATCCTGTACATGTAGTTATAGCAAACTGCAACAAAAGGAGACAACCCAGAGGCCTGAGTCAGTTTGGCATCTCTGTGAACTTTCATGCCCTCGTCTCCCACCCTCTTGGCATGAATTAGGAAATAGTAAATGGACAGTGTATGTTCAAAGTGTGGGAAAAATATAAAGATTTATTAGAACCTAAGACACCTTGGTGGTTATCACCTATTGAGGCATTGTCACTTGAAACAATTGGGGGGGGGGAGAAAGAATGGCCAACATACAGAGACTTATTGGTAGAACAAGAGGGAAAACTAAAATTGAAAGAATATGAAGAAATAAAGGAACATCTTCAAAGTTGGTTGCACCATAGACAGCTAAAGGATATCTTCAAAGATAGTAAGAAAGGTTTTTCATATTTGGTTTCTAGATTCCAAAAGGAAGTAATAGAAGAGAATTCAAAACTATTAAGAAAGGCATATAATATCCTTTTGAAGTGGGAAACTAAAGATGAAGAAGTAAAATCTGAAGAAGTGTGCATGCACACGAAAGCTCATACCAAAATATAAACTTAGTTGGTCTTTAAGGTGCTACTGAAGGAATTTTTTTATTTTGCTTCGACTCAGACCAACACGGCTACCTACCTGTAAGTAAAATCAGTAATGATTAAATGGGCACAAGATATACGTCACAATATACAATTTGAAGATTGGATAAAATTGTGGAAAGTAAATTTGAAATTTACGGGTTGTATATTGTTGAGAGATAATTACATAAAGATGATGTACAGATGGTACATATCACTGGTCAAATTGGCAAAAATGTATAAAAATGAAAAGAGTATTGGAGGTGTGAGCCTGAAGGTACTTTTTATCATATGTGGTGGGATTGTAAAAATGTAAAATTGTAAAGGGAAATGATATACAGTGGTGCCTCGTCTTACGAATTTAATCCGTTCCGAAAGCACATTCGTAAGTCAAAAAACGGAAACGCGATTTCCCATAGGAATGCATTGGAAACAGAAAAATTCGTAAGTCAAAGCAACCCTATCTAAAAATTCGTAAGTCGAAAAATCCGTATCTAAAACCGCCACAGTTTTTTTCCGGATGTTGAGACATTCACAAGCGCACGACCATTACCCCCATTCGTAAGTCGAAAAATTCGGTTGTCGAGTCGTTCGTAAGTCGAGGTACCACTGTATAATGAATTGAAGAAAATGCTGAAAATAACTTTTGTTAAATAACCAGAAGCTTTCCTGTTAGGCATTTTAGGTCAAGATCTGCCAAAAGAGAAGAGGACACTATTCATGTATGCTACTATGGCGGCGAGAATTTTGATAGCACAAAAGTGGAAAACTGGAGAAACGCCAACTAAAGAACAATGGCAAGAGAAATTGATGAACTATGCAGAACTGGCAAAATTGACGGACAGACTTTGAGAAAAAGACAACAGTGAAAAAGAGTGGGAACCATTTATAATATACCTGCAGAAACAAAGGAAGAATATTGACTTGATGGCAGGATTTAAATAAACACTCACATCTTTATTAACAAAGAACATTTAAAAAGATAAAGAAATAATATAGTGGACCTTTAGGAAACAGCAGTATGTAATAAGGGAGAAACAAACCAGAAGTGGAAGTTGGGGGAAGCCCAGGAGGGGAGGGGGAGGTGATGTAATATAAATGCTATTGATATGAGATGTATGTAATGATAGAAAAAGAAAAGTGAATAAAAATTTAATAATAATAATAAAGGAAACAGTACATGGGCTTCGAGGCGACTCCAGTTGAAGGAGGCGAGTGTCGTCGTGGGACAGCAGCCGGGGCTCATACTTGATGTCCTGAACCCGCGATAGTCGGATGTCAATCTCCTCCTTCAGGCCCTGAGCAGGTAAAGGGGAAGGGTCAGAGGTGAGGGGCACAGCACACAGTTTGCACACTGAAACATCCCACAGGTATCCATAAACCTAACAATTTGCTCCCCTTTCAATAGCGCACAAAGACCAGCCACCCAAGGCTACCTCACTCTGCCTGATCTGGAAGGCCACGGTCTTCAGCAAAAGCAGAGCCAAGAAAAGTCCTTGGCCAGGACCCCAGCGGGAAAGCACCAATCAAAATCTTTTGAAATGAAGCATCATGAATATTGCCCCAGCACTGCCAATCTCCCTTCTTGGGAAATCTCTAAGTGCCAACCAGACATTTGCGATAGCTTTGGGTGAAGTTTGAAGATAGCCACTTCCGGGTAGGAATGCGGAAGATCCAACAGGCCAATAGCAAAGCTCGTTCTCTGGGCGTTAACCCATAGGCAGGCAGAATAGTACTGTCAGAAAGGGCCATAGCTCAGTGGGTAGAGCACCTGTTTTTCAAGCTGAAGGTCCCAGGTTCAATTCTTGGCATCCCCAGGCAGGGCTGAGAGAGAGAGACTCCCTGCCTGTAGTCCTGGAGGGTTACTACCAGTCAGGATAGACAATACTAAGATAAATGGACCAACAATCTGACTTGGGATAAGATACTTTCCTGTCTTCCTATTGAGGCAAAAGAGGGAGGGGTTAGTCAGCTTATGTTATGCTGTTATAATAAAATGGGGGTGGGGAGAACAATGCTTGTTGACTTGAGCAAAACTATATAGTACAAAGAGATAATAAACAATAATAAATATTGTTAAGTCTTCAGAGTTTTCCTCTGCCAGTAGTAATTTCATTTTCTAAACTAAACATTGCTAAACACTTATTAGGACTGTATTGCCCAAAACTGGTCTGAAGTCCATATCATTATATCAGTTTCATAATTTCTGACCTGGCAATACATTGCGAATCATTATGTGTGTTTGCTAGGCAAAAAAAAAATCACAATGTGGGAAAAACCGTGAAGCCAGGCAATGCTGCTCTTGATTACGGAAGCCCCTGTTAACTCTGCCGGCTCAGCTCTCCGCTGTCTCCTGCAGGGGGCCAGCGAATCGCAAGAGCAGGCGCCGGCAAAAATCACGATGCTGTAAAAGCTGTAAAGCCAGCCAAGGCTCCATCCTTTATTTCAGACACTGACTGTAATATATCGATATATTGTGCGGTTTAGCTGGTGATATATCACAATGTTGAAAACCAGGTATCCCCCAGCCCTAATACTTATTTTTATTTATATAGCTCAGTTCCAGGACCTTATGCTCCCAACCAGCGATTTTACATCAACCAGGGTCAGGAAGCTTTTTCAGTCAGAGGGCCACATTCCCTTTCAAGAAAAATGAACATCACATTTTAGCTGCAGTTCATTTTCAGCTTTGCATTCGTTATAAAAAAAAAAGCATGCCTAGACATTCCGTTGTTGCGGCCGTAATCTTGGTTTAAGGTGCCATTTAGCTCCTAGCTTTCATATCTCAGTTTCTAATGCTGCTCCTGTGGTTTCCAGCAACTGGTATTCAGAAGCATTTCTATCTCTGACCATGGAGGCAGAGCCACCAACAGCTTTATCCTCCATGAATTTGTCTCTTTGAATGCCATCCAGGTTAGTGGCCCTCCCTACCTCCTGTGGAGCAAATGCAATTCTTTAACTATGTGCTGCACAAAGAAGCACTTTATTTTATCTGGTCTGAGTCTTGTGTAGGAAGAGAATCCCAAGGCACAAGCAGAGAGGCCTGGAGGGCGGCACACAGCTCCTAGATCCGAGGTTCCCCAGCCTTCCTTTAAGTCTCCCTCCTAACCCTAAAACAGGGTTGCCTGCCAACCAACCTTTGGCGCGTGCTGCCCAACTGGCACATGGGGGCCACGGCGGGACTTCATGGCGAAGCGCATGATCTGCCTCTTGACAAATATGAAGAGTAGCACAAAGACCTGGGGAAAAAGACAGAAAAAATGCTGAAATGGTATCACAGACCTGAAGCAATCCTGACCCCTTCCCACAATCTGCCCACAGGGATTTACTTCCTCCACGCTTATAAAGTATCTATAGTGAGAATACATTGTACACGAGCCACCAAAATGATGCTGCGGCACAAGAGGCCAATACAGTTGTGGGTTGCCATCAACCTGTGCATCATGCCTGAGACGTGAGAAGGCACCACAGTACCCAGCACTGTAACAGCCGGTTTCCCTGCAGGGCCGGTTCTAGGCAGTCAAGACCCATTCAAGGAAAAAGAAAGCAAAAATGGAAAGGATTGAGTGAGAGTTTTGAATCTGCAGGAGGATCTCTTCGCGCAGAATGTGAAACTGGAGGAGTTCTGTCATCGTAGCTCCAGCAAGCTGGAATTCTGCTGCCCAAAAGAGGTCCACTTCCATCTTTTCCTGCGACCTAAGAGGGACCTGCAACCTGCCCCACAGGCGAAAGGAAAGACACCAAGGTGTCAGAGTAGTGCAGGAGAGGGCTAACAAAGGTCACTCCAGCGCAGAATCATGGAGTTGGAACGGACCACGAGGGTCATCTAGTCCAACCCGCTGTGATGCAGGAATCTTTTGCCCAACGTGGGGCTCGAACCCACGACCCTGAGATTAAGAGCCTTATGCTCTCTAGCAACTGAACACAAGCTTTTGTGTGTGAGACGGGGAAACTGATGCCGCCGTAGAATCTGTGAAGCTTTCTCAAAATGCGGGGCTTCTTCCTAGGCTGTGGAGGCGAATCTGGGAGTTTCTACCTCGCAGGGTTGTTGTGAGGGCAAAACGGCCGCGGCTTCAGAGGAAAACAGAAGGGTATGAAGAGATAACCCAGGCATAGGCAAATTTCGGCCCTCCAGCAGTTTTGGCCTACAACTCCCATGATCCCTAGCTAACAGGACCAGTGGTCAGGGATGATGGGAATTGTAAGTCCAAAACATCTGGAGGGCCGAAGGTTGCCTATGCCTGAGATAACCGGAATAGCGACGGGGCCAAAGGCGTGCATGGATAAAAAAGAGAGACCCGGGGAAAGGAGGGGAAGCGCGTGTTGCCATGGCGACGCGGCAGTTCCCCCCCCCGCGCCCTTCACGGGGCCCCTCAGCGCCTCCCCTCCCTCCCTTCAGCGCCCCGACAGGGGCCGCCCTTCCTTCCATCCCCGCTCTTCTCAGCGGCGTTCGCTCCTGGCGCCTTTCCTGCCAGGCATTTGTCCTCACCAGGCTCCCGTAGGCCATGATCAGCACCACGTTCACCCCGGAGAGCCAGTTGCTGGACTGGGGAGGGGGGGAGGAGGAGGACGGCGACGAGGAAGAGGAGGTGGAGGACGCCGCCATCCCCGGCCCTGGCGCCTGGCCTGGCCCGGCCGCCCGAAAGGGCCACACAACATGGCGGGCGCCGAAGCCGGGCTGCGCCCCCGTCACGTGACGCATTACCTAACACCTCCCGCTCGACTTCAGACTCTATGCCATAGAGTCTATGGTTTCCGGAGGGCGGGGAGAAGAGGTGCGTCGTGTCAGGTGACCGAAAGGAGGCGATAACGTGGGGGAGGAGACAAAAAAGAGAGAGTGAGGGGTGGGTGAGTAATAACAGCAAATGCTGGACTGAATGAAGCCGAAAGCAAAATTATATAGCAGGAAGCCTACCAATAAAGGCAGGTTTTGGGGAGGGGGCTGGGAATGTGAGGGTCACGTGGTCCGGATAGTGGGGGAGGTTACAGGACAGGGGGCCAGTGTAGGGCTGGGGTTACCCACTCAGTGGAATGTGAGCGGCATTTCCGGTTCCCAATGGGACGTACGTTGCCACGTGCAGGACCAACTCGGAGGAAAGAGTAGGGTCAGTACGTACTCAGAATTTCTGTAACAGAAAGGGAGATCTGTGCGTGAGATAGGGCCCATTATCTTAATTTGCGAGGCGGCAATTGGTGGCCTTCCGGTTGTTGTCAGTCTCACATCCAGCAGGGCCAGTGGTCAGGGATGATGGGAATCGTAGGTCCTAACCCACTGTACTACCGTAGTTTTCCCCAAACCCATGCTTTAAGGTTCAATCGCTTTTATTGTTTTATAATTTATAGAAATATGTAAAGATCACTTAATCAGAAAACTTTCTTAGTTGTGCAGTTAATAAACTAGCAATAAAACATAAAAGCAGCAAAACTTAAAAAACAAATATAGTTAAACTATATTGCTACGCTACACCAGTTTCCTAGTTGAAGTCCTCTCTCCGCTGCCTCCTCAAAAAAAGGTCTAAAACACAACAACAGTTTTATTATTTGTATCCAGCGCATCTGATTGGGTTGTCTGGTACCGAGTTGCACCCAGTAGTCCTACTCAAAGCAGACCCATTGGAATCAATAGACATGACTAGTACTGTATAATAATACATTAAATAAATAAACAGCTTAGGCATATGAATTTCAATTAGGGTCTGTTGTTGTTGTTGTTTAGTCCTTTAGTCGTGTCCGACTCTTCGTGACCCCATGGACCATAGCACGTGTCCGACTCTTCGTGACCCCATGGACCATAGCACGCCAGGCACTCCTGTCTTGCACTGCCTCCCGCAGTTTGAGTTACAGGTAGGTAGCCGTGTTGGTCTGAGTCGAAGCAAAATAAAAAAATTCCTTCAGTAGGACCTTAAAGACCAACTAAGTTTATATTTTGGTATGAGCTTTCGTGTGCATGCACAAAGCTCATACCAAAATATAAACTTAGTTGGTCTTTAAGGTGCTACTGAAGGAATTTTTTTATCCCGCAGTTTGGTCAAACTCATGTTCGCAAACTGCCTCCCGCAGTTTGGTCAAATTAGGGTCTACTCTTGAGTAAAACATAGTTCCACGAAACCCGCCGTGTCCAACGAGAACCGGAAGCGTTCGCTGACGATAACTGCATCCCTATCCCATATACCCACCTCCCCTTTTTCATCCTTGGCCATGTGAGTTCTCGCAGGGAGGCGTGACGTGATTCCTTTAAGAAGGCGGGGCCAGGGAAAACGTTCGGGGTGGGGGTGGGGAGGTTGCGATGGGCGGGGAAGAGTCCGAAAGCGCGCCGGGATAAAGACGAAGAGCGGGCGAACTCTGACGGACAACAGAAAGGGGGCGTGGCCCAGCCTCCCTCGCCGCCGCCCGTCACGTGACGCGGCCCGAAGCCGCGCCGCGGCCCTCCCTCCAATCCCCGCGCGCGCTCGTCACGTGGTGGGGGCAAAGGGGCGGCCGCGGCCGCGTTGGGTTAGTTGTCAGTGTGTGTGGCGGCGGCGGCGGAGGAGGAGGAGGCGGTGGAGAATCAGGTAAAGTTGGCGGCCGCGCCGGGAATTGCGCGCGGGCCCTTTAAGCGGCGATCCCGCCCCTTTCCCCCCACCCACCATATCATAATAATAAATTCCTTCCTTAATACATACTTATATATGTATATCTATATGTATATCTGTACTTTGTGAGGGGATTTTTCCCCCCTCCCCTGGGCTTAAAAAAGGAGCTTTCCGTGGAGAGTGAGTAGAAGGGGGAAAGTCCGGCAGGCAGTAATTGTTCCAGGAGACGGTGGAGCTGCTGGGCCTTCCGAGGGAGGGAGGGAGCGAGGGCGGGGGAAGGGGGCGTGAGGAGGGGAGAGTTCCGGTCTCGAGCGCCACCGCGGCCTAGTCGGCCAGAGCGAAGCCGGGGACTTGCGTAGCGCGCCAGGCTGGGCCAGGGAGGGGCTGAGTCGGGCTGAACCAGGCGGGACCGATTTTTCCCCCGCTCAAACTTCTTCGAGGTCGATCCTTTCCCCACAACCTCTGGGTAGGTAAACCACTCCCCCCTTCTTTTTACTATGGTTATTACTCTCATCACTATTTTTAAAGCATTCCTCCTCGCCCCACCTTGAGGCCCTCTGGGCTGTTTCCGCTTCCAGAGAGCTCCGTGGACCGGGGAAAAGAGAGTGAGGAGTCTTTTTTTCCAACTCTCCACCCCCCCAACCACCACTCCAAAGCCTTTACCGCAAACACAACCCCACCCTTCACTCCAACCTGATCCTTCTTCCCGGACAACCAGGCCTGGGGGGAGCTTCCTGCGAAGGTGGGGGAGAGTTATCTTTTCCTCTCTAGAAAGCCGGATCCATTGTTCGTTCCTCCCAAGACCGCTTGTTTCTCTCTGTCCCGTCCCCCCCCCCCACCGAGGTGTAAAAAGCTGGTAAATTTGGCTGGTGGCGGTGGGGAAACTTCTCTTTTCTGTCCCCACCGCCCACAGATCTGTAAACATTCCCCAAGTAGCCCTTAAAAACCTGCACGTGGAAACGATTTAAAAAGTCAGGGGAGGAGAGAAAGTTCCTCAATCTCGTCTTTCTTCTTTAGTTTTTTTTTGTGGGGGGGGGGGGAAGAAACAACAGCTTGTGCCAAGTTTGCAGCAGCGTTCTGTTTCCGAGTAACTGAAGCTAGGTTGGGCTGCTTCTAGCTGCAGTCCTTTGAGCGCTTAAGTAAAGAGGCAAGCTCCATTGTACAAAGCAGGACTATGGCGGATGAGTCTTATCAGTGGCTACAAGTCATCATGGTTATATATTTCGTCCCATATCAAAGGCCTCTGAATGCTGGTTTCCTGAGGACTGGTGCTGCTGGAACTTCAGAAGATGAGTCTCTTTCGTGGCTACAAATCATCATAGCTCTATATGTCCTCCCTTATCAAAGACCTCTGAATACCAGTTTCCTAAGGATCATTGCACTTCTGCTGAGGCCCATCTTGTGGGCTTCTCAGAGGTGTTTAGTTGCCACTTTGAGAACAAGATGCAGGACTAGATGGGCCTTTGGCCAGATCTTGCAAGACTCTTCTCACCTTATTACTTTGTAAGTTTGAGCTGCTAGACTGCAACTCAGTGCATCCCTTCCTATAAAGATACCTCATGCAAGTGGTACTTAACCTCTGAATAAACTGTTAACTGGCTATAAAACTCCCCCGCTTTATTTTTCTAAAACATTTTCTGGACTGTTTCTTAAACTCCTAGCTGTGTCCTTGGATTTTAAAAATATTTTTGGATACTGCCCTTCCTTTAAAGAATTCAGGATGTGCCCCCCCCCTTATGTGGGAGGGTTACCTTCCTCTACTTAATCCTCACTGTTGTTGCTTGAGGATGAAACAGCACAACTGGCCTTGGTGAACATTGTGACTGAACAGTTTCTCGAATCCAGGTCTCCGAAGCCTATTCTTGCGACTTTGGCTAGGACACTTTGCGAAGTGCTCTAGTGCCAGGCAGACAGATGGGGCACTGAAAGAACCAAGATTCCCTCGGTGCCGGAAGCTTTCAATCCAGAGGGTGTGGTGTTTACGAAAAGATACTTCAAATACTGCAGAGCTTCTTGTTGTCCTGCCTTTAAAAGCTAACTACCACTATTCTCCTGAGGATTCTGTCACTCAGTGGGGTTTGTGTAATGGTGTTTCTGCTTGTATTGCAGGGCAGCTAGCTCATTTTTCGTCAAACCTAGGGAGTTTATGTTGATCTCCGTCACTCTTCTTTCTTCACTGCCCCCGCCGGCCAGGCCATCTGCTCCAAGTGACCAGTACCATTTCTAGGGCCTCCACTTTCCACATGGCAATTTCTGTTGAGATTTGGTGCCTTTGAGAAAGCTGACTACCTGCAGCTCCAGTTCTTGCTTATCATGCTGCTTCTGCTTCCCATCCTTTGAAAGGCCCTCTTTTTGTGCAGAGAACTTGCATCAGTGCAGCACAAACACTGCTGTTCTTGCCTTTCAGCATCTTCTCTTCTGCCTGGCTTCTTCAACCTAAGTTCTTGCTTCTCAGAAAGTGATTCTTAATAACGTACATTGCAATCCTAACCATGCCTACTTTAGGAGTGATGGGGTCAATGAGGTTTTCTCCCAGGTAAGTGGGTTTAATTTTGCAGCCTCTGTGCTTTTAACGGACAGTAGATTGAACAGTTTCATCCTTGCAGCAATCCCTCTGTAACCTAGGCTGCTGTTAATTTTTGTCTCATGAACGAGGAACAGAACCAGTGAGTGACTGCTTTTTGCTTATTTATTTGTTTCTCCTTTCCGAGCCTTGGGATTTGTGCTAATATTCCTTTTCCCTCCCTTGCTCTATAGAACAAGTTGTTGGACTTCATCTCCCATCAGCCTCAGCATGCCCAATGGTTATGGGATGATGGGAATTGCAGTCTAGCAACTTCTGGAGGGCCAAAGGTTCCCCATCCATGCTTTAGGAGTTTAAGGGCTCAGGCATCACACAACGAAAGTCAACACTTTTGCCATTATTTCTCTCCTAAGGCGGTTCTTGTAACTAGCCAAAATGATACCGTAAACTTTTTCATATTGAGAAAATAGAGTCCAGCAGATAAGATCCATTTTAGATTTTATTGCTACTACTATATATACTATATATATATATACTGCTATGGACGCAAACAAGTTTCAGGGTGAAGGTGTATAGCTTTTTAGTAAAGTGTGTTTGCATTGTGATTTCCTGTGCAGTCCAGTCCTATGACTCCAAACCACATCTCACTGACTTACTTCAGTGGGGCTAAGTCACAGAAAACTGCACCCTTAGGTACAAAAAAAGTTTTGCTAAAGGGAAGCTTGCTTTGTTTTTTGCGTGTACCTGTGTTTTTCCATCTATAGCTGTGAAGTTTGCCTGCTTAGGTTGCCAGAAGCATAAACACCCTGTCAGCATCACTGGCCTTTCCCAGTATCTATTCTCTCCAGCAAAGAATAACCATCTTATTGCTTTGTTCTTAGAACCTTGGAGTCCCAGAAGATGCTTTGTGGGACCAGATCTCTTCTTTGACATGGGGGTATTAATCACTAAAGGGTCTGTCAGACTCATGGCAGCCTTTCCTTCAAACTTATGAAAAGAAGACTGCGTATTGCTCTGGGAGACTTTGTTTGGAACATAGAAAGCTACTCAGTCCATTAGTCCAGCTAGCTCAGTATTGTCTCCACACTGGGTAGCAGTGGCTCTCTGGAGTTTCCAACAGGGGTCTTCTGGTACTACCTGGGATTAAACCTCGGGTCTTCTGCATGAAAAGGGTGTGAAGCAGGGCTTTGGGGCATCTGTGGAACTTTTTCTTTGTGTAGTGATTAAGAATTCAAGCTGTGATCTGAACATCAGCAGTGCTCTTGATCATCTTTGGATAGTATGTGGTGTCAGATATTTAGGAATAAATTTCCATTGGGAGAGCAACACTGCCTTATCAATTCGTACTGAATAGTAATAATGGGAATCCTAGCACTGACCAATCTTACTAATTATTTTAAAGATGGTTGAAGTAGTGTGGACGAAAGACTTTGAGCATTGTATAAACATTGTTCCTAATACTTAAATATCCCGAGTGAACTGAAACCCATAGCTTTTCATCCTGGCCCTAACTGTGACCTCAGATAATAGTGGCTGTTCTCCTTTAAAGAAACTCATCACATTACATCCTTCATCTCTCTTTATTTTCTTTCGCTATCTATATAGGTATTTTCAGCATTTCCCCCGCACACAGCTTGTCTGGATCTTTCTGTGTTCTTTCTGAGTTTCTTTTCTCTCTCTGCAAAATCTTCTCCCTACTATCAGTGTCTGTCTTGAAATTTGGCTTCCTGCGCTGAAGGTGGTACTTGGTAGTGAGTTTCCGTGGTGTCCAGTCTCGTGTGATTCCACTGTTTTATTCTTGATGGTGCAGTGATCTGTAGGGATTAAGAAATCTACCAGTAGTTGGATTCTCTCCAAATTCCCAGCTGTGGGTGCTGAGGGCACCCCTATAAGCCCCCAGACCTGTGTGGGAATGGAACTTCTTATATGAAAGCAATGGATAACTATAGATTTCTGTAATTGACTCAAAGGCCTACTCGCGTATAAACAGGAAGTTTATTCTACCCACGAGATGGAAGCCACTGGCATTGTAATACAGGAAGTGCACTGAAGCTCTTTTTTATGCCAACTCAGAAAGGTATTTATGGTCAGGACCTGAGCATAAATAGCCCCACAGTGCTTCCCTTTGAAGGCCCCATAATTTGTAAGGACCAAAAAGGAGTGTAGGGGGAGAGAGCCACCTCAATGTCATCTGAGTATTTTGAAGCTGCGTTATACATAAACTAATTGAAGCTGCATTAATTTGTAGGATTCAGCACAGTAGAATTTGATGAAGGCTGCTGGTTTGGATAACTTTAGAAGGGGATGAGACAGATTGATGGAGGAGGGAGAGGCCTATTAGCCATGATGGCTAATTTGAAATCTGTCTGTCTCTGGATCCCTGTTGCTCTCACTTTTCTGTCCTGTTATTGCGGCTGTCTTGGGACATATCTGTCTGGTTATGTGGAGTAGGCTGCTGGAATGGATGCTAGACATTTGCTGAGATCCATCAGGGCTGCTCTGACTGGCAGCAGCTCCCCAAGGTCTTGGGCAGTGACGTCGTTCCCAACCTTTTTGGAAAGGTCTAAAAATAAAACTCTGTTATGGCATATTGCATGCGGAACAGGTTCATGCTAATTGTTCTTAATGTTCTCCCATCTTTGTTTTTTTTAAAAAGAAAATTCAAGTAAAACAGACTCTGAACTACAAAAGCCAGCTTATTTTAACACAAACCGTGACTACAGGCTGCTGGGCCCAAGAGGTTTGTCTTCAGCAAGGTTTTCGACTTTGTTGAAGCTGTGAGGATTTTTTTGGGGGGGGACTCTGTCCTGAAGCCATCCTGCAGAAATGAGGGTTAAAAGTCTGTGTTCTGTATGCAGAGCTGCTTAGCTCAATGCTGAAAAACAGTTGTTTAGCTGCAGCCTGACCTCACTTCACTGAGCTATGGCCTTTCCCACCAAGCAAGGGAAGTTGCCTTATCTCGAGTCAGACCATTGGTTCATTTAACTCAGAATAGTCTATTCCTGACTGGCAGCAACTCTCCAGGGTTTTGGTCAGGGAGGAGTCTTTACCAAGACATTTTACTGTTCGAGGCAAAGACAGGGTGGTGCGAAACCCTCCCTTTTCCGTGTACAAAACCCACCTGGAGTACCAGCGGAGTCTTTTGTCTGTCTACCACACTTAAGGGCAGCAGGCCTCCAAGGCCTTTCCTGCCTCCTGCCTGACTTCCTCCAGCAGACAAGCTCAGTGCTAGAAATTAGCCAGGCGCCAGGTGCATTTTGCGACTGGCGTGGGTCCAATTGCGACCACATGGAGGTCTCTGGGTGCTGGGTTAGCAACTGACATCTCCATCTGGCTGGCCCCTCCAGTTTTCTTAATCAGAAGAGCTCATTTGTTGCATTTATTTATATCCCACCCTTTTCTCCAAGGAGTCCATGGTTCACCTCCCCCTCCTCAGTTAATCCCTACAACAGCCCTATGAGGTAGGTTAAGAGGTTGCAACTGACTCAAGGTCACCCAGTGAGCTTCATGGCTGAGTGGGGATTGAACCCTGGTCTCCAAAGTACTAGTCCAACACTCTAATAACCACTACACCACACTGGCTGCCTAGAGTCCTTCTGCTACCAGGCAGCTCTATAAATTAAGTAGGTAAATAAATATGGGGAAAGCAAAATGTCACTTACATAAGGACCTGAAATATTTTCCTTGAAGCTTGAATTTGTTTTAAACTGGATTGTTTTATTTGATGTTTTAATGTGTTGTCAAATGTTGCTTTGACTTTTTTCTTTAAGATATAGAACAGTATATAAATGAATAATAATAATAATAATAATAATAACAACAACAAATCTAGACATGCTGTTGTGGTGACTGCAACCTAGGTTTAAGGTGCCATTTGGTCATTAGCTTATATATCTGAGTTTGGTCAGGCTGGCTCTGCTTGCTACCTGGGATCTTTTAAACCTTGTTTGATAGGGACTAAACCTAGGACCTTCTGTGTGTGCGAATCATGTATGTGCTCTGCAGCTTGTCTTGCATCCATGTGGGACAAGCAGGTCATAATGCTTTGTCCTCAGTTGCCTGTGGCTGTAGCCTGTGATAAGAGTGTACAGGCGGCACTGACCCACCAATGGGAGTTTTCATCCCTTGTTCCAGACCACTTTGTAACTTGGTCTGCCACTTCTGTGCTCAGTTGCCCCTAGCGTGCGCCACTAAGGATCCCGAGAGCCACGTGAGCCGCTTGCCCACGACTCCCATCGCTTGGGAATAATTGCTGTATTTTTGTGGTCATTCTGCATGTAGATGCCAGAATTCCCTAAGGAACAGTAGGTAGTTGTTGGAGCAAGCCAGTTCCAAGCATGCCTTCCTTTCTGGTGGCCTCATAGAACATTGTTCTCATATTGGTGTGAGAGAAATTGTTTCCTTCTCTCTTTGTCTTGCTCTTCTGCAATCTCTGTTGGAAGCACAGTCCCCCTATTGCAGGGATGGAAAACCTCAATCCCGGGGCCCTTGGGACTCTTCCCAGACCAGGGGTCAGCAAACTTTTTCAGCAGGGGGCCGGTCCACTGTCCCTCAGACCTTGTGGGGGGCCGGACTATATTTTGGGGGGGGAAATGAACAAATTTCTATACCCCACAAATAACCCAGAGATGGATTTTAAATAAAAGGACACATTCTACTCATGTAGAAACACCAGGCAGGCCCCACAAATAACCCAGAGATGGATTTTAAATAAAAGGACACATTCTACTCATGTAAAAACATGCTGATTCCTGGACCGTCCGCGGGCCGGATTTAGAAGGCGATTGGGCCGCATCCGGCCCCCGGGCCTTAGTTTGGAGACCCTGTCCCAGACCATGCCACTGCTCTGCACCCTATTCAAGGGCTTTTCCCTGGTTGGAATGTACCATTTAACTGTGGCAATGCTTCTTGCCTAGCTGAATATAGAACGGTGTGCAGGAATCTCTGGTTCTTGTGTGGCTGGACTCTCACCTACTATATAACGCATTTGGCCCTCCAGAGGTTGTTAGACTTTGGTTCTCATCAGCCCCGGTCAGCACACCTATGGTTAGGGAATTGTAATTCAGTAGCATCTAGGGGTCAAAACGTCTCCCCATCCCTGATATAATGTTAACAGTTGCATGTGTTGCTCTGCCCATATCTTCCTCTGGCCCTGCACATGTGGCCCCTGGAAGGTTGTCTGTGAGGGAATGTGGCCCTTGAACTGCAAAAGTTTTCTCGCTCTCATCTCTACTGCAAGAAAAAAATATCAATATTCAGTTCTGTTGTTTCTGTTCCCCTGCAATCACCTAGTATAAAATATGGCCATGCTTCAGCCCATGAAGTACCAGGGCCCCTTTACTCTCCCAAGCAGTTTTTTTTGAAACAGGAGGAAGGGGAGACTGATGAAAAACACTGGCCCACCCCCGCCCTCCCACTGGCCACAGTGTCTTGTTAAGTCATGGGGGGGAATTGTCATTTCTAATAGAACCCATCGTTTAGTTGGATTTCTTTGTACAGTATCTGATTTGGTCAGCATTGGCCTCTGTGAATAATAACCTGCTAATGAACTTAGGAAGTCAGGTCATTAGCTCATCCAGATCAGTACTGTCTACACTGACAGGCAGCAGCTTTCCAGGGTTTCTGGCAAGGGAGCCTTTTCCCAGCACAACCTGGAAATGACAGGGATTGAAGCTGGTGCCCCTGAACTATGGTCCTCCTCTCAAACTTAATAGGTGTAGGTTTTATGAAATGTATGCTGTCTCTTGCGTTTGTAGGCGTTCTTGGTTAAATGCATCTGCCAGGATGCAAATTTCCAGAGTGTTTGTGCCACTGTTTTTAGGCAGGGCAGCGCAGATTTATGAGGACCTCCTCTTGCCATTTTATAAAGCATTCTTGTTGAAAGCTAGTGTGGTCTTCGGGCCAGAATCTGAGCCCGGGGACCAAGAAAGACCCTGGTTCAACTCTCACTTCAAACTCTGATCTTGCGAGGACCGACTCCCTGGTGACCAGCTCTGAGGGTTGCAGGATGCAACTCAGCTGGAGAATGTCGCTGCCCTGCTCTGAGATGCCAACTTGTCAAAGTTCCCTTTTCCTTTTCCTTTTTTTTTTTTTTTGCAACACCAACCTGTAACTTTCCATTGGTCATGGAAACTTTCCTTGAGGAGATGGGTTTTTATCAAAGGCTTTTTCACCCAAAGCTGAGAACAAGCTCGGAACTCTCCCCTTTAAGAACTGACGAGTGTCTGAGGGATTTGAGGAGTGGGCTCTGCACCTGGGAGATGCGAGTCCTCATGAGCTGATGGTTTTAAGAAGGCAAATTGTACCGGGAGGTGGGGCAGAACTGGGAGAAGGAATATTTGACCCCTTGACTTAAGGGATCAGCGGTTGGTTCTTCCATGTTAATCACAAAAGGGGATGTGTTGGCAAATTGTGGCTGGGCCATCTGCTTGCCCGTTTCCTTAAAGATAAAAAAACACTTTTTCTTCTCTCCACTCCACAGAGTTCTACCTTGTAAATACTGTTATTTGTATATACTGTAAATGATGACATCGGTGGGCACTAACCGAGCCCGGGGAAGCTGGGAGCAGACGCAGAACCAGGCACAGCACAAACAGAGGCCACAGGTGAGGGCGGAGCAGGGCAGGGTGTCCATGGAAACCAGTTGGCTTTGGGAGGGGAGGAGTCCTCTTGGCTCCCTTACCTTTTCCTTTTTTCCGTTGTGACTAAGAGCACGCTGGCCTAACGTCTTTCCCATGAGACAAAGGAAAACTCCGCGCCCTTTTGGGCTGCTCTTAGCGTGCATGCTTAGGAGCTGAGGCAAAGTTCTGGCTTTGCGGGCAAACACAGGAGGAATCGGAAGGAGAAGCGAAGACTTTTCTTACGCCTTCTACCTTTTTAAAGAGAAAACAGTGTTCAAACTTTCTTGATAAGTGTGGCAGGTGAAAGGACTAATTTCCCGGTCACTGACTGCTGAACCTGTTGGGATATCTGGATAAAACATCTGGTTGCCTGGGCAGTGAAAAGCTTTTGAAACCTCCACCATTTGATAAGCCCAACCAGTTGCCTATATATGCAGGCTGTATCCCTTATCACTTGGTTATATTTTGTATTATTCGTTTTTATTACAGTTTTCCAACGTTTGGGTTTTTTCCAGTTGGGACACAAAGAGGGGAAGAGAGGCTGCAAAAGGGGACAATATCTTATCCTTTTTGTTCCAGAACCTCTGCTTTTCCATGAATCTATTAATCTGCATTCCATGGAAGCACGTTGTGCTATTGATGTGTATGAGAAATAGAAAATTAATAGCAAATTAATAAGAGAGGAGAACATAGAGGAGTTGAGCTCTTATGTTGATACCCGCAACAAGCCTTTATCCTTGTTTAACAGAGATCAGAACAGACGACTAGATGACATGATGAGAGAGAATTTAATTCATCTCATCCCTACTTTAGACTGCACTCTGGATCCTCACCCTTAACTGAGGACTAAAACCTCTCAGTCTTAGTCCCAGTGTGTTAGTCTCAGTGTTAGTCCCAGTGTATTTGTACTCTGCTTCTTAGCCAAAAAGCAGAGCAGCTTGCACAAACCAGTCCCTGCTCCTTGGGTTTACAATCTTAAGACAAGGGTTAGGGAGAGTAGAAGCAAGCTTGGGTGTGAATTCTTAAAGTTACAGTTCTGAATAATGTAGTTATATAGTTGTGTCTATGCAGATTCTGAGTGTCTGTATGAGAAAATTCCTCCCTATCAGCTCTGGAAGCTGAGCAGGTGATAAATGTCTACGCCCGTAGGGCAGGGCTTTGCGCAGCTCTTCCCTCGTAACTTGAAGGTGGGAGCTTTGTGGCTTTGCCCTTCTCCCTCACTGATGTCTGTGGCTGCCTGGCCTTGGAAGCACCCAATTCAGATCTGAGGGCAGAGCGAATGGCAGTGTCCAGCTCATTCTTTACTCAGACAGATTCCCTGCTCCCGGCCAGACACCCCACTTACAGGGCTAACTTGTTGTCTTTCTGCCCTGTTTCATTCTAACGCTTCCACACCTCCGGCCCTTGTCTCCACAGGCCACTGCAGAGCAAATCCGACTTGCACAGATGATATCCGACCACAACGATGCTGACTTTGAGGAGAAAGTGAAACAAGTACGTTTTGGGGGGATGCTGGAGCACACGAGGAGAGGGGAAGACTGTTTCTCCAAGGAGAGTGTGCCTTTTAACTCCTTGCCCTACCAGTTGTCTTTGATGTCTCCTGGGAGAGAGGAACACGATGGACCCACTCATGGTTGCTTTGGATAGCTTGAGGGAGGCACTCGGGTTCAGGGTTTGAAGTCCCGTAACTGGTGACAGGTCCCAGCCAAGTCAACAGATGGCCTTACGCTTTGTTGTTTCTCCCTCGGCAGCTGATCGACATCACGGGCAAGAACCAGGATGAGTGTGTCATCGCCTTGCACGACTGCAATGGGGATGTCAACAGAGCCATCAATGTGCTGTTGGAAGGCAACCCGGACACGGTAAATCTGCGGCTTTGCGGGGCTTGGTTAGCAAGAGTGGAGTTGCGGGCTGCAAAGGCCTTTTTTTATTCTCTGCTGGGCGAAGGGAGTATCGTTGGGGAGGGGAGAAAGGCAGCCCGTATGTAGAACCCATGTCTCGGAAGATGAGGCAGCTCAAGGCATGCCCCGTTCTCCTATCTGTGCTAGACTACAATTCCCATCATCCCTCATGACTGGCTGTGTTGACTGTAGATGATGGGAGTTTGAAAGGAGAGAAAGAGAGAGAGAGGGAGAGAGGGGGACCCAGGAGAAAAGCTGACAGAGCGAAGCAGATCTGCGGAGGGGGAGATGTTGAAAAGTCAGGTCATAGGGCACTATAAAATCCGTGTAGGATAGTGTGGTTTAAATTAAAGTTAAGTGTGGGTCTATGGCGGGGAGGGAGAACAGCAGCCCGAGGGGCTGCATGCCCCACTCCAGGCCTCTCTGCTTAGCCCAGGGGTCAGCAAACATTTTCAGCAGGGGGCCGGTCTACTGTCCTTCAGACCTTTTATCTTCTGGGGGTTTTCCTGTTGTTATTCTGTCTCTCGCAGCTACAAGAAACCTACCATTAAAATTATGGACTCATCATTTTTTCGTCAGAGGGCAAACGGGCAAATTTAGCAGGGGATCAAACACTTTCCCCCTCTCACTGCAGCTCCATGAGTACACAGTTGTCAAGTTGTGAATCATGGGGCTCTTGTGCAGAGGCCAAGAATCCCTGGAAAAAATGCAGGTGAAGGGAATCTTTGGCCCTCTGGCTGTTGCTGAGCTGTAATTGCCGTCATCCTTGACCATTAGCAATGCTAGCTGGGGATGATGGGAGTTGTAGTCCAGCAACATCGAGAGCCAGCTACTCCCCACACCTGGTACACTGTTTTATAGGGGTCAGCAGAAGCATCTCTCCTCTACAGTGCTTTTTGAAAAATAATATGATCAACGTCAGTGAAACCTGTAGAATGTTTCTTGCATGCATCTGTGAAATTGAACATGTGTTACATGGCATGGGGAGTGGGAATAAATCTCACCTCTCCCTTTGCAGCACTCCTGGGAGATGGTTGGGAAGAAGAAGGGGGTTTCAGGACAGAAAGACAGCGGGCAGACGGAACCCAGCGAAGAAAGCAAAGAGAACCGAGAGAGGGAGCGGGACTTCAGCCGGCGACGAGGCGGATTGCCAAGAAGGGGCCGAGGGACGAGCCGCGGAAGAGAGTGTACGAGTCGCGACTTTGTGCGGAATAGCTGCCGGTGTGGGGTGGGGCAACGAGACGAGAGGAAAGGTAGCAGATGATTAAAACCTCACGGCCAGAGATGTGCAGTGTGGGGGCAGTTATGGCTTCCCTGTCTCCCCTGTTGTACCTGGCATTGCCATGTGCGGAGCTTGAAGAATAATCACATTTTGAATTCCTGCTCCACAATTTGTTTTTGTTTTTTAAAATAGTTAGCTCTGCTTGGGAGGCAACAACATGTTTCAAATATCCAGGTGTTTGGGGAAATCGGGATCCTTAGGGTTTTTTGTTTTTTAAAAAATTGAGACCTGTTTATCCAAATGCCATTTCACAAGCCAACTGTGAAGATGTGTTTTGCTTGGGTGTTTGTAGCTTCTTTAAAACAAAAACAACAAGACCACGCAACCCCCTTTACAGCATCTGTTTCGCAACCTATGGATTGTACTTTATTTTCATCTGAAGACCACATATCTCCATTCCTTTAAAAAGCAGATGGTTCATTCCAAAGACCCCCAAGGGAAATTGAGGACGCTGAGTCTGTAAAATTTAGACATGAGCATATTGCAGGGCAGGGCTGGGAAAACGGGAACCAAATGGCGTGGGTTGCTTCTCCTGCAGTAGAGGAAGGGGGTCATGTGTGGATTGTCACCGCTCACCTCTCCCCTGGCAAGAGGTTGAACTTCCCAGAGGGTGCACCTGATGGGCAGGGGAACCCCTTGGCCAATTCAGCTTCTGCCAGCTGCATTGCAGGTCGCTCAAGAATCCTCAATTCATTCAGCACTGCATTCGAGCCTTGCACGCCCCCGCCCCCCCAACGCACTCAACACGCTGGAAACTTACTAGTGCGGTTTTGTGTCTTCTAGTTCGGGGCCAGGAGAATGGACTGGACAGTGGCAAGACAGCCGGCCCCACTGGAAGAGGCACAGAGAGAGGGCGACGAGGCCGCGGGCGAGGCAGAGGTGAGAGAGGGGAGGGAGGTGGCTCACTAACTTGGATTGCTTTTACAAAGAGGACTGGAAATGACCATGGGGGATACCGCTGCCAGTGGCTACTAGGCACGATGGTTGTTTTCTCCCCATACAGTCGAAGGCAGGGTGTCTCTTGATACCAGTTTCTGGGAATCAAGTGTGGAAAGTGAGACTTTCAGGCTTCCCTTACTTAGGTTGTCCGCTTTGAGAACAGGGTGGATCAGATGCACTTTTTGTAAGACCATAAAATCAGGCTAAAACCTAGGTGATTGAGTAGTGTATAGAATTCAGTATGGTGTGGAGGAAGTTGATCTAGAGAAGTTTTCCTCTCTTAACGCTAGAATTCGGGCTCATCAAATGGTCATTGGAAGACTCAGGACAGACAAAGAATAAATAAATCCTGATTGAAAGCGCCTTGCTTTGAATCTATCCCTCCTTCCGTACGGTGGGCTGCATACCAGTAGACCCTTTCTGGCTCCTTCATAGCTATAAAGGGGGGACAGCGTATGCTATAGCAAGTCATGGCATTGTTGGCCAACTCAGTCCTGCAGCTGTGATAGCTGACTGGCCGCCTCCGGTGATCAAACAAACAAGATTCCAAATCCGACCACCTGAAACCGGGCAGGGGAAGCTTTTTCAGCCTGGAAGTTTCACTCCCACATAGGGAACCTTCTGGGGGCCACAGTGCCCCTCAACCCTGGCCTTCTGCCATGCCTGCTGCAGATGGTCAGAGTTGGGAGCCCAATAACTGGAGGGATGCAGGTTCTCCACATCTAGAATATCCCAGGTTCTCCCACCTTCAGTGTGTGATTTGAACTCTGGCACTAGTCCAGCTCTCAGTCTCAACTTGGTACCTAGAAGGTGGGTGGTTGTACCAGTAGGCTCATTTTTGTTTTGCTTTAAAGCAAGGCTGGGGGCCCTCTGTCTCCGCCCCCAAAGTTGTGGGGGGCCTGACTTACATCGTCCCCAACCAATATCAGTGATGGATGGTGGAAGTTGTAGTCCCATCCTTGGTTTAAAGGAGTGAAATTAGTGGGGGAAATAAGAGATGGGTGAACAGATTTCTGATTATGGCCGGGGTGCGGTGCGGTTGGGGAATAAATATCAGCAGAAACATCCCTGTATGGCAAACTTCTTTTTTCATGTTTCCTCCTTTTATGTGGCCACCCTAAAAATCACATAGAAGACTTTTAAAAATCTGGTTTAGTTTACCTAGAGGAGCATCCCGGGTCTGGTAAGGTTTAAAGCTGACTGGTTTTTTGTTGTTGCAGGTGGATCTGGAAGGCGGGGAGGAAGGTTTTCAGCCCAAGGCATGGGGTAAGCTTCGCAGCCTTTGTCTTAACTCTATTCTTGGGCAGGTGGGCAGAGCTAGGGAGTTTATCTGTGACCAGATGACACACACCTATGGCCTGGAGAGGGGGAGGGAAGAGACTAAAGGGTCAAAGCAGGACGGACGTGTCCTTGAGATGTACACTCAGATTGCCCTTTCCTCACCCACCCTGTCTTCCAGAACCTTCAACCCCGCGGACTACGCTGAGCCCACGAGCACGGAAGAAGGCTATGGGAATAGTAACAGCAATACATGGAACAGCACCGGGAGCTTTGAGCCGGACGACGGCACGAGTAAGTGACATGGGCGCTTTGTGCTGCCGCAGCTTGGGACCCGAGTTCAACTCACGTCAGTAAAACGACCAACAAATGGGTTCCCTTCCATACAGATTGCCTTTCTTCAACATAAAGGGTTGCATTTTATCATCAGCCTGTTTTATCGTCAGTATTGTCTGGGCTGGTTGGAAACAGCACTCTGGGCATTGCCGGTGGGCATCTTCCCCAGAGATCCTTTTATGTCAACACTGCTCAAACCTGTAGTCAAACACCAGCAGGGAACCCAATTCCCATCATCCCTAGCTAGTAGGACCAGTGGTCAGGAATGATGGGGATTGTAGCCCAACAACAGCTGGGAACCCAAGTTTGAAAAACACTGTTTTAAATGGAGAGTAGGGGTGGGCGGAGAGAACCACCCTTCCCAGCACCTGCCCTGCCGCTGAATGATGACCCTCCATGCTCCAGTGTGATTAATGCCTTTCCAGTTGCCCCATCATGCCCTTAAACCCAGCCATTTTACTTGAGCTTGATGCTGTAAAAAAAAAAGGCTGGTTTTATTTCAGTTTAAATCTGCTTTGGGTCGCGGTTACAATCCACGTTAAGCATTTCTGATCCGTTTTAGTATTTTTGATTGCAAAACCTGTGGGGAAAGTTGCATTGGAGTTTGAGGTCCTAGAGTCTGTGGCACCCTGCAAACTGCCGGACTCCCAGCTCCCAGCTCCCCTGAGCTTTGGCCACATTGGCCAGGGCTGATGGGAGCTGGGAGACCCAGCATCATCTAAGTGCATTCCATCAGCTACCCCTGGTCTTTAGGGTGTGGTGGTTAACATACACTGGGCAGGGGTGAGTTGGGTCCGCCATCCTATGATTTTAATGAAGGTTTCCCAAAGCTTTTGAGAGGGAAGAGAAATAATCTCCACCCACCGCTCCATTGCACACACTTTTCATCTCCTTCAGCAACAGCATAACTTCAGGAAACTGAAGTGTTGGATGCAGGAAGCTGCCTTGTAATGGCTTAGAAGACCAGCGTTCCCCAAACTTGGGTCTCCAGCTGTTTTTTGGACTGTTAACTCCCATCATCCCTAGCTAGCAGGATCAGTGGTCAGGGATGATGGGAATTGTAGTCCAAAAACAGTTGGGAGACCCAAGCTTGGGATATCCTGGTCCATCTAGCTCAGTACGGTCAACACTGACCGGCAGGCACCTCCCCAGGGTTTCAGGCAAAGGGGGGCCTTTGTGCCAGTCCTATCTGGAAATGCCCTTGGGGATTGAACCTGGGAACTTCTGCATGCAAAGCAAATGCTCCCTGCCTCTGAGCTCTGGCCTTCCTCCATAGAAGGAGACAACACTGTCTCCCTGCTTGGACAAAAAGCACATCCTGCTAACCTGGATGTGCAGTAGAAATGTAGAAGCGGGGAGAGAACTGCAGTGTCTTAACTTTTCTCTTGAAAGTAGATCCCGCCGTTCTTTGTGTGTCCTGAGCTAAGAAAGGGGGACTGTTAAAAGTTGTCTGTGGAAGCGGATGACCCTTTTCACTGGCCCCCAAGGAGGGTTTACTTGTCCACAGTGTTTACAGAACACACTCCTCATTTCATACTCCCATGATTAGTTTGTAGTATTAAGTATAGTTTTATTTAATTTTAACAATATCCACAGGTATGGTGGGCAGCAGAGTAGTATTGGGGTGGGGAAGGGGGTGGCGGCAGCAGCGGCAGAATCGCCTCGCTTTTCTCATTTCTTACAATACAAAACCATTTTCACTGTTTTTACCCCGTTTCTTTTTTTCCTTTTTCTTTTTTTCTGTTTCTTTTCAGGAGTTGATTACATTAGGGGTGAGGGGTCAAATTATCCCCGAAAATTTGACACTGCTCCTGGTACGAGAAATCCAGGTGCACTAATTGCCCGGGATCTCTTTATTTATAAGTTGGAATATATCTGTGGATATGTCATTGTCTTGTTCCTCCCACTCCACAACCCCTGCCCTCCTCCATCTCTCTCCATCTTGGTTTGGTTTCATTTAATGAATATGTGTACGTTCTTGCCTGTGCTTTTACTAACACTGACACCCCACCCCACACCGCATTCCCCACACCGCTTTGTTTTTAAGGGGAGGCGGGGTTTGGGCTTTCATGTGTGTGTTTTTCTTTGTTTGGTGGGGGGGGGATGAGTTTGCTTTCCTGGCTGTTTTGATTGCACCCTTCACTGGCTGTGGCTCCCCTGTTGTGGTTCTTTAAAGCTCTTGCATTATGATTCGAAGGCCAAGCATCCTTGGGACATAAGCTCAGAATGGCCTTGTCAGTTCAGACCAAGGAGTCCATCTATATTCCTGTTTTTTGGGGGGACGGGGACCAGCTAGGTGCCTCTGGTGGGCTCTCACAAGTGGGACTGTAGGTGACAGTCCCCCAGTATCTGGCATTCACAGATACACTGCCTCTAAACACAGATGTTCCATCTAATTGGCCTGTTGAGGAGCCAATGGGGAGGCAATTTCTGCTGCAACGCCTTCCTTCCTAATGGCCTCAAGATCTACAAATGGTTTGTTTGCAGCTCCAACTGGTGGATAGTTAACACTGGTGGGTTCTTACAATCTCCTGGTGGGTTGCTGGCCAGTTGCTGGCAGGCGGCTGATATTTCTTGTGGAGAAAGTTGGGCAAGGCCTTGGTCTGATTCTGTGAGGCCATTTCTTATGTTCTTAAGCAAGAGTGCAGACTTGGGATCACTGAAGACAGGTTAGTTGCGCCTTGACCATGAAGAGATCCTGAGTTAATCCCTTTCTTAAAAACTCATCGATAGCCTGACTTGCGGGTGCAGGATGGGGAAATGGACTACAGAGGGGAGGCAGTCCTGCTACACAAGTTTGGTTTGCTAGCCACCCAGGGACCAAGTGTGTGCAGACTTCTGCAGATTTGGCGAATGCTGACAGGGTGTTGAATCTAGCGAAGGTCTTGTGCGAGTAAACCCGCTCGAGCTTGCCCAGCAGAATTTCTCCTGGCACGCCCCCTCATTCTACTTTTTTTTTGGGGGGGGGAGTTGGGAGAAACTCAAGAGCAGATTGGGGAGGTGGGAGGCAGGACTCACAGCTTGCATCATCTCTGGCCCTTGACCATGCTGCCTGGAGCTGATGGGAGTTCGGAGGCCCCTGGAGGTTACGCACCTGGATTAGACCGAGAGAGAGAAAGTGTGGGACTGATCCAAGGTCTCTCAACTCCCAACTGTAGTGCCTTGCAGGGTTCCCCACCCCCACTCCCAGTTTCAAGTCTTCATGTCTTTCCCCTTGCACTTTTGGCTAATGGCACTATGGGTTTTTAAAAAAACAAAACACACCTTCAGGAGCCAGCAGAGTGTATGCATGTTTTTAAATGCCCACAGTCAATAAATGAAGATTTCAAGGAGCAGGGAAGAAAAAGCAGCTTTTTCTTAACCATTTACCCAACCTTCCTCTTTGAGACGGTAAAAGACCCGCCCTCGCTTTCATAGGGTTGAAAGCAAATTTTTGCAGGGGGAGACACCTCAGCGAGTCTCTTGCAGGATGCCCGAGCATCATATAGTATTGAGTTATTTATGCACTGCTTAGAGACTGTTGTAATTAAGCAGTTTATAAATTGCCTGAATAAATAAATCTGTACGAACACACACGTATGCACAAACGAAACCTTCCCTTCACCAGGTTAGGATCTATGCAAAATGGATTTTGCATGGATCCTAACCTGGTGACGGCGATCTTCTGAAAAAATTGGGCTTTTGCAGTACTTTGGGGAGGGGCAGTGGCAGGAGGAGGAATGGACAGGGCAGAGAGATGCCACATTTGATTGCAAGAGAGCAGTGGAACTGGGCAGGGGGCATGTAGAATTATCAGTAGGGCTGTCCATCACCGCTTTCAGGACAGGGTCAAGGAAGACATCTCTTTCCCCCACAGTGATTCCAAGGTCCAGCCTCTTTGCTTTGGTGTTCAGTGGGTGGGGGAGCTTGCGTGGTGTGCCCATATTTTTCCTCCTCTCCTCTCCACCCCACCCCAAGCTTGTGTCTTGTCTGGGCGAGGGGCACCAACCTGCTTGCAATGCTTCTTCAAAGCTACCCCCTTTGGCTTTTTCCGGGAAGCACCGAGGATCCGCTTGTACCAAACTCCCTCTGTTTTGTTCTTTGCCAGGTGCGTGGAGGACGGCAACGGAGGAATGGGGGACCGAGGACTGGAATGAAGATGTAGGTACACCCCAGCTCTTGCGTAGCTTCCCTTTCTGTGTGCGCTTTGCCTTCTCTAGCTTGGGAGTACCCTAACTTCCTGCCTCTCCTTTCCTTCCCCAGCTTTCAGAGACCAAGATCTTCACTGCCTCCAACGTCTCCTCTGTGCCTCTGCCTGCGGAAAACGTGACCATCACGGCTGGACAGAGGTGGTCCATTTGCGCCTGCCACAATAGCTGGGTTTCAGTTTAGAAATGAGTTTCTTTTTGGGCGGCGGGGCTGGGGGCACAAAGCAGGGGAATAAAGCAAACAACAATTCTCCTATCCAGGATGTGGGGGACAGGCCTGTGGTCTTCCAGATGTTGCTGGACTCTCCAACTCACTTCAGCCCTGGCCAGTATGACCAGAGGTCAGGCAGGGTTGTGTCAGGCCACCCTGGGAAGAATTCAAGAGGCTATTTATGATCCTTCCATCAGCGGAAGCAGTTCTGCTTGCCAGACGGAAGAATTTCACTGCTTTTCTCACCGCCCCATGCACTGTTCTGGGTGTTCTTGCCCCAAATGACTCCTACTGATGGTTGCGGTGCCTCGTACCAATGCAATTCTTGAGTCCTCTCCATCTGGCCTTTGGGACTCTTTCACCACCCCCACCCCACCCCACCCCAAAGATTGCGCAACATAGAGGCACATTCCTCACAAACAGTCCTGCTTTGCACTCTTCTTGGGAGTTTTTTGTCTGGCTGGAATGTGTCCTTGAGCTCTGATAAAGCTTTTTCTTTAAAGGGGTGCATGAGTAAAAGCTAAGGTAAAGGTAAAGGGACCCCTGACCATTAGGTCCAGTCGTGACCGACTCTGGGGTTGCGGTGCTCATCTTTCGCCGAGGGAGAAAAATTCACATTCCTTGATCTGTCCACGTTCGCCTCTGTGCACAAGCAAATCAGATAGAATTGTAGAATTGGGAGGGACCCTGAGGGTCATCAATGCAGGGATCTCAGCTAGATTATACTGGACAGGTGGCCACCCAACCTCTCCTAAAAACCTCCAAGGAAGGAGACTCCGCCACCACCCGAGAGGAGAGCCCATTCCACTGTTGATCAGTTCTTACCATCGGAAAGTTCTTCCTGATGTTTAGTTGGAATCTCCTTTCTTGCAACCTGAATCCATTGCTTCGGGTCCTACCCTCTGGAGCAGGAGAAAACAAGGTTGCTCCATCTTGCATGTGACAGCCCTTGAGATATTTAAAGAGATAGCTATCATATCTCCTCGGTCTCCTCTTGCCTGGGCTAAACATACCCAGTTCCATCAACTGTTCCTCATGAGGCTTGATTTCCAGGCCCTTCGTCATCTCAGTTGCCCTCCTCTGCACACCTTCCGGCGTGTCAACATCCTTCTTAAACTCTGGTGTCCAGAACTGAACACAGAGCCCCAAGTGTGGTCTGACCAAGGCAGAATAGACCAAGGCAGAATATTACCCCCCACCCGATTTGCACACTATACTTTTGTTTATGCTTCCTCAACCTTGGCCCTCCAGATGTTTTTGGCCTACAACTCCCATGATTCTTAGCTAGCAGGACCAGTGGTCAGGGATGATGGGAATTGTAGTCTCAAAACATCTGGAGGGCTGAGGTTGAGGAAGCCTGCTTTTGTTGATGCACCCCAGAATAGCATTGGCTTATTTTGCTGCTCAGTTTGTGGAAACTCAGGTGTCCCCCATCTTACATTTATGCAGCTGGTTCCTCCTGCCTAAGTGCAGAACCTGACATTTGTCCCTATTGAAATTCATTTTGTTAGCTTTTGCCCTGGCAAGGGGCATCCCTTTTGGTGCAGGAACAGTGGTGGGCCGGCCAGGCCACTCGCCCTACGCCATGCTCACGGTGACCTTCTGCCTCCTTCCTAGAATCGACCTTGCTGTGCTGCTAGGAAAGACCCCTTCTTCTCTGGAGAATGAGTCGCCCAACCTGGATTCCTCGCAGGCGCCTGCCCTCAGCCAGCCGCTGGTGTTCAGCAATTCCAAGCAGGCTCCTATATCCCAGCCGAGTTCGGGGAACACCTTCCCGCACCATGGCATGGTAAGGAAAAGGACAAGCCTCTGAACCCCCGCAGTCGTGCACGTCTTGTATTTAGAAAAATCCAGACTCCTGGTCCCCATCTGTGGCTGCTGTGTGTTTGCCCAGCCAAAGTCGCCATCCGCCTGCTTCAGCCGGCCTTCCCTTCCTGCCGTTTCAGGTCGGCATGCTGGGGAAGGGGTTCAGTGACGTCGGCGAGGCCAAAAGCGGCAGTGGTGGCGGAGGCACCGCAGTCGCCGCCTCCGCTGCCACCACCACCACCGGTTCGCAGTTCCTGGAGCAGTTCAAGACCGCCCAGGCGTTGGCTCAGCTGGCAGCTCAGCATCCTCAGCCATCCGGGAGCAGCAGCGCGACCACGTCCTGGGACAGCAGCACCACGAGCCACTCGTCTCTCGTGCAGTACGGTAAGGCGGACAGTGGAGGCTGGAGGGGCCTTGCGAATGGCGAGAGTGTTGGAATGCGCAATTCACTGTTACAGCCTGGCAAGGCTACGCCGGATGCCCCCAAATTCTGAACCCTAACCCCAACCCTAAATCAACATGGGTTTAGTGGTCAGATTTGTACCATTGACGCAGAGCTTTATTTTCTCACTGATTTTTAAATCCTGATTTAAATCCACACATCCCTCCTGCCTTAAGGTGGGTTGCATACCAGTAGACCCTTTCTGGCTCCCTCATAGCTATAAAGGGGGGACAGCGTATGCTACAGCAAGTCTTGGCGTCATCGGCAAATTCAGTCCTGCATCTGTGATAGCTGACTGGCCGCCTGTGGTGATCAAACAAACAAGGTTTATATTCCAAATCCCGCTGCTTCTAAAACCAGGGTTGGGGAAACTTTTCAGCCTGGGGGCTGCATGCCCTCATAGGGAACCATCTGGGGCCACGTGCTAATAATAGGTGCAGCCAGAGGTTGGTGTGGGTGGGGCAAAGGTCATAGGTTAATACACAGGTGCGTTGTAAGGAGGAGGAACTAGGAGTTGCCTGTCTGGGGCTTGACCACCCTCCTTCCCTCTCCGGCATGCAGATTTGAAGAACCCGTCGGAATCCGCTGTGCACAGCCCGTTTGCCAAGCGCCAGGCCTTCCCGCCCACCTCTGCCATGATGGAAGTGTTCCTGCAGGATAAGCAGCCTGTGGTGACATCGTCCGTCACAGCCCCGCCGCCTCCCTCGTCCCCCCTGGCCAGCAAAACCAACCCCGTCCCCCAGATGTCTCCGGGCTCCTCAGACAACCAGTCCTCCAGCCCCCAGCCAGCCCAGCAGAAGATGAAGCAGCAGAAGAAGAAAGCGTCCTTGACATCAAAGGTACACAGGAATTTCCCATCCTGCACGGCGTGGGGCTTAGGCTTGAGGCAGCCCCACAAAGGGCCCAATGAACTTGGCAGGTGAGCGGGAAGGGGCCCATAGCTCAGGAGTGGAGTGTCAGAGGCTATTCTAATTAGCTGGGTGGACCCAGGGGTCTGAATCTGTAGATGGCTTTGGCCCAGTGTACCTGAAGGAGCATCTCCACTCCATCATTCAGCCCAGACACTGAGGTCTAGCTTCAAGCGCCTTCTGGCGGTTCCCGCACTGTGAGAAGCGAAGCTACAGGGAACCAGGCAGAGGGCCTTGTCGGTAGTGGCACCTGCCCTGTGGAATGCCCTCCCGTCAGATGTCAAGGAAATAAACAACTACCTGACTTTTATAAGACATCTGAAGACAGCCCTGTTTAGTTTTTAATGTTTGATGTTTCATTATGTTTTTAATATTCTGTTGGGAGCCGCCCAGGGTAGCTGGGGAATAAATAAATGATGATGATGATGATGACTCAAATATATTGTACTGGGGAAGGGTGGAATCTCAGTTGTAGAGCAGCTGCTTTGTGTGTACAAGGTCTCCAATTCAATCCCCAGCATCTGCATGAGACTCTTAATTTTAAATTTCCTACATTGTAGGGGATTGGACTAGATGACTCTCGGGGTCCCTTCCAGCTCCGTGATTCTGTTGTTCAAGACCTCGCGTCTGACGGGTGGGGGAAATGCACCATCTGCCATCTTTGAAAGGAAGGAGAAAAATGGGCAGTGGTGAAAATCATTAGATTATTTGTTATTTTATTGATTAGATGTGTTTACCACCCTATCCCCGTGTATCTCAGGGTGACTCAATATGATTAGATTAGGAGGATGCAATTGAATGAAAGCCCTAATATATCCGTGGGAAAATGGGGTAGTTTTCATAGCTGCCAAGTTTTCCCTTTTCTTGTGAGGAAGCCTATTCAGCATAAGGGAATTTCCCTTAAAAAAAAGGAGAACTTGTCAGCTATGGTAGTTTTTTCCTTGATATACTGTATATACTATAGCTTTGGCAGTCACCGCTCTTAAGGGTTTGCCAGTTTGAGAGCGGGAACGCCGCTTTCAGGTTCTATGTGCCGCCGCGGCAGCTCACCAGGCCACCCCTCCTTCCTCAGATTCCCGCTCTGGCAGTGGAGATGCCCGGCTCTGCGGATATCTCAGGGCTCAACTTGCAGTTCGGGGCGTTGCAGTTCGGTTCAGAGCCTGTCCTCTCGGAGTATGACTCTGCCCCCGTGACAAGCGCCTCCGTCAGCCAGCCTCCGAGCAGCCTGTACACGAGTACTGCAAGGTGAGATGAGCCTGTTGCCACTGTATTTGGGGGAAGGGTCTTCGCTTCAGCGGGAGACAGCTTCGCAAGCAGAAGGTCCCAGGCACAGTCCTCAGTGGCGTATCTGTGTTGGGCTGCAAAAAGACCCTTTTAGTGGGGTAAGAGAGCTGAAAATAGTGCCAGTAAATTTCACATCTGGCAACCAATGAACCCCTTTGGTTTCAGATAGTACGTAGGTAAAGGTAAAGGGACCCCTGACCGTTAGGTTCAGTCGCGGACAACTCTGGGGTTGCGGCGCTCATCTTGCTTTGCTGGCCGAGGGAGCTGGTGTACAGCTTCTGGGTCATGTGGCCAGCATGACTAAGCCATTTGTGGCAAACCAGAGCAACACACAGAAACACCGTCTGCCTTCCCACCGGAGCAGTACCTATTTATCTACTTGCACTTTGACGTGCTTTCGAACTGCTAGGTTGGCAGGAGCAGGGATTGAGCAACAGGAGCTCACTCTGTCGTGGGGATTCAAACCGCCGACCTCCTGATCAGCAAGCCCTAGGCTCAGTGGTTTAGACCACAGCGCCACCTGCGTCCACAATAGATGGGTACATGGGTAGATGAGTCTAAAAAACCCAGGACACACATTTTCATGGCCCTCTAGCATCTGTGGTGGCTCATTTACCAGGAGCAATGTGTTTAGTGTTAACTCTGGCAGTGTGAACTCGATTCTGACCAAACTAAGCCTCCTGGTGTATGTTTTGCTCTAGGACATGGGGTCAGCAAACCTTTCCAACAGGGGGCCAGTCCACTGTCACTCAAACCTTGTGGGGGGCCAGACTATATTTTGAAGAAGAAGAAAAAAACCCCACCGACTCCCCCTACCTTCTCCACAGCACCGGATGAGCCCCGGTTGCTGCTTACTTGTGCCTTGTGAGCAGCAGGGGCGGAGGGACGATGAGCAGCGCGAAAAGGCTGGCTCTGGAGAGGGGCTGCTTAAAATGGTGCTCAGCCAACCGTGGCTCAACAAAGCCCAGCCCCCTTCCTCCTCTAGGCAGGGCGGGGAGAAGCCAGGAGGAGGGAGCGAGGAGGCACCGTGGCGGTGTGGGGGGGGGGAATGGCGCAGCCCGAATGATCAGAATCCCCACACCAATCCACGCTGCGATTCCCAGACCGTCCGCGGGCTGGATCCAGAAGGTAATTGGGCCGGATCTGGCCCCTGGGCCTTTGTTTGCCGACCCATGCTCTAGGAGGCTTAGTTAGGTAGAAGCCACCTCTTGCAAGCCATGGGCAGGAGCCCATTGGCAGTTTGCATGCTTAAATCTCCTGACCCTTCTTCACCTGCAGTGAGTCTCTGTCCACGATTTCGTCCAATAAGAGCCAGGAGCCGGGTTACCAGAGCGGCACCATGCCTACAGCAACATATACCTCCCAGAACAGCGCTCAGGGACCACTGTACGAGCAGAGATCCACTCAGACCCGGCGGTACCCAAACTCCATTTCCTCCTCGCCCCAAAAAGACTTGACCCAGGCCAAGGTAAGCTTTGTTCCTGAGTGCCTAGTGTTGAGCGGGTGTGGGTCGCATGTCCCCATCCTTCTTGGGATTGGCATGTCCCCATCAGAGAATGGGATTGATTGACTTATGTGTTGCATTAGAAGACCATGTGCTCTGTTAAGATGGGGCCTTATTAACAACATGACAGCGACTCCCGCGTTCTGTCTTCTCAGGGGCATCTGGCTGACGTTTGTTGGCAAGAGGATGCTGGACCAGAAGGGCTCTCCTTCAGGGGAAGGAGGAAAGCCCAGTCCACGGCTGACAGAAAACTGCAGTCCTCCCAGACGTTGCTGGGGCTACAACTCCCATCAGGATTGACAGTCAAGGATGATGGGAGTTGTAGTCCAAGCAACATCTGGAGGGCTGCAGCTTCTCCACCCCTGGCCTAGAAAGAATATGGGGAATAGGGGCTGCTGTTGGGTCTCGCATTCAAAGCATCCAGTGACTTCATAGCTTGACCACTGTCTATGTTGAGCATCACTACTAGAAACGTACAGTGGTACCTCGACTTACGAACGACTCGACAACCGAATTTTTCAACTTACGAATGGGGGTAATTTTTCAACTTACGAATGTCTCGACATCCGGAAAAAAAAACCCGACGGTTTTAGATAGGGATTTTTCGACTTACGAATTTTTTAATAGGGTTGCTTCGACTTATGAATTTTTCCGTTTTCAGTGCATTCCTATGGGAACTCGTGTTTCCAATGGCGTTTTTCGACTTACGAATTTTTCGACTTACGAATTTAATCCGTTACGAAGGCACCTTCATAAGTTGAGGCACCACTGTATAACGGGTCCTAGTCTTTTAAAGTAAGGAGGTGTCTGAGAGCAGGGTACTTGGCTGGGGTGGGCGGATCTCATTTTAGTCCAGGAGCCCAGTGAGGTCACCATGGGGGTGGATTCCCTTTTATGGGGCAATCTGCTACCCTCTCCTGTACATTGCGCTTTCGTAGTTGAAGGCAGATTCATCTCTACCGTTACCTGGAAGTTGTGAGGGCGACAGACTGTCAAGTTGTGTGCCTGGGAAGGAAACTCTTCCACCATGGGAACCTTTTTGGAGGGAGTCTTGTCCTCTGCTAGAACCTCCTCTCTGGCATCCTTACATTCGTCCTCTCCAGTTAATCTGTTTCTAAGTGTTTCTAATCTTTCTGAAATTTCGGTTTGTACTAAGGAAGGTAATGTCCAAAAACTACTTTTGAGAGCGTTTTCTTCTGGAGAGATTATTCTTCTTAGGTTCTTGATCTGTGCACCTAATGTCTGTACAGACGGCAGCTGACTCCTCTTCCCCTCTCTCTTTCTCTTCTTAGAACGGCTTCAGCTCGGTGCCGCCCACGCAGCTGCAGACCACGCAGACAGCCGAAGGTCAGTGCCGCTCCAGCATGCCTGTGGTCGGGGAGGGGGAAGAAACGAGAGCTGCGCTCGCAAAGAATTAGTGCAGCAAGCAGTGTTGGCGAACCTGCTGCACACTGCTCCTGCTTGCAGGCGCCCCCTAGCAGACATCCGGTTGGCGCCTTTGAGAACAGGGCGCTGGGCTGGACTTTACATGTATCGTATCTTGGCGTTTTGCCCTTTTAACGTTGCTTTCTATGCTGCTTCAAATTTTGCAAGGGGAAGTGAGGGAAGAAGTCTTGCTTGGGTGATCTGCCCCTTAACTCTGTTTTCTCTCCTTTTTTTCTTCCAGGTTCCGCAGGCCCCGCTGTGAAATCGGACTCCCCCTCTGCCCCCAGCATCGCGACCCCTCTCAACGACACACTGTCTGCAGCATCCTTGCTTACCACGGCCCCCCAGCACTCTTCAGTGCTCAGTAGCCTGAACCACACGGAGGAGCTCCCCAGCACGGCCACCACGCAACACAGCAGGTAGCAGCAGGGTGGCCTCAGAACTGACCCCAATCCCCGCCCCCCCCCAAATAGTGTGCTTTCCTTTGAAGTTTAGTCACCTGGTGCCATGGCAAATGTCGGGGGTGGGGGTGAGGAGATGAATATCTTCTGTTCCCCACCCCTGGAATTTGATAGGCCTCGGGCCCAACGGCCGGACTCTGCCTAAGGCAGCTTTCTAAAGCTCAGTCATGAGGGCTAGCAACCTCCTTTTGCAGTAAAGTTGAGGATCTGTATTTTGCACCTAAGAGAACAACCATTGCATTGCCTGGCGTGTGTTCAGTTCTATTCCATTTTTCTGTCGATTTGATTTAAAAACAAGCTACAGAAATGAAGTAAACTGCCCCCAGATCTTTGGATGAAGGGCGGCATATAAATTTAATTGATTTTTTAAAAAAATAAAAAATACCAGTGGAATAGCGCCAAGGCCTCTGTAAAGGTCAAGTTAAATGGAAAAGGTCAGGCACAGGGCATTGCCAGCCATTTGGCTGTGGGTTGACCGGCATTCCCTTCCCTCTCTCCCCACAGCACGTTACCCACCCCTCAGAACAGCCTCTCCTCATCAACTTCTGCTGGCCGCACGTCAACTTCCACTCTCTTGGTGAGTAGAGGGAATGAGAGGGGAGAAAAATGTTTTGGTGCCAGAGGTGCCTAATAGTAGCCTTGGAGTGCAGGTTCGTGTCTGTCTTCCCAAGACCCAACAGCAATCTGTTTCCAGGTACCCTTGTCTGGGTCATGCATGGTATTGCTTCTGCTTTGGCTGCGCCCTCTTTAAGGAGAAGAGCACATTTATGCACACAGGAGAGTTCCGTTGGTTGAATTTACCGTATGTGAGGTTTTACTAGAATCCCTCTCTGCTTTCCAAGAGGGAGTTGTTGTGCCTCCCATCAAAAGAGGCATCATGCATCTGAATATCAGTTCCTGGGAACCGTGTGTGAGCAGAGTGGGCCTCCCATTGGCGCAACTGCTTGGCTACTCTGAGAACAGGATGCTGGACTAGATGGGCCATGGGCCTGATCCTGCAGGATTCTTCTTATTCTGCTGTTGGTTAGATTATGTCCCAGTGTAGATTACAACAAAACAATACCTTTTAAAGCAAAGTAAGCCAACCAAAGTCATCAGGTAACTTGACAGTTTTTAAGTGGGTCACAAAACGTGATTCTGAGCTAGGGTAAAAAGGTGTGGCTTCAGCATATGACTGAGGCTAAATAATGATGCTAGATAAACCTCAGGAAAGTAGGCCCAGGGAGTTGCACTGCTTGCCATGTGGCAGACAGAATTGCCTAGGGAAGATTAGTGGTTATATTCCCCAATTGTCCTTTGGCCCCCAGAAATATATGTAGCGGAACTCAGCTCTTGTTTCTCTCTGCCCCCCCTCCCAATTCAGTAAATTATTATTATTATTATTATTATTATTATTATTATTATTATTATTATTATTTGCACCCTGCCCATCCGGCTGGGTCTCCCCAGCCACTCTGGGCGGCTTCCAGCAAAGATCAAAATACAATAAAGAGTCACAGATTAAAAACTTCCCTAAACAGGGCTGCCTTCAGTATGAGCCCTGTGTGATGTATATGGACTACATGCTTGGGGGAGAATGAATATTTTGTTTTCCCCCTCCATATTGTCCTCCCTAACATACTAGCCTTATGTGTCTATGGGGCGTTTTGCGTGGAGGAGGAAATGGGCCATTCCATGAAAAATGAGCCTGATAAGAAAAAAATTATTTTTAAAATATACTTATTTTATTTATAGTTTCATTAACTAAACATATTAAAGTTCAATATTCCAAAGAAAAAAAGAATTTGAAATTATTTTTTTCATGAGAAATTTGAACTTGAAGTTTCAGTATCACTTTTCTGATTGTGTAGCTTAATTTTGTTCATTTAGGTTGGCATTATTTTTTAAAGATAAACAAAAATTTTGGTTGTCATTGTTGGTATATTATTAAAGTGAAGAACTTTGTCTACACATTGGACTTGAAAAATATTAATTGGGTAAGTTATTTCTATTTTTTTTATTGAATGGGATGCTGTTTCAGTGTCCCACCCGTGACAGCAAAAGGTACAAAAGTTTATTTTGTGATAAAACTAATTTATAGGCTATGTTTGTTTTATTGTGGGAGTATGTATTAGAGTATAACACACCTATCAATAAAAATGCAGTTAATTAATGTAAACATGAAATTTTAATAATTATTTTTCTGTCCCACCCGTGACAGTTTTCAACTTGTTTTATTAGGTTGCTAACTGTTGTAGCTTGAGTTGGTGATTTCAGCAAGTGATTTCAGCTCTCTGCAGACAGGAGACAGATTCCTCATGTAACAATTCTTTATTCTGGCAAACAAGGCTGAGGGACTGAGGAGAGGGGAACTAGCTAGAAAGGGATACATTTTGGAGGGAACAATCTCAAGCAATCACAAAGCTGCCTTTTGGTGGAAACCAATAAGACTAAGGAGCCAAATGCAGCTGCTTGAATGAACCAATAGTAGCTGTTCCTTCTGGAACATAAAGGCAGTTACCGTTACTTTACCCTAATGTGAATACATACAGTAATACAGATAATATAACCTTTGAATCAATACACAAAATGGGAAAGACTACATCTGCAGAACGTATGAGAAAGCTGCGTGAAAAACTAAAACAAGATAAAAACAAATGTGAAAGCTTCAGAGAAAAGGAGAGGATCAGAGATAAGAAGAGGCGAGAAAAGATGAAGTTGGTAAAGAATTTGTCTGCAAAATCACTTATGGAATACAGACGGAAAGAAACTGAGCGCAAAAGAAAGTACAGACAAAAGGTAAAAGAAAAAGAATCTAGGCCAATTGGCGACACTACTATTCCAGAGATTGGGTCATTTAAATGTCCACAATCTCTTGGAAAGGCTGTTACCAAAGTTAAAAGAGTGTTGCCATTAAGTCCACGGAAAAGAATAGCCGTGTTACGAAAGCTTGTGTATGAGAGTTCACCTCAAGCGCCAAAAACACTATTTGATAAAAGCCCTAAACAGAACACCAAAAGTTCTATTATTACACAAGATAATATCTCAAAGGTCCATGAGTTTTATAATTCAGATGATATTATCAGGCAGGCACCAGAAATTAAGGATGTCAAATCTATTAAAGATCTAACAAGTGGAAAAAGAATCAAAATCCAAAAGCGGCATATGAATATGACAGTCCAAGAGGCCTATGCCTTATTTAAGATTGATAACCCAAGAGTTGAAATCAGCAAATCAAAATTTTATGAACTGAGGCCTAAAAATATTGACTTAGCTTCTCAAATGCCACACAATGTTTGCGTTTGCAAATACCACGCTAATTTCAATTTCCTAATTGAAGCCATAAGTAGGAAATACATTTTTTCCCCTTCCACACATTCTGATTTTTTGAGCCTTCCTTGTTGTGATTTGGAAAATGGAAAATGCATGAATGGTGAATGCAAAAAGTGTGTACTTAATTTGCACACCCTAATTGATGAAGACTTAAACATGTCGTCTGAGATTTTCTGGAAGCAATGGAAAGATGACTGTTCTAGCCGGCCTAAGGTTTTTGAAGCCAAAGGAACCATAGAAGAAGCTGTCAATGAGCTACAAAATCAATTTAGTAAATTTAAGAAGCACTTCTTTGTAAAGCGATTACAAGCTAAAGCTTTCAAAAATATGAAGTTTGTCCTTTTAACACCTACTGATATCAGTGCAAATATGGCGATGCTAGATGAGCGCTGGACTTTGGTGAGGAAGATTCCAAACGTGCAGTCCAACCATTTTTTAAAGCTAAAGACAAAAGAAGTTTAGTTTATGGACCTTCTTTTCAAAAGTCCACCCACGTAGTCTTCACAGAACTGTTCCAAGTTAAAAGTTTCTGATGTTTACAGAGATTCTGATAGTGAGACAGAAAAACAAGATGGTGTAGCAAGTTGTACAAATGAAACAGATGTGCCGGTGGTTGGAGTGAAGCCTTTCGTTGATGGAGTGACTATTGGGACATATGTTTTAGTTGAATTTGAAACAACTACAAAAAGACAAAGAACCAGGCCTACTAAATATAGATATGCTGCAATATGCCAAAGTAATGTTGAAGATGATGGAGAAGTCAAGGGGATGTGTATGCGAGCAGTTAACAATTCTGGAAAGTTGATGAAAAAGACATATCGTATGTGCAGTTTGAACATATTCTTAGTATCTTACCCCAACCTAATGTTAAACGAGTCAGAAGGAACATTTTTTATGAATTTACTGAAAATGTAGATGTGTTTGAAAGTGGTTGATTGGCTCAGAGATGGACTAGAATAAAATATTTTTTTTTAATAGATTTTAATTTTAGTAAATACAACATTATACTTTGTAGGCTATGGTAGATAGTAAGTATAGTAATAGCAAAAGGTTTTTTGTAATTATTCCATTTTTAACAACCTTAATTGTATTTTAAATCAAGTGTATGCCAGACGCGTCCCACCCGTGACATTTCATTGTCCCACCCGTGACAGCATTTTTTCCTTAATTTTGTATCATTAAATTTCTTAACCTAAATTTCTGATTGCATAGTTGTAACCAATAAACATTGATTTAAACAGATATGCTGAGTTTATAATTGATTCACCTCCCAACTCACAAAGTTTTTCCATAAATCAAACTTATCTCAAGCTCCATGTCCTTTTTTTGTCCCACCCGTGACAATACTTTAATAAAATTGTCAAAAATATACATAAAAATAATAAAAAATTAGTAAAATGTTCAGTATCTTATTAAGAACATAGTTCAAATTTTGGTTGTTAATTTTTATGTATATTTACATTCTTACACATGTGTGAATACCAAAAAACATGGTCCAAGTGTCCCACCCGTGACAATGGAATGGCCCAAATACTAAAAATAGCTGCTCCCATTACTGTATTCTGAAACGATACAGTCTGCCAACTTAACTAGCATATCGCTTCTGCCTTCATTCCTGTTCTGCTGCGAGAGCTGAAGGGGTTGTAAGGCTTTGTTTTTAAAATCAGGGATGGGGAACCTGTGGCTCTCCAGATATTGGTGAGTTTCAGATCCCATCATCCCTGACATGGCTATGCAGGAGCAGGAACAGCTGAAGATGCAAGTTTGTCTGCTGGTGTTGTAAATCTGTACGGTTGAAAATCTGTTTTCTCTATTGTGTTTGGCTTGAATTGCTCTTTCCCATCTAAGATTAGGGCCTGGAAAGTGCATGCCCCCCAACATCCTGCCTAGCTTGCCCCGTAGCTATCCAGGAGGGCGGTGAGCGTGCGAAAGCAAACTGCTGAGCCGCAACCAGATGCATCCAGCCTAGAACCTGTGGCTGACTGAACTGCAGTGCTCTGACATGTGCCTTGCGTGCGCCATACGACCTTTCCGCACGGACCCGTCGGTCCCCGTCTTGCAGATCCTGACTTCCTCCCTTCCCCTGCTTCCCCTCCTGGTTTTTTGCAGCACACCAGTGTGGAGAGCGACGCCGGGCTCCATTCTTCCGCAAGCACTTTCTCCACCTCCTCCAGCACCGTCTCGGTTGCGCCCCCCGTGGTCAGCGCCTCCTCGAGCCTGAGTAGCGTCAGCAGCCTGGGCCTGAGCCTCAGCGGCAACTCTACGGTGACCGCCACGACCCGCAGCTCTGTTGCTACGACGTCAGGTGCTTCCTCAAGGCTCTAGGCCTGGCCAGCGGCTAAAATGCATGTGTGTGCATGAGAAAGAAGAGAGGGGGGGTGTTCCCTTTCCCCTGCTTTTTTAAACACTACTTTACATTCTGTTCCTGCAGCTGTTGATTCATATATACATTTCTGCTCTTCCCTCTTGTGGACAATGTCCCTCTCCGTAAGGCAAGGAAAGTGCAATCTCTTTAGCAGCCAGCAAGTGGTGAGCTTTGAGCTCCCTTCAGCCTCTTTTGTCTGCTTTGAGCAGAGAGAGAGAAAGATTGTGTGTGTGTTTGTGTTTGCCGGCACCAAACTGGAGCTGATGTGACTGTCATTCATATAATATTACTATTATTTATAAAAACGAGTACACCGCCCTTCATCCAAAGAGCCCAAGGCAGTTTACAGCAGAAAAATACAGAATGAGAATACTGTTACCTTGGTTCTTGAACTGAATCCATTCTGGAAGTCCGTTCAACTTTCGAAAATGTTCGGAAACCAAGGCGCAGCTTCCGATTGGCTGCAGGAGCTTCCTGTACACCATCGGAAGTCGCGTTGGACGTTTGGCTTCCAAAAAAAAAGTTCGCAAACCAGAACAGCCACTTCCGGGTTTGCGGCATTCAGGAGCCAAAATGTTCGAATCACAAGGCATTCGAAAACAAAGGTACAACTGTACATAATAAAACAATAACAAATCACACACACAAACACACACATTTTTTAAAAGCTGTAGAATAATAATCAGCCTGGTTGAAGAGAGATGTTTTCACCTGGTGCCTGAAGATACGGAACAAAGGTGTTTAGGTGAGCCTCCCTGGGGAGAACATTCCACAAAGAGGGAGCCACAACAGAAAAGGCCCGTTCTCATGTTTCCACCCTCTGGATCTCTCATGGAGGAGGCACACGTATAAAGGGGGGGGGGATTTTAACAATGGAGAGTGCCGGCAGAGCTGTGCTTATATGGCTGGTTGCTCTCGCATGTCCTGCCCTCTATAAAAGAGTCCAGATGTTGCTGCGCTACAGCTCCTACGAGCCATTGGCCTCCTATGGGGGGCTGATGGGAGTTGTGGGGGGGAGGTCACAGGTTTGCCCCAGCCCTGTAATAAAGCAAGAAGTGGGGAGAACACTTTGAGCACCCTCTGTGCCACACATTCTGAGGCACAGGTGCGCCTTCATTGCGTTGGCCCTCCAATCCCTCCTTTTCAGCTATGTCTCTAGTCCCTGTGACTAGTTTAGTTTAGAGCAGGACTGGATAAGGTTGCTGCTGTACTTGCAGGTCCCATCACCCCTGGGCATTGGTCACACTGACTGTGGCTGAGGGGAGCTGGGTCCAGCAATGCTTGGAGGTACCCCTGGCATAGACTATAGGATCACAGAGGTTGGTACAGACCTCCAAAGTCATGTAGTCCTTCCCTCTACTGATGAAGGAAGTCCAGTGCTAACAATACTGAGCTGAATATACCAAAAGCCTGAACTGGCCTAAGTCAGCTTCCTGTGTCCCTAAGCCAGGGATGGGGAACCTTCTGCCCTCCAGGTATTTCCAAACCACAACTCCCATCATCCCATGCTGTTGGTTGGGGCTGAGGGGAGCTGGAGTCCAGCAACATCTGGAGTGCCACAGGGTCCCCATCCCTCCTTTGCACCCCTGCAAGTGCACTTATGTGGTCCCTGATTGGTTGGGATATGTGTCTTAAGGACAGGTGTGGAATACTTGTGGCCAGATGTTGCTGCACTACAACTCCCATTATCCCTGATCATTGGCCATGCTGGCTGAGGTTGATGGGAGCTGGAGTCCAATAACATCTAGGGACAGCGAGCTTTGGACTTGCCATCTTCTGCACACTGAAGCACACACTCAGCTATGCTCTCTCTCTCTCTTAATTGTAAGTCTCCCTGCCTCTCAGTGCCTGTGGGAGAGGGGGGGCAGTGGTCCTGGGATGTCCGTAGTTAACTCTCCTTTCTCCCCATAGGGAAGGCTCCACCCAACCTGCCTCCAGGTGTGCCGCCATTGCTGCCGAACCCGTACATCATGGCTCCAGGGCTCCTGCACGCCTACCCGGTGAGTAGGGGCCGCTTTACAGTTCCATGCCAGTAGATCCTGCCTGGCTCTTGACCATAGCATGGCAGGAGGGACAGAGCATGGGAAACCAACCTGGAGTCGGTACCAGATGCAGTCAAAGCAGCCTCCAGCCTGCTTGTGTTGCAACATCTGACTCTGACAAAAAAACAACAACCCCAAGACCTTTGAAATAATCCTGGTTTATGGGAAGCGGATCCAAACAAACATAAAATACAATGCAGTCCAAAAAGGAACGTCCCTTGTGAGAGACACAGGCCTCTCCCTAACCTGCTGCTTCTCTTGCAGCCGCAGGTTTATGGCTACGACGACCTACAGATGCTTCAGACGAGATTCCCCTTGGTGAGTTAAATTCAGCCCTCCCTCTGCCCTCTTAAAATAACATCATCATTGCTACTTAGAAAACATGCCATCTCCCACTGTTCTGCATTGCATAGCAGGACACCTTTGTTCTTTTCTTGCAATGTTTGTAACACTTTCATAATGGAGCAGACTGGAATAATCTTAAATGCACCCCCCCCCCCCCGGAAATAAACCAAAAATAAATTGTCTTTGTCCGTGGTATTTGTATGCCACCCCGCAACATCCGCAAAACCTGTGTGACACCTGGGAGTGGTACTTTGCTAGTAACTAATAAATGAGCCCAGTTTTTGAACAAAGTTACTGCTTTCGGTCTTCTTCTTCGGCTGCCCCTTTGGATATAGCTCTTGTTTTTCACAAGGACACCAACGTTTTTACTTGGGGTAGAGCCATGCTGTGCCCATTTAAAGCACAAGGCTTCCTCCAAGGAATCCTGGGAATTGTAATGTCCCCCTTCCAGAGCTACAGCCCCCAGCATCCTTAGCAGACAACAGTTCTCAGGATTCTTTGGGGGAAGTCTTGTGCTTCAAATGTGTGCTGGGGTTGCTTTCTGGTCCCTGGAGGCCAATTCCCTCCTCCTCCTCCTCCCCAGTCGAGATGAGCATCCTTAGCTTCTCCGCCTGCCTCTCTTCCAGGACTACTACAGCATCCCGTTCCCCACACAGACCACCCCGCTTACTGGAAGAGATGCCAGCTTGAGCAGCAATCCTTACTCTGGTAGGAGACGGGCAAAGCCCCGGTTGGGGAAGGGAGTTGGGTTTAAGCCACCTGGGAAGGGCAGTTTAGTTGTCGTCCTAATCAGACTAATTATGTAGGTTTCTGTTCAACTAACTTACTTATTTCCAGTATTGATATCCTGTCCATCAGTCAAAGAGGCTCTCCAAGGGACAATGCAGTTCCTTTCCTGAGGCTTGCAATCTAAAAGACATGACACATGAAGGAAAAGGGAATGGGGAAGGGAGCGACACGAACTGCAGAGCATGACGACATCTTACATTCTTCTTTATATAGGAAGATACTGCTAGAAAACTGACTTGGTGGCACCAAGCTAGGTCCTTTGGGTGGGTTTTTTGTGGGTTGCCACTTACCGTATTTTTCTGTGTATAAGACGACCCCTATTTTTTTGAACCCAAAATTAGGAAATCAATATTTTAGGGTTGCCATATCTTTAGAAGTGAAAATCCGAACGATCGGCGGCAGTGAAAAGTTGCTCAGCCTTTTGGGGGCAATCGCCCTCAAAGCCGTTGAGCTTTTTTTTTTTGGCAAACCAAGACCCACCCACCGCCCAATCGCCCTGCTGAACACCATGCTCTGGCCCACCCAAGCCAAAAACCCAGACATTTGATGGACTCCTGTGCATTCACTATCCGTGTAGAAGATGACCCCCAATTTTGGACTAAAAGGGGTTGGGTTTTTTAAAAACAAATTTTTTTGTCTTATACGCTGAAAAATACAGCGTATTTATTCTAAGTATTTACAAACATCATTTGCGCAGAAAATGGAGCAAGGTAGTGGACAACATGCAGATGCAGCTATCAGTAATGTGTCGTAATCTCCCTACATTGCTAGAGAAGGGCTGTGGCAAACTAGATGCACTCTTTTGCCATTGGGACCCTACAGGTGCCACATTCTCACTCTGCCCTTCCCCCCCCCCAAGGTGACCTTACGAAGTTTGGCCGCGGTGACGCCTCTTCCCCCGCGCCGGCCACCACCCTGGCCCAGCCGCAGCAGAACCAGACTCAGACGCACCACACCACCCAGCAGACGTTCCTGAACCCGGCCCTGCCTCCCGGCTACAGCTACACCAGCCTGCCCTACTACACCGGAGTCCCGGGGCTGCCCAGCACCTTCCAGTATGGGCCAGCTGTGTTCCCCGTGAGTGCCGGCCTGCTGTGGAGCTGTGGGGCAGGGATGGAGCCAGACCCGGCCGCTTCCTCCCACCCTGCTCACTCCCCAGCCCTTTGCTTTCCCCAGGTGGCTCCCACTTCTTCCAAGCAGCACAGCGTCAACGTCAGCATGAACGCCTCGGCCACCCCCTTCCAGCAGCCCAGTGGCTACGGCTCCCATGGATACAACACTGGTGAGTAGGTGGGGTGGCCGCAATAGTTTAAGCAGCCCTGAGGGAGGGCGTGAGATCGTCTGCAAGGGGCATCATTCGCCACGGTTCTCTGTGTGGTGCCAGTGTGGTGGTGGGAGCCAGTGTGGTGTTGTGGTTAAAAGTGGTAGACTCGTAATCTGGGGAACCGGGTTCGTGTCTCCACTCCTCCACATGCAGCTTCTGGGTGACCTTGGGCTAGTCACACTTCTTTGAAGTCTCTCAGCCCCACTCACCTCACAGAGTGTTTGTTGTGGGAGAGGAAGGGAAAAGGAGATTGTTAGCCGCTTTGAGACTCCTTCAGGTAGTGATAAAGCGGGATATCAAATCCAAACTCCTCTTCTTCTTCTTCTTCTTCTTCTTCTTCTTCTTCTTCTTCTTCTTCTTCTTCTTCTTCTGCCTTGGCGAGGCTTGCTGGGCGACAGCAAGGGACCAAGCAGAACTCCCTGCTACTAGAAATTCTGCAGGCAGGCCCTTCCATTGCAACCTTTTAAATGCCTGCTGAAAACTTGGGTTCCGCCAGGCTTAGTATGCAGGCCAACATCTTTCAGCAAGAGTTACCATGATTTCTGACTTTTAACTTTCATATATGGTTTTTGGGTACAATTGTTGTAAGCAGTATATGGATATTTTTATAAATATAACGGAGCGGTTCATTTTGAAAAATAGAGCCAAAGGCCAATATGGTGCTGTCCAGATGCTGCAGGAACCAGCTCCAATCATCCCCAGCTAAGATAGCCAGTGGGTAGCGATCATAGGATTATAGAGCTGGAAGGGACCCCAAGGGTCATCTGCAATGCGCGAATCTCAGCTAAAGCATCCATGACAGATGGCCATCCATCCTCTGCTTAAAAACTTCCAAAGGAGCAGAACCCACCGCCTTCTGAGGAAGACCGTTCCACTGTCGAACAGCTCTCACTGTCAGAAAGTTCTTCCTGGTGTTTAGCTGGAATCTCCTTTCTTGTAACTTGAAGCCATTTGTTCGAGTACTACCCTCCAGAGCGGGAGAAAACAAGCTTGCTCCATCTTCCATGAGACAGCCCTTGAGATATTTGAATTGCTATCATAGCTTCTCTTTTCCGGGCTAAACATACCCAGCTCCCTCAACCGTTCTTCATAAAGCTTGGTTTCCAGACCTTCGATCATCTTGGTCACCCTCCTCTGCACACGTTGCAGCTTGCCAACATCTTTATTAAATTATGGTGCCGAGAGCTGGACTCTAGGTGTGGCCTGACCAAGGCAGAATAGAGTGGGAGTATTACATCCCCTATCAGGACACTAGACTTCTGTTGATGCAGCCTAGAATAGCACAAGCTTTTTTTGCTCCTGAGAGTTGCCATCTGGAGGACCAAAAGTTCCCTGGGGTAAATCATCTGGGGCTAGATAAACCCCATGGTCTGACTTCAGACAAGGCGGCTTTGCATGCTCATAATATTAGAGTCTGTTTTAAAATGCTATGGCCATCCTTTGAATCAGGCAGAGGCAAACTCTGGCCCTCCAGATGTTTGGAACTACAGTTCCCATCATCCCTGACCACTGGTCTTGTGAGCTAGGGGTGATGGGAATTGTAGTCCCAAACATCTGGAGGGCCGGATTTTGCCTATGCCTGCTTTGACTCCTTCATTGGGTTGGTGCTCTTGATGGCCCCACATTTCTCCACAGGTTCCATCAGATTCGTTCATTTGTAGTTTCATTTGCATGCCTCTTTCCCGCAAAAAGAATAGTGCTCAAATAGGTTGAACAGCAAAGAAAACAGGAGCGTGTCGCAAAATCAACCACTGCAAAAGCCATTTCATAACGGCACCATAGCGGCAAATATACCGGCATACAAAAAGAAAAACCCCAGCACTTCATTACTGTAACTGAAACAAGATTATGTTAGCGTTAGACCTCCTGGCAACAGCAAAATAACAAGGGAGCTTCGTTGTCTCACTTTGGTCCCAGAAACACCCTTTCCATTCTGTTGCTCACAGTCCCTCTCCTGCAACAACTTGCAAGGCTTCCAAAGGCTGCGGTTGGGGTAGCTGGGAACACCCACCCTGGTTTTGCTCCCAGATACAGACCCTGCACTGCTTAATCAGGAAGGCAGGCACAGACACGGCGTTAGGTAGGGCCTACACTCCAAGGAACCTAGTCTGCATCAGTATGGTAAAATGTGCATCTAGCCACTGAGACCACCTGGGCGTTCCAATGACAGAGCAGCACTGCCAGACTGTGAACCTTTTCCTTCTGGGGAAGACAATTGGCCAGTTTCTCAGACACGGGAGCCCCTCTCCCACAGTGCCTCCCTCTTGCCAGGAGACAAGCTCAGCTTGTTCTGCTTCTTGCACCTTGCCACTGCATCCCAGCTGATGTTTGCACATGTACACCAAAGCCAGCCTTTGATTTTGCAAATACATGATATGGCTAGGAGGCTGTTCTCGCCCTCAAATCGCTCTGGGAAAGAGCTAGGGGAGGGGAGGGGAGCCAGGAGGGGAGGAGTTTGGGCTTTGTATGCGACCAACCAAGCTAACTGCTAACGCCGCTTTGTTCCCCCCCCTCTCCAGGTGTGTCAGTAACATCCAGTAACACAGGAGTACCAGACATCTCTGGTTCTGTTTACTCCAAAACGCAGGTTAGTGCTGCAATGTGGGAGGTGGCTCCTGAGTGTGCTGTGTGAGGTTTGGGTGCCTGGCTGCCTTGCAGTAATGCAGGTGGAGTGTAGGAGCAAAGGAACTGCCCTGGTTTCCCCACCAAAATCTCCCCTTCCCCTGCTGAAAAACAAGACAATCACAAAAAACGGTGGAGGGGGCCCTGAAAAATACAGGCAACTCGTTTTAGGCGGAAGCTGTATAACGAAGGTGCCAGGTGCTCCTGTGTGCGGAAGGTTTCCCACAATTTTGGGGCTGCCACAGAGAAGGCCCTCTCCTTGGCCAGCCCCTCCCTGGGCCTACTGAGGGAGGCAAAACTACCAAGCAGGTCCCATCTAGCAGGTCTGTAGGGAAGGATCTGATCTTTCAGATATCTGGGGCCTGAGTGGTTTAGGGCTTTAAACCCTTAACGTGAGCACCTGGAATTGGGCCCAGAAATGAACTGGCAACCTGTTTTCAAAGAGGGCTTGTGTGTGATCTGAATGGAACCCCAGTGGGTAATCTGACAGCTGCATTTCGGACCGCTTCTGAGTCATTTTCAAGGGCAGCCGCACGTGGAGTGCGTTGCAGATGGCCAGATATTGCTGCACTCCTGACTCTCATCATCCCTGACCATTGAGCCACCCTGGCTGCTGCAGGGACTGATGGGAGCCTGGCAACACCAGGAACTGGGGGTGGGGGTGGGTGGGATGGTGACGAAGGTTCCCTGGCAGCGACATAGGAGACGGTTGGGGTATAATTCCTGTCCCTAAGCGCCCCTCTGTGTGTATGTGTACCCAGCAGCAGTCGTTCGAGAAGCAGGGATTCCACACCGGAACCCCCACGGCCTCCTTCAACCTGCCGTCAGCGCTGGGCAGTGGCGGCCCCATCAACCCTGCCACCGCCGCAGCATATCCGCCGGCCCCGTTCATGCACATCCTGACCCCTCATCAGCAGCCGCACTCCCAGATCTTGCACCACCACCTGCAGCAGGATGGGCAGGTAAGGTCGGGTCCCAATACACCTTCCCTCCTTTGGGCAACCACCACCTGTCTCCCGGTCCCTCCTTTTTCTCCTCCTCCTCCTCCATCTCCATCCCCCTCATTGCACAGAGACGTAAAACAACACACCTCATGCACACGCAGTAGGGAAGGCCTTGGGATACTTTTCTAAGAGGTGCCTTGACCGCCCCAGTTGCTGGTTCGTTACCCAGTCCACTTCTCCCCTCCCGCCACATCCCAGACTCGTCCTCGCACACTTGGGTCCAGGGGGGCTGTCATAACGTCTCCTTGTATTTTCCATATCCTCGGCCTGCTTCCACCTTCCCAAAACAGTCGATTTTGTACTTCCAACGCCAGCAGGAAGACCAGGTAACGAACCTCTTGGAAAGGGGTGATCGCTTGCGCCCATCCTGCTGCGCCCTGGTGGCCGTGGTCAGTCTTTGCTGTAGGCTAGGGAGCTGCAGGGAAGCTTGCATTCCATTCCTCCTGTGTGTGTGCCAGCCTCCCATCATTCCTCCCTGCCTGTTGACCGGAGGCTCCTGGGAGTCTAGCAGAACCTGGAAAAGGCCGCCAGTTCCCCCAGCTCTGCCCCAGACAGCTGTGGGCATAAAAACACAACCACACACACAAAACATGCACAGGGCGACAGACCCACATGCCGTAGAAATCTTCTTTCCCTGCTCCTCCCTCTGTCCTGGGGCTGGTCGATGGTGAACCAGCCTTGCGCATCCTCCCTAGGGAGAACGGAGCAAAGGCAGGACGTGTTGGAAGTGAGGCAGCACGTCGTGAGCAGAATCGGAGAGTTTGAAGGGACTCCAAGGGTCATCTAGTCCAGCCCCCACAGCCACAGTTAAAGGAATTCCCGGAAGATGGCTGGGCAACCTCTGCCTAGAAGCCTCCAACAAAAGTTCCAAGCTGTTCCACCATCAAACAGCTCTTACCTCCAGGAACGAGGCTGTCCAACTGAGTTCCCTCCGGATGACGCTGGTTGGCAGCGCCCATCATCCCTGAGCGTTGTTCTGGGGTGCTGGTGGGAATTGCAGTCCCGCAGCATCTAAAGGGCACCACGTTGGCTATCCCTGGTGATGAGCTTTAACCGTGCGCTGATACCGTGCACTGTGTTAAGAAGCACTTGCTCCCTCTACCATATTGTGTCTTGTGCAATGTGGATTCCCCGCCACAGAATACTGGGATCCAAGTCAGCTTGATGAATAGAATAAAATTAAATTAAAAGTTGTCCAGCTTAGGTCTCCCACCTCAGATCTGAAAGGCCAAACACAGATAAGCTGCAGGTGCCGTTACGCTAAGCAGGCAGAGTTGTCCAAACTATCGGCTATGATTTGATATCTAACAGCAGCTGTTGGGGTCCTGCCCCACCAAGTCATAAACACTCCACGTCAGATTTTGCAACTAGAATTGGAGTACCTTGCTTTCCCAGTCTACCCAACGGCACAGTAGGATTTGGGACAACACAGGGAGTGTTTGTGGCAGTTTGCTATGGTCCTTGGCCATTGGTGGCACAGTCCAGGCTCTTTCCTCAGAGTAGAGGGAGGGAAGATCTACTGATAAGTTGCCACTTGCCATGGAATTGGCAAAGTTTTCTGACTTCCCCTCGTTTGGCAGCAGTGGGAGCAGAAGGTTCTTTCCAAACCCTGAATTGGCAGTTCTCAAATGCAGAGATTTACTTGTTTACACAGGTCATCCCCATGCATGTCTCCTGGAGTATGCTTGGCTTCACACACACCCCCACCCAAAACTGGCATTTTGTGCATCTCTCCACACCCACCCTGTGCTGCACTTGGCTCTGGCTGGTGGACTAACAAAAGCCCGATCAAAACCCCCAAAGCCCTCCCTGGCCTTGCTCTGGAGCCAGGCTGCGAGACACTTGTGGGGTCCTCCAGATGTTGCTGGACTACAACTCCCATCATCCCTGACTTATTTGCCTTGCTGGCTGGTGGGAGCTGCAGTCTAATGTTTTGGGTCTGCAGCTGGTTTTTTTTTTTTTGACTACAACTCCCATCATCCCTAGCTAGCGAGACCAGCGGTCAGGGATGATGGGAATTGTAGTCTGAAAAGAGCTGGAAACCCAAGTTGGGGAAACACTGATCTAGAGGCACCCAGGGTTTTACGCATTCCTGTTGCTGGCAAGAGAAGCAACCTCTTTTCTTGAGTTGCTTTACTCATTTCACATGTTGATGGGTTGCTGGAGCCTGTTTCATGCCTCCAAATAAGGCCTGGGGAGCTGAGCTAGCAGCTAGTCGAGCCTCGCTCACCTTCTTTCTCTCTCCCCCCCCCTTCTTCCCCTGCTTTCCTTCCTGCACAGAGCGGCACTGGGCAGCGCAGCCAGGGCACCTCCATCCCGCAGAAGTCGCAGGCGAACAAGTCTGCCTACAACAGCTACAACTGGGGCGCCAACTGAGGAGAGGCTCAGAGGCGGCTCCACACACTTCAACCAAGAGACGAACGGAAGGACGACAGCGATCTACCCAAGAAGGAAGGACCCCAGAAGGAAAGGAGAGCTCCCCTGCCCTCGGCACGGCCCTGCAACAGCCCCGGCGGACCCCAGCCAACATGGCTTTGGCCTCGGCATCCTCTCCCCCCCCTCCCTCCAGCCACCTTCTTCCCTCCCCTTCCCCATTGTATGTAATATAGAATTTGTATCTTTTTTCTTTCCTTTCTCTCTCTCTCTCTCTCTTTCTCTGCATTCATTCAGATTACGAGCTGTTCAGCCGTAGGGGCCTTTTGTTTCATTTCGTTTTTCTACTCCCCTCTTCCCTCCCACCCACCCACCCGCCAGAAAAAGGAAGGGAAAAAAGAAGAAGTACCGCCTAACGGATCCAAAGGAGTCACATCTGGAATCCTCTCTCTCTCTCTCTCTCTCTCTCTCTCTTTCTTTCTTTCTCTCTCTCTCTCTCTTTCTCTCTCTCTCTCTCTCCCCCCTCTCCTCCTCCTACAATGCCCCCCTTTATTATTAGGAATAAGATCAGTAATTGATATGAACCGCATTGTAAGATTAATTAGTTGAAGTGTTTTTTTTGTACTGTGTTCTAAATTTAATGGATAAATGTGTCTTGTATATAAAAACGAAAACCCCACTCTGTTCTTTGGGCCTTGCGTTTTCCATCCATAGTTTGACTGTGTGTGTGTGTGCGTGCATGTGCGCATGCGCACTTAGAGGGGGCCTGCCAGGCAGCTCCAGCCCCTCTCCAAGCCTGTTTTATTCCCCACAATGACTGCTGTGTTTGTGTGTTTTCTCTACCCAACCCACAATAGCAGGGGTCAGCAGGCTTTTTCAGCAGGGGACCGGTCCACTGTCCCTCAGACCTTATGGGAGGCCAGACTAGATTTTGAAAAAAATAATTCCTATGCCCCACAAATAACCCAGAGATGCATTTTAAATAAAAGGACACATTCTACTCGCAAAAACACAGACAGTCCGGATTTAGAAGGCGATTGGGCCGGATCTGGCCCCTGGGCCTTAGTTTGCCTACCCATGCACAATAGGGTCACAATCTCTCTCCTCAACCTCTCTCCTCCTTCCATCTTCCACTTTCTCTTGCCTACCAGAGAAAGCCTCTCTCTCTCTCTCTCTCACACACACACACACACACACCAGGCAGGTCATGGTGCCTCCTCTCTCTCTCTCTGCCTCCCTCCCCACCCCCCCTATTTGGGTCCTGATATTTTACAATATTAAAAAAAAAGTAACAGTAACAAGAGCAGCACACACACCCCAAGCCATAAATTGCTTAATTAGCCAAAGGCCTGGGAGAAGGAATATTTTTTGCTTGGTGCCCAAAGTTATGTAATGAAGGTGCCAGGTGAACTTCCCAGGGGAGAGCATCCCACAAGCGGGGAGCCACTGCAGAAAAGGCCCCGTTGGTTGTCGATGTCCTCCCAACCTCTCACGGAAGAGGCACACAAAGAAGGGCATCAGATGATGAGTGCAGGGTCCTCCGGGTATGAGGAAAGGTGGTTCTTGAGGTGTTGCAGGGCTGCTCAGTATCTGCAGATCCTGCTTTGCTCACTCCCCCAGAAAGACCAAGGATAAGTGGCTATTCAAGAGGGGTGGATTATTCAAGCAGTTTCCCCAATGCCCCACCCCAAGATATCCCTTTCCATGCACCACCACCCCAAATATCCCTTCTCTAGAACCATTAGCCTGTGGATCTTTGGACTGGCGGAGGAATTCCTGGAGGCATCTGGGTCCAAAGTTGTTCTATGGCAGCCTTGAATATTGTGTACTGTGTCCAGTTCTTGGCACCACAGTTCAAGAATGATATTGAAAAGCTGGAACGTGTCCAGAGGAGGGCAACCAAAATGGTCAAAGGCCTGGAAACTGTGCCTTATGACGAACGGCTTAAGGAGCTGGGCATGTTTAGCCTGGAGAAGAGAAGGTTAAGGGGTGATATGATAGCCATGTTCAAATATATAAAAGGATGTCATATAGAGGAGGGAGAAAGATTTTCTGCTGCTCCAGAGAAGTGGACACGGAGCAATGGATTCAAACTACAAGAAAGAAGATTCCACCTAAACATTAGGAAGAACTTCCTGACAGTAAGAGCTGTTCAACAGTGGATTTTGCTGCCAAGGAGTGTGGTGGAATCTCCTCCTTTGGAGGTCTTTAAGTAGAGGCTTGACAGCCATATGTCAGGAATGCTTTGATGGTGTTTCCTGCTTGGATGGCCCTTGTGGTCTCTTCCAATTCTATGATTCTACAATTTGTTGTCCAAGGGTGGTAGCAAAACCTTGTGTTCCTTAACTATCGTACAAAACTGAACCTGCATTTACGTCTTTAAGTAATTAGGTGGTGTATAATAATGAAAAGCAGAGGGCCTGCCAGCCAGCCTGCTTACAATCAATAAACCTGAAATAAACTGAAGATTGAATGGAAATTGAGAGATCTCCAGTTATCAGCATTCTTGCAGGCAACGGAGGCTTTTCCATCAATCTCTGGGAGGCTAAAATGGGGAGTGAACCACGTACGATGTAATAATAATACTTGGTGCCCTCTCGCAGCGCCTGTCAACAATCGCTCTTAAGGTACTCTATTTTCTCTATTGATTTACAGGGGCTCTTGGGGAACGTTGGGATTGAACTCGGAAACTTGCGCATTGCATCAGTCTATTCACGAATAAGTCTATGAGCCATAGCTGCCAAGTTTTCCCTTTTCTCGCGAGGAAGCCTATTCAGCATAAGGGAAAATCCCTTAAAAAAGGGATAACTTGGCAGCTATGCTATGAGCCGCCGGAGAGGAGAACGTCAGTTCTATCTTTAGGGTGTCGTTTAGAGGTAGCGTCGTGAAGCCTGGCTCGCTTTACGGCCGCCATATAAGGGTAGACGGGGGAGGAGGAAGGGGCGTTTCACAGCAGAGTGGCGGAAGCGCGAAGGGAGGCGTGGCGGTTTTGCTTTACGGCTGGCCGCGGAATGAGCCTCTACGACGTATTTCGGGGTTTCTTCGGCTTCCCCGGGGAGCGGAGGTGAGACTGGAAGCCCTGGGAGATCAGGGTCTTCCTTGCTTCTTATTTTATGCGCAAATCCGTTGCCCCCTCTCCTCTAAGCTTTTCAAAGCTTGGCAGGCGGAAATCCCACCGGGGCAGCTTCCCTTCCAACACCTTAGGGCTACGCTGGCCGAGTTTCTGCCTGCCTTGCTGCTGGCAAAGCGATCGCATTATTAAGTAAGACCTCATTCCAAGTAATCCGCCTGTTTGGTGACGTTTTAAGGACGTGTGGGTATCTTGCCCTTCCCCAAAGGCAGCTGGAGGCTCCCCGGCCCCCCTTGCAACAACCCTGCGAGGTAGGCTGCGCTGAGGGAGATGGGCTGGCCCAAGCCCCGCCCCGGATTTTATCCCCAAGTGGAGATTTAAACCTGGGTCCGTCCATGCAATCGTTTTTAGCCATTATGTACAGGTGAAACTCGGAAAATTAGAATATCGTCAAAAAGTGCATTTATTTCAGTAATGCAACTTATTATTTTTTTCTTTTTCTTCTAATTTTTACAAATGCTTTCTTTTGGAAATTCCACAGTAATAAAACAAATAGTTACAATAATACAAAAATAAACACCGCTATTACATTTCATTAATTCCATTCCATTTATAATTGACCCGCCTAATGACAAATAATTACAATTACAACAAATAAAGGCTTGACATATCTTGCTTTGCATGTCATGCATCTATCTCATATATTGTTTCACCTTTTAAATTGCATTACTGAAATAAATGCAGTTTTCGACAATATTCTAATTTTCCGAGTTTCATCTGTAGTTACGAGCTGTGGTTGCATCATGCGCTTTATGCTATTTTGATTTTTGTTTATTTAAACAGAAATCGAGTACAGCCTAACAGTAAATAAGGCTGAGCAAGCACATTAACATTGAAAGCAAACCCCCCAAGAACACCTCTCCCCTTCTCCCCGTTGTTGCTACAGGCCCCGCGACCCCTTCTTTGGGGGAATCACACGGGATGACGACGATGAGGATGATGAAGACGGCTTTGGGGCGAGGCACCCCGGGGACTTTGGGTTCGGGTTCACATTCAGCCCAGGCGGGATGCGTTTCCACGACACCTTCGGGTTTGACGAGCTGTTCCAGGATTTCAACAACCTCTTCCAAGAGATGGGAGCGAGGAGTTTGCCATCTGGGCCCTTTGGTAGGCAAGATCTTGGGCGGTTTCAACTGGGTTTGCTAGGTCCTGCTAGGGTTGGCCCGGTTTGGAGGGAAATGGGCAAGTGGGAATTGAACCTGGGACCTTCTTCTCTCCCCTTAAAAAGACTGCAAGATTCTAGTCCTCGTGGTCCTGAATAAAGGGGAGCAACTCTCCAGATTTTCAGACAGCGGTTCCTCCGCAGGTGCTGTGCCCCTGAGCTGCAGCCTTAACCCCAGAGTAAATAAAATCAAAATGAACAACTGTTGTTTCTCTGCCCACAGATTTCCCAGAGCCACTGGCACCATCACCTGAGAAGAGGCAGACTCTGCGGGATTTCATGCTGAAACGTCCAGATAGCCAGAGGTCTAGCAGCCGAGCCCTAGAGGACGACTCAGGCCCCACAGCTCCAGAGAGGAGGCCCTGGCAGCCGTTCCAAGGGGTGTGTGGTGCTCTCAACTCTGGACCACTCCTGACATGATGCCTCATCTTTGCCTATTGGTTTAGACTAGTGTGTTTGGTACCCCATTCTGCTACAGGAAAGGCTCCCAGATTGGCTTATGTATAATCATTTAAATCAAAGAGTCCCTGCCCGCAGGCTTGCATCCGAAGAAAAAACACAGCACACGAGGGAAAGGGGACAGGGAGGGAAGAGGAAAAAAGCAAACTCGGGTACCAGTTCTTAAACAGGTAGGAACTGTCTGACGAAGAAAAGCTGAGGGACTGAGCTCTCTTCTCTCCCACTGAGGTAGCCAAGTGGAATGGCTGCAGTTCTGGGAGAGAAAGCCTGGTATATGGGGTTGGGCAGGGGCGGTGGCCAGACAGATGGGAACAGTCTACTCTTTAAACAAATCCCCAAAGTCAGGGATCATTGCAAAGGAATTACTTGGTTTGATCTGTTCTGCCCATACTGCAGAATGAGTTGGAAGACTGAGGTGGTAGAATTCGAGGTGGCACTACGTCACATGACCGGTAGGAACACACGAAGCTGCCTCATTCTGAATCAGGTTATTGGTCCATCTAGTTCAGTTCTGCCAACACTGACTGGCAGTGGCTGCTGAGGATTTTTAGACAGGGAGTCTCTCCCAGCCCTGCCTGGAGGTGTCACAAATTGAACCTGGGACCTTCTTCATGCAAGAAGCAGGTGCTCAACCACTGAGCTACAGCTCTGTCCCTTAAATTTTGAGGGGCACGGTGATATTTCTGCACAATCTCACAGAAACACATGCTTAAAAAAGAAAAAGACCTTTTCCATAGGAAATGAGCACGTCACAGATAGGGCTGTTGTAGCATTTCCCCCCGATAGGCTACTTTTCTGCAGGCAGGGGGTTATTTACACGGATGGATGGAATTTAGATCCTGCCCTTCCTCTCCAAGGAGCCCAAGGCAGCAAACCAATACACTATATATATAGCTATGCCTCCTACTCTGGACATGGGTGGTGCTGTGGTCTAAAACCACTGAGCCTCTTGGGCTTGCTGATCGGAAGGTCGGCGGTTCGAATTCCCGTGACGTAGTGAGCTCCTGTTGCTGTGTCCCAGCTCCTGCCAAACTAGCAGTTTGAAAGCACGCCAGTACAAGTAGATAAATAGGTACCGCTGTGGCGGGAAGGTAAATGGCGTTTCCGTGCGCTCTGGCTTCTGTCATGGTGTCTTGTTGTGTCAGAAGCAGTTTATTCCTGCTGGCCACATGACCCGGAAAGCTGTGTGTGGACAAACGCCGGTTCCCTCAGCCTGAAAGTGAGATGAGCGTCGCAACCCCATAGTCGCCTTTGACTGGACTTAACCATCCAGGGGTCCTTTGCCTTTACCTTTATAGGCAGCTATATAACAAAAACATTCTAAAACCAATAACAATTTAGAACATTCTAAATGCAATTAGAGTTGAAAACAATACTCCTTGCAATGATCTCAGAGTTGCTTGGAACAGTCTTCTTTGGCAAGCAATTACCTGGGTGAAGAGAAGTGTTTTTACAATTTCTCCTGGAAGTTAATAATGATGGAGAGGGCATTCCACAACTGGGGAGCCATCACTGAAAAGGCCCTGTGAATGCTGATTGGATAGCCAGTCTTTCAATTGCTCTGCCATATCACTCTGCCATCTCCTTCTGCATTTGTTCTTTTCTTCTCCCATCACTCTCACACTCTTTCACAGGCCTTATTGACTGCATTCTCTGTTGTTGTTTTTTACAGCTGCGAGGGACTGATCCACCTCTCCCAGAACTGAAAGATACCCCAAAGGAAGACAGAGGTCAGGGCAAATGGCGGGGAAGGAACAGTGGTTGGTTTGGGGGCAAAACATCCGAAGAGCCACATGTCTGGGTCTTTTGAGACCACCCAGATTATCCATGAGTATTTTGGAAATGTCTGGGTGTCTGTATAGATGCTGTACGTGTGTATGTAATTTGCTGGGTGATGCAAGAATCTACCCTTTCGTTTTGGGAAGATAAACCCTCCATGTTCAGGAGCAGTATATCTCTGAGTACGTGTTCAGGGGTGGTGGTGGCTAGGGTTGCCATATTTCAAACAGTGAATATTCGGACAGAAAAGTTGTTGAGCATTTCAGGGGGGAGGGGGAGGCAAAATTATTGAGCTTTTTTTTTTTTTGCCCAGGGTTGTTGAGCTTTTAGGGCAAAGTCACAAACAAAACTACCATTTTGGAGCTATTTTTTTGGGAAACTGCCGGCGTGAGTTGCCATATGACTGGATTTTCCCAGACATTTCTCCGATTTCCACCAGGATGCTGCTGCCAAATGCAGTATTTGGGGAATTCCAGACGTATGGCAACCCTAGGTATGGCAGCAGGGGGCTGTTGCTTGTGATCTTCCCAGAGGCCTCTGTGTTTGGCCTCTGTGGGGAGCCAGATCCTGGACTAAGCCGTATCTGTTTTGCCAGGACAACTCTTGTGCATTCAAGTGCCTAGTCCTTATTGTTGCAGAGGAAAGCATCTCAGTTAAAAATGATTCACACTCTAAGCAAACGTGTTTTTACTTGCTGAATTTGTTTTCTTAAGGGGGGATTTGTGAGTCGAGGGGTTGCTGTAGAAACTTGGGTGTATTGTGGGAAGAATGGTGTGTGAGTGTGTGTGTGAGTATACAAACTGGCTCAGCTGATACCCGGTCACATTTTTATTACAGATCTGGACTCGCAGGTCACGTCCAAAGGGCTCGAGACTATTCTTCCGCCAGCCCAACCCCGGTCATATTTCAAAAGCGTCTCAATCACAAAAGTGGTAGCACCAGATGGGGTAAGTGGCAAAGCTTCTTTCATCCAGAATGTGTGTGTGTGTGTGTGTGTGTGTGCGCACGCACGCACGCATGAATGGGTATGTATACCAGGTTAGCCTTATGCAGAATAGTCCCATTCAAAATCCATGGGCATGACTCACTTAGGCCCATTCATTTTGAAGATCTACTCTCAGGAGTACTTAGATGGTACTTGTGTCCATTAGATTTTTCACTCCTGAAAACTAGATTGTCTGCCAAGGAGAGGTTGAGAAGCAATGGTGATGGATAGGTTTATTTCATTGCGTTGAATATTTTATCTGTATTAATTGGCCTTGGGTGGTGGTTGGAGGGTAACATATCAATATGTAATATTGTTCTGTTCTGTCACTTTGTGGGGCCACCTGTTGGTGGCCATGCGAACTGCAACGTGATGACAGCCTGACAATTTTATTATATAGTGATATGTAGAGTATACTGCATTGATAATTTGGCAATCTGTTCTGCATTCAGATGAATTGAAGAGAGTGCCAAGCTGCATTGTGAAGTTAACTTTTTAACCTGGAAGCAGGGGGTGGTGCTGTTTGACTTACCTCTCAGGACCTCCTGGCTTTAAACTGAAAAATGGCAAACTACAAAATGGGCTCAGTAATTTCTTGACCATTTATTAATCTTCAAAACAGTTTAGGAAGAATGGACTCCTGAGGTCCCTGGGAATGTAAAGGTCTCCTCTGAATGTCGGCATGCCATTCCTCACACTGGATCCTACTGGATCCCCTTCTTGATGAGCAGAGACTATACTTCTACCCCAGGAATCTTCCCCTAATTTCACCCATCCCTTACACCCTCTTGCTTCAGACGGTGGAAGAGAGGCGGACGGTGCGTGACAGTCAGGGCCACAAGGAGACAGTTGTCACCCGCCAGAGCGGAGGGGAGCCACGTCCAGGGTTTGATGGTGGCCGGCAAGGAGGCTCAGGTGAGTGCAAGGAGGGGGGAGCCTGGTTCAAGAGGACTGTCACCTCATGCTGGCCTTTGAGGGTAAACAGTCACGAGAAACAGAGATTCGGCAAAGTGTGTGTTCTGCTGTTCCTGAGAAGCACACAGAATTGAGCTTCCTAAGAATCTGAACTTTTGCTTCTCTGGTTTATTAACTTCTGGGAGGAATTGTAAAAACACTTCTCTTCACCCAGGTAATTGGTTGCCAAAGAAAACTGTTCCAAGCAACCCTGAGATCATTGCAAGGAGTATTGTTTTCAACTGTAATTGCTTTTAGAATGTTCTAAATTGTTATCGGTTTTTGTTTTTTAAGTTTCTAGTCCTTATGTGTCAGTGAAGTTAAGTCTTCGTTCAAAGAAACAAAGCAGTCCAGGCCTAGCGAGCACAGCAACTCTTCCCCAGCAAGGTCTTGCCCCAGTGAGGCAGTTGTGAGGATGGAAAGTCCCCGCCTCTCTCTGAGGCTCCTCCCCGGGCCCTTCCCCAGCAACCTGAGAGTCCTTTGTCTTGTCACACTTTGCTGCACCCTCTTCATTGCCTCTTCTGGTTCTGGGAGACCAGGGGGGAAGAGGAGCTGGTCACACAGCAGGAGGGGGAGACTCCCTGGCTTCTTCAGCAGCCTGGCCACCCCCTCCTCTCCAGCTTCTGCTTCTACCTCTGAGTCTGAACCGCTCTCTGCCACTGCCTCTTCCTGCTCACTAAACCCTGTTGCATCTTCTGCTTCCGACACTTCCTCTTCCCAGTCTTCTCCCTCTGGCCACCCATCGCCTTCCCACCACCCATCCCCTGGCTCTGAAGCCTCCTTCCCTCAGGGGTTCCCCAGCTGGTACTTCCCACCGCTCCCAGCCTATCCATGCCACCACTTCTGACTAACCGGGCTGGTTCCTTCCGCAGGAGACCTGGCGCCCTTCCACTCACGCCCTGGAGAGGACCTAGGCGACTCCGCTTCCATCCTGGACACTTTTTTCCGCCGTTGGTTCTAGAGCTGATAGTTCTGCCTGGTGGGTGGCCTTAGAGGGTAAGATGAGGGGGGTGTTTAGAGCTGAGGTCTTCCTATGCAGTGGGACTGGTAGGGCGGAAGGCAGGGAGCCCAGCAGCAGGTGGCGCTAGAGCCAACGAGAGGCATAGCTATGACCAATGAGAGCCAGTCCCACCCCACAGATGGATGCAAGTAAGAAGGCAGGCAGGTGGGGGTGGCTGAAAGCAGGCTGAGATTGGTGGGGCAGTGCCCCCGTTCTCTCCAAATGGACCAGCTTCCACTCTTCCTATGGCTGAGTCAGCTAGCTTTTGGGGTCTTTCTGACTTCAATCTTAAAGCTGGGGTGGGGAACCAGTAGCTCTGCAGGACCCCAGCTCCCTCAGGCCCAGCCAGCAGCACCAATGGTCAGGGGTGGGATCCCTGATTGGTTGGGACCCCAAACTGCGACCCTCCAGATGTTTTGGACTACAACTCCCATGATCCCTAGCTAACAGAACCAGTGGTTGGGGAAGATGGGAATTGTAGTCTAAAACATCTGGAGGGCTGAAGTTTGGGGATGCCTGGCCCTAGGACATAGGCGAGAAGCCTATGGCATTCCATGACGCTTGAGTTGTTGGTGGAGCATTACAGATCTTGCCCCAGGGTCTACGGAAGCCCATGGCGTAATTTAGGAGTCAGCAACCTTTTTCAGCCGTGGGCCTCAGACCATGCGGTGGGCCGGACTATATTTGGGGGGGGGGGAAATATGAACAAATTCTTATGCCCCACAAATAACCCAGAGACGCATTTTAAATAAAAGGATGGGATAAATAAAAGGACACATTCTACTCATGAAAAACACGCTGATTCCCAGACCATCCGTGGGCTGGATTTAGAAGGCGATTGGGCTGCATCCGGCCCCCGGGCCTTAGGTTGCCTACCACTGGCACAATTTATCCAAAGTTTGGGTGCTCAAGGAGCAAGGAGGGCAATGTGGTGTGTCATATGAGGCCCGGAGAGAGGCCAGGGTTCAAATCCCAACTTGGCCCTAAAAGGTCAGTCACAAGCTCCCAGCATAAACCTCCTTGCAGGATTATTGTGAGAATGAAAATGGAGGTGTGGAGGGAGAAAGAGCAGGGCGGAGAGGGGAGGGACATCAGGTTCTTCTCTGTTTCATTGGCGTTTTGTTGTTTTTTTTCTTTTCAGATTTGTGCCCTCTGCGGACAAAACCTCCATTTCAGATATTGCTTCCTTCCTGCGTGTTTTCAGTTCCCTGCGGCCTCCCCGGTCTTTCGCGCGGGCTCCATCTCCCGGAAATATAACATTAAATAGCCTTTATTTATGCTTAAGGTTTCTCTGTGTGCTTATTTCCCGTCCAAAGTTGCCTCCAGCAGGAATGAAAAGGGCAAACCCTCCTGCTCGGTCGTTCGACAAAGAACCCTGTCGCATCCATCGCGTCGTGTCAGATTGTTTATATATTTAGAGCATTTGCACCCTGCTTTCCAGCCAAAAAAGGCTCCCAAAGTAGCTTACATGCAGTCAAAGCAAGACAGTCACTACCCGCAGGCTTACAGCCTAGAAGGTGCACGGAACGCAAGAGGAAAGGGACAGGGAGGGAAGAGGAAAAAAACAAACTCAGGCCGCACATTCTGAAAGAGTTGTTCTTATAAGGCCTGATGGAGCTCGGCCTCAAATCTGAAAAGAAAGAAAAATAACTACCCAATGAATAAAGGGGGGTATAAGATTCCTGCTTCCTCTCTCTCCCACTGAGGCAGCCTGATGGAGTGCCTGTCCCAAGCTGGATGGAGCTGGCCTGTTTCGAGGAAGTCCACCAGCAGTGCTCTAAGGACAGAGCCCATCTCTAGGCCTTCTGAGGTAGACTGCCTCCGAAGCTGGATGTTTTAGGGAAGCTGTTGTGGCTGAGAGGCTCAGCTGAGATAGGGTTCCCAGATTTCATGATCTCTTTGGGGCAAATGAAGTTATCAGCCAGAGTTGTTGAGCTATTAGAGCTAGGATTCTCCTGGGCATTTCAGTGATTTCCGACTGGACACAGTTTCCAATGGCTATGTCAGACATATGGCAGCCCTAAACTGACGTATGACCTCCCACCTCCTTGATTTTTTTCTGTGCCTCTTTCAAAGCCACCTGAGCTGGCATGATGTGCCGTTAAAAACTTGGAAGAGGCCCACTTCGTCCCTCACCCTGTTCACACAGTGGTCGATCCAATGCCCCAACGGGAAGCCCAGATTTCCTGCTGAGCAATCCTCCTTCATGCAACACATATACCTAAACTGCGGAACTCCCTCCCACAGGAGGCAGGGATAGCCCCCTAGACGGCTTTCAAAGTGGGTTGGAATTTGAGGATGGGAGATGATGTTTGTTTATAGAACGTGACTTTTATAGGATGCTAAACTGGAGTGGCGGGTGGCGCTGTGGGTTAAACCACAGAGCCTAGGGCTTGCCGATCAGAAGGTCGGCAGTTCGAATCCCCGCGACAGGGTGAGCTCCCGTTGCTCGATCCCAGCTCCTGCCAACCTAGCAGTTCGAAAGCACGTCAAAGTGCAAGTAGATAAATAGGTACCGCTACAGCGGGAAGGTAAACGGTGTTTCTGTACGCTGCTCTGGTTCTCCAGAAGCGGCTTTGTCATGCTGGCCACATGACCCGGAAGCTGTACACCGGCTCCATCAGCCAATAATGCAAGATGAGCGCCGCAACCCCAGAGTCGGTCACGACTGGACCTAATGGTCAGGGGTCCCTTTACCTTTACCTTAAACTGGAGTGACTGGAGTATAGCAGCCAGACAAAGAGTCGGAAGTTCTTTAATTCCTGAACTTCATTTTTTCCTCTCTTTTAAAAAATCTCTTACCTAGTTCTTCTATACTCTCTCTCTTTTTCCTGCTTTTCTTTCTATCTTTTTTCTACGTTCTTATTGTATTTAGATCAATGTTTTAGTTTTGGACAACCCCCCTCCCCCCAAAAGATATTTGATATTAAGCTTTGTATGTCTATTTATAAATCCTAATAAAATTATTTTAAAAAAAAATAAGGAAGGAGAAGGGAGGGAGGGAGGGAGGGAGGGAGAGAGGGAAGGAAGGAAGGAAGGAAGGAAAGAAAGAAAGAAAGAAAGAAAGAAAGAAAGAAAGAAAGAAAGAAAGAAAGAAAGAAAGAAAGAAAGAAAGAAAGAAAGACTGGACAAATTCATGAAAGGTGCGGCTCTCAGTGACTACCAGCCACAATGATTTCACTCTGCCTCCACATTTGGAGGCAGCAAAGTTTCGGTCTACCAGTTTCTGAAAACCGCAGGCGGGGAGAGTTTTGTTCAGGCCCTGCTTGAGTGTTTCCTACAGGCCACTGGTAGGGCTCGGTGGGCCATTGGCTGGATCCAGCAAGCTCTTCTTAGGCTCTGCACCTGGGGCAGGAGGAGACAGCTACCAGTGGTGGACGAGGCCCGAGGCAAAAGTGGGTGGAACAAAAATTCAAAGTTCACCTTGGCAGGCTGTTTTCGGTACACACTACACCCTTTTCCAATCCTCCACCCAGCGAAGCAAGAGGCACGGTCAGGTTTCAAGGGCACATTCAAGCCAGCAGGAGCGTCGCAATGGAGGTGATGGGGGCAGTACGCCCCGGGTTCCACTCTGGGTGTGTGTGTGTGTGTGCCACTGGACTCCCAAGCCGAGCCTCCAGTGTCCCGGTAAAAAGTCTGCTCCAAGCTTGGGAGTCACGGAGGTGCACCACGCGGATTGGAGTCGCCGGGGGCGGCGATACCCCGCTACGTAACGCGCATGCGCAGCGGGGTGCCTTAAGCTACAAAACTCCAGGTAGAAAGCCCGCTCAGCGTGGTGGGCTTTCTACCTGGAGTTTTGTAGCTGGAGGCACGCGGCTTTGGAGGAGCGGGGAGGCAGCGATACCCCGCCATGTAGCAATGCATGCATCGTTACGTAGCGACATCGCCCCCCCCCCCGGTGCATGGCAATTTGCCGCCCCGGGTGTCGCGGTGCCTCGCTACGCCCCTGCCAGCCAGGCAAGAACAAGCGAGGAAGGGCTGAAGAGGGGGCGGGGCCTGAGAAGAGGGGGCGGGGCCTAGGGAGAGTCTGTCTGGCCAGGTAAAGATGGAGAGATGCACCATACCTCCAGACCCGAGATTTTCCCCATCCCTTGTCTAAATACACTTGTTCCCTCCCACAAAACCAGTCTCTCCTGCCGAATGGCAGGTCCTCATCCTTTGCCCTCGTTAATTGCCCTCTTGGCAAATTTAATGTCTCCCCGGAGTCTCCTCCCTGGATCTGACCTTGGAGTCCTTCCAAACTTGTATTTAGTTAGTGACTCAAGTTACTAACTTGAGTGACTCAAGTTATTTAACTTATATGCAGAATTTATCATGCGAAAGGCTGGACTAGATGAATCCCAAACCGGAATTCAGATTGCCGGAAGAAATATCAACAACCTCAGATATGCAGATGACACAACCTTGATGGCAGAAAGTGAGGAGGAATTAAAGAACCTTTTAATGAGGGTGAAAGAGGAGAGCGCAAAATATGGTCTAAAGCTCAACATCAAAAAAACCAAGATCATGGCCACTGGTCCCATCACCTCCTGGCAAATAGAAGGGGAAGAAATGGAGGCAGTGAGAGATTTTACTTTATTGGGCTCCTTGATCACTGCAGACGGTGACAGCAGTCACAAAATTAAAAGACACCTGCTTCTTGGAAGAAAAACAATGACAAACCTAGATAGCATCTTAAAAAGCAGAGACATCACCTTGCCAACAAAGGTCCGTATAGTTAAAGCTATGGTTTTCCCAGTAGTGATGTATGGAAGTGTGAGCTGGACCATAAAGAAGGCTGACCACCGAAGAATGGATGCTTTTGAATTATGGTGCTGGAGGAGACTCTTGAGAGTCCCATGGACTGCAAGAAGATCAAACCTATCAATTCTGAAGGAAATCAGCCCTGAGTGCTCACTGGAAGGACAGATCGTGAAGCTGAGGCTCCAATACTTTGGCCACCTCATGAGAAGAGAAGAATCCTTGGAAAAGACCCTGATGTTGGGAAAGATTGAGGGTACCAGGAGAAGGGGACGACAGAGGACGAGATGGTTGGACAGTGTTCTCGAAGCTACGAACATGAGTTTGACCAAACTGCGGGAGACAGTGGAATACTGTACAGGAGTGCCTGGCATGCTCTGGTCCATGGGGTCACGAAGAGTCGGACACGACTAAATGACTAAACAACAACAACAGTGACTCAAGTTTCCTCCAAGCTCTGACAGCAGGTGTGGGGAACCTTTCCCAGCCAGCAAGGACGGCTGCCATCTTTGTCCTCGGCCCACGCGACTCTGCATACCATCATCCTATAGAAGTGCCCGGAGGCAAACTGCAAAAATAAAACCTTTATATTCCACCTACTGTCCGTTTCTTTAAATATAACCTTTACAAAATGTTTGCGATACCAGAATAATTCCTGTGGGTCTACTCTCCCTCCCCCTCCCCAGATTTCTTTTTTCTTTTATTTCAAGGTTCAAAGTTACATTTGATCACTGAATAGTTATTCTACAATAAAAAACGACTTTCTGCTCATCCTCAAAGTTTATAATCACAGTTGCATACAATTGTGTCTTGAAATCCCATCGTTTCCAGTTTCATCCTCTTAACAGGTTTCTTGATATATTTTGCTATTTCCCGCCTCAAATTTCAAATCCTGCCGTGGATTTCGTGTAAGGGAAATTACTTTTTTAAAGAGACTAGAAAAAGTTTTCTGCCCTCCTTGAAAGATTATAGATTTGTGTCTCTTATCAGAGCTGTCAGTCTTGGCATCTCTGCATATTCCGTGATCTACTCTTAAGCAGAACTTAGTTGGAGACAATTCCCTGCGCTGCTTGAGACATTGCACATATTTTTGTAAATCAAGAAAATCTTTAATAATACACACACACACACACACACACACACACACACACACAGCTTGAGATGAAAGCAGGTGTTCAGTTAGGAAGAAAAAGGCAGGAAGAAACCATCGGTCAACCAACATTCCCCTTGACCAGAGTGCGGCCATTTTGTTTGTACCGCCAAGCTCTTGGCTGAGATGTGCCCTTCTCTGGCCGGGCCAGGTTATGTTTTCGTGTTCTTTGTGTGTCTGTGTGTTGTGTACACAAGAAAGGGGAAATGGGTACACAGGACACAGGACAGTTTGTGCACCACCACACCTGAATTGGCACCCTCAGTGGACCACAATAAAAGGGATATTGTAGAGTGAGGACAAGTTCAGGAAAGGGCAAGCGAAACCATCAAGGGCATGGGTAGGCAAACTAAGGCCTGGGGGCCGGATCTGGCCCAATCACCTTCTCAATCCGGCCCATAGACGGTCTGGGAATCAGTGTGTTTTTACATGAGTAGAATGTGTCCTTTTATTTAAAATGCGTCTCTGGGTTATTTGTGGGGCCTGCCTGGTGTTTTTACATGAGTAGAATGTGTGCTTTTATTTAAAATGCATCTCTAGGTTATATGTGGGGAATTATATATAGGAATTCATTCATTCCTCTCCCCCCCAAATCTAGTCCGGCCCCCCACAAGGCCTGAGGGACAGTGGACCGGCCCCCTGCTGAAAAAGTTTGCTGACCCCTGATCAAGGGGATGGAGAGATGTCCCTGGGAGAGAAAGGGTAGGTAAGGGATGACGCGATAGAAGTTTACAAAATTACACCATGCATGGAGAAAGTAGACTTTTTCTCCCTCTCTTCTCATAACACTAGAATGTTGTTTTTTTTTAAAAAAAAAGTATGCTGCTATATCATAAAAAAATATATCCAAGCGGTTTATCGCAATAAAAGCATAAAACCGTCAATAAAACCATTAAAAAGTCAAAAACTGTTGGAAGAGTCAATACAGATAAAAGATAAAATGATTAAACTGTGGGACTCACTGCCACAAGAGGCGGGGATGGCCACTAACCCAGATGGCTTTCAAAGAGGATTGGACAAATTCACAGAGAATATATCCATGGCTTCTAGTTACAGCTGCTGTGCTCTCCCTCCACAGTTCGAGGCAGCGATGCTTCTGAATACCAGTTGCTGGAAAGCGCAGGAGGGGAGAGGGCTCTTGGGTTCGAATCCTGCTTGCAGGTTTCCCACTGGGGCATCTGTCTAGCGAGAACAGGGATGCTGGACAAGGGGGGGGCGTCTATTGGCCTGATCCAGCTGGCTCTCTCCCTACGTTATTGCAAGGGCATGTGCAAAAGTCCAGCAGAGCCTCACCGTGCCTGTGGCACTGGCATGGGTCAAGCATGCCTCTCACTGATGACAACAGGGGTCATAATTCCAACTCTGGGGAGAGGCGGTGCCGCAGGGATCCATGCCCTTCTTTCTCGCTTGCGTGGTGCCGTGCTCCCTTCTTACACAACTTGCCTGGGCAATTAAGCAACGAGTTCTGATAATAATTAGTTATTACCACCGGTAGCCCGAGAGCAACTCTCCTGCAGATACACACACACCTGTATTTCTGATCTGCCTTCGGAAAGCTTTCTCTCCCAGCTGGCGATGATTTACACCCGCTTCTTAGCCAGAGCGCAAGCCAGCCTCCGTCTCCGCAGCCACCTAATTCGCCAGTGCCTCGCAGAGCTCCTGGGGGTCTTCATGTTGATCGTAAGTTGCAAATATTTGCTGGTTTCGGGGCGGGGGAAAAACGGTAGATGGAAAAGCACCTGCAGCTCAGGGGTAGGACACCTGTCTTGCATGCAGAAGGCCCCAGGTTCAGTCCAGTCAGGGCTGGGGAGAGGACCCTCACCCTTGATTTAAGCCCTGGAGAGCCACTGCCAGTCAGTGTCGGCAGTGCTAAGCTAGAAGAAGCAGTGGGTCTGAGCTGGTACACCATCCCTATATCCCTATGTTGCAGAGAAGGGCTGGTGTTTGCTCAGTGGTACAGCACCTGCTTTTTCCAGATTCAATCCCTGAAAACTCCAGGCAGGGCTGCTGTCTGAAAACCCTGGAGAGCTGCTGCCTGCCAGTGTAGACAGTACTGAGCTGGATGGGCCCAATCGTCTCACTTGGTAGAAGGTGGCTTGCTATGTTCCTGTTTAAGTTTGACTTCTGTGTAGAGCTATGAGGGCTGGAACCATAGGATTGAATAATTCGAAGGAACCCCGAGGGTCATCTAGTCCAACCCCTTGCAATACAGGAATCTCAGTTAGGTCATACATGACAGATGGCCATCCAACCTCTGTTTGAAAACCTCCAAGGAAGGAGAGTCCACTGCCACCTTTAAAAGAAGTCCGCTCCACGGTTGAACAGCTCTTACTGTCAGAAAGTTCTTCCTGATGTTTAGTCACAATCTCATTTCTTGTAACTTGAAGCCATTGGTTTAGGTCAGGCATCCCCAAACTTCGGCCCTCCAGATGTTTTGGACAACAATTCCCATCATCCCTGACCACTGGTCCTGTTAGCTAGGGATCATGGGAGTTGTAGGCCAAAATATCTGGAGGGCCGCAGTTTGGGGGTGCCTGGTTTAGGTCCAAAGAGGAGAAAACAAGCTTGCTCCATCTTCCATGTGACGGTCCTGTATATATTGAAAGATGGCTATCATAGCTCCTCTCAGTCTCTACCAAGATAAACGTACCCAGCGCCCTCAACCATTCCTCATAAGGCCTGGTTTCCAGGCCCTGGATCCTCTTGCTTGCCCTCCTCTGCAAACCTTCCAGTTTCTCAATCTCCTTCTCAAATTGTGGCACCCAGAACTGGGCACAGGACTCCAGGTGTGGTCTGACCAAGGCAAAATAGAGTGGGACTGTGACTTCCCTTGATCTGGACACTCGACTCCTGTTGATGCAGCCTAGAATAGGATTAGCTCTCTTTTTTTGCTGCTGCTGCTGCTGCTGCATCACACTGTGGACTAATGTTCAGCTTGCGGTCTACTAAAACCCCTAGATCCTTGTCACTTGTACTACTGGCAAGCCAGGTGTCCGCCATCTTATATTTGTGCAGCTGGTTCTTCTTGCCTAAGTGCAGAATCTTAACATTCGTCCCTGTTGAAATCCGTTTTGTTAGCTTGAGCCCAGTTCTCCAATCTGTCAAGGCCATATCGAAACCCGATTCTGTCTTCTGCAGCATTAGCCTCCCAGTTTGGTATCATCTGTGGCGTGCTCCCATTGTCACTTTCCCCCCAGGATGATGGAGAACCATTCGTGAGCAGTCTTTGGGTTCTGTCGGTCAACCAGCTACAAATCCATCTAACGGTTATCTCGTCCAGTTCACATTTTACCAGCTTCTCCGCAAAAATATGATGGGGGACTTTGTCAAAAGCCTAACTGAAATAAAGATACACTATGTCCACAGAATTCCTATGATCCACGAAACTTGTAATTATAAATAAGAGAAACGAGATTCATTTGGCATGACTTGTTTTTGAGAAACCCATGCTCCCGGCATCCTTTCCTGACTGCTCACCGACCAATTATCTGTTTAATTATCCATCATAGGATCTCCCCTGGTATCGGTGTCAAGATGACTAGTCAGTGCCGGCATGACGGCTCCCTATCCCATTTCTCCATCTTTCCTACCTGCAATGTGACCTCCTAGAGCCCAGGCGTAGGTTGGCCTTTGGTGGGAGCGAAAATGATATACGTACAGGAGTCCACCGTGACAACATACACACAACCAGCCACGCTCCCAAAGGACAATCCAAAACTACAGCCCAGCGGATTCTCTGACGTCCTCCCTGCTAACCCATCGCCAAATAAATAGAAAACTTGAAATCCCCGTAATCACCCAGGGAGCCGTAGGAGTTCATCAATTGCCCTGGGGTTGTTTTTTTTTCCAGGTGATGTTAATGCTCTTGCTGCTACATGCCACTGCAGGTTGGCTGTTTGCAACATCTGGATCCGAGTTCTGTCTCTGAAGACATGCTTTTAGGAATGGGGCTCGAGAGACCAGGACTCCTGGGTTCTGAGCCAGACACCCTCGGTCTCCCTGCCCTGGCTACCTGTCACGCTTTGATGCCTTGCTGTTAATGCTGGACCTTCCTTCATGGGCAATGGGCGCTTAATTGCATTGGACCTGACCCTGGGGCGGGCGAGCCAGAGGGGCAAAGTTCAGGGTCCAAAAGGCTTGTTTTCCACCTCTTCTGGAATGCAAAAAATAGTTCGGGAGTTCAGGTTCCCTTGATTGGAAGGTGCTCCAGGGAGATAGCCCTGGAAATAATGAATAATAATAATAATAATAATAATAATAATAATAATAATAATAGGCTCATCGCCAAGCCTCTCCACCCCATGCTCTTTACTCAGAAGTAAGCCTCCCCCCCCCCGATTTTGCTGGGGACGCAGGTGGCGCTGTGGGTTAAACCACTGAGCCTAGGGCTTGCTGATCAGAAGGTCGGCGGTTTGAATCCCCGCGACGGGGTGTGCTCCCGTTGCTTGGTCCCAGCTCCTGCAAACCTAGCAGTTCAAAAGCATGTCAAATTGCAAGTAGGTAAATAGGTACCGCTACAGCGGGAAGGTAAACGGTGTTTCCGTGCGCTGCTCTGGTTCACCATAAGCGGCTTAGTCATGCTGGCCACATGACCTGGAAGCTGTACGCCGGCTCCCTCGGCCAATAGAGCGAGATGAGCGCCACAACCCCAGTCGGTCACGACTGGACCTAATGGTCAGGGGTCCCTTTACCTTTTTAACTTCCTTGTCGGCGACTGCACTCCTCAGATTCTTTTTTTTTTTTTTTGCATGGCTTCTAATAGGTCAGGGGTGTCAAACTCAAATTCATCGGGGGCCGCATCAGCAGTTTGGTCACCCTCAAAGGGCCGGTTGTATCTGTAGGACTATGTGTCCACTCTTTATCATCATAAATTATTGTCACTGCATTCAATTATTACTGTTTTTTGTAATAATGTAAGTAATAACTAGCTCTGAAAGCAGAAACATAGTCAGAATAATGGCAAGTAGATATTCAAATGTACAATTATTGTACAATTTATTGAAAAATGATTTTTGGTAACTGCACTGGGTGGTGGAGGCTCGCTAGGGTTTCATGCAGGACCTTTGCAGAGCTACTAGTACCTGGAGATGCTGGGGTCCTTCTGCATGCAGGACAGATGTTCTGCCAGTGAGCCACCACCCTTCACCAAAGGGACTGGCTGAGGTTGACTCACTGGAGCTGCTCTCCTGGTTCCAGGGTTTAAGGGCCAGAAGTATAAAGCAGCATCCTATGTTTCTGAGGAGAGGGAGAGGGAGAGGGAGAGGGAGAGGGAGAGGGAGAGGGAGAGAAGGCTGCTCTGGCCGCCTTTCTACCCCCCCCCCCGCCCCAGTTGTTTGTCGGCGCTTTGTCGCATGGCGCTTCAGCAGCAAGGTCCCGCTGCTGGGTCCTGCTGGCTGGGGCGCTCGGCGGGCCACATGACGAGGTCTGGCGGGCCGGATTTGGCCCCCGGGCCTTGTGTTTGACACCCGTGTAATAGGTACATTTTTAAAGCTTTAATTTTGGAGCGATGGTTTGTCCGGGATTTTGAGAGATACCAGTTCCCATACCGTTTTGGAGCGTTCCGATTGGATCAATTCAACTTGAAATACCAAATCTTGCCCCATCCCTACACCACGACCATTGTTCTGATGGGTTGGCTGTGATGGTTGGAGGATGGGTGGTGGTCAATGGTTGAATCCTGACAAGACAGAAATATGGTTTCTGGGAGACAGGGAGCAGGCAGGTGTGTGTGTGGGGGGGGGTATGACTCCCTAGTCCTGATTAAACAACAATTTGACATTTGGAAGACATCAGAAGGCAGCGCTGTTCAGAGAAGGTTTTAATGGTTGACGTTTTAGTGTGTTTTGTTGGGAGCAGCCCAGAGTGGCTGGGCCGACGTTTTAGTGTGATAGGTGTCATATAAATAATAAAATTATTATCATTTATTATTGGCAACCAAAATCCAGGACCCCATAGCCCAGTGGTGACGAACCTATGGCATGCTTGCCAGAGAGGGCACCATGGGCACGCCAGCAGGTATAAATATATTATTTATACCCTGCCCATCTGGCTGAGTTTATTTATTTGTTTATTGATATATGTATCACACACAGACAACCATTATGATCTTATTTTAACAATTGGGAGAGGGAGGCTCTTAGCCCTCCAATGTACACTAGTGGCCAAAATGGTGGAACCTTCTGGGGAAAAAATGTATTTCCGAGGTTTGATGGCTCATTAACACCACTTTGTTTGGGAGTAATACCTGTGCTTCCCCCCCCCCCCCCGGGGACACAGGGGGACGCATACCCCTAAACGTTTTGTGAATTTAACTGGATAAGAAATTCACTGTATTTCTTTTCCCCCGGTGGTGATTTTCTTGAGCCAAAATCAGAGTACCCCTAAACATTTTTTTAAAGAAAGAAAGAAAGCACTGAGTTATACCATGAAATTATATTTACAGGTAGGTAGCCGTGTTGGTCTGACATAGTCGAAACAAAATAATAATAAAAAACCCTTCCAGTAGCACCTTAGAGACCAACTAAGCTTGTCATTATATATCAACGGAAAGATAATCTAATGAATAATGTAATGCAATAACTTTTATGAAGGGTTATTTATGACAACAGCAGTCATAAAGAAGAAACGTCAAACACACGGGAGGGAAATAAGATATACAGGTTAAATTGCCATGTTGGCGTTTGGCGATATATAAGTGGGTTTTTATAAATAAGGGACCCAGGTGGCGCTGTGGGTTAAACCACAGAGTCTAGGGCTTGCTGATCAGAAGGTCGGCAGTTCGAATCCCCACAACGGGGTGAACTCCCGTTTCTCGGTCTCAGCTCCTGCCCACCTAGCAGTTCGAAAGCACATCAAAGTGCAAGTAGATAAATAGGGGGGAAGGTAAACGGCGTTTCTGTGTGCTGCTCTGGTTTGCCAGAAGCAGCTTTGTCATGCTGGCCACATGACCCGGAAGCTGTCTGTGGACAAACGCTGGCTCCCTTGGCCTATAGAGCGAGATGAGCGCCGCAACCCCAGAGTCGGACACGACTGGACCTGATGGTCAGGGGCCCCTTCACCTTTACCTTTAAGTGGGTTTTGGGTTGTCATTTGGGCACTCGGTCTCTAAAAGGTTCACCATCGCTGCCATAGCCCATCTCTTCCACCCCATGACCATCAGAAAATGGAAGATGATTGGTGCCGGGGCAAACAGGGTTCCTATCACCACCGGGGGGGGGGCAACGTGGGCATGAGGCAGGAGGGCTGGCCCAGGGCAAAGATTCTCCCAAAGATCTTTCCCCCCATTTATTTATTTTCTCTCTCTCTCTTTCCTAGGTGATTACTCTGAGCGCATCTGCACAGGCCACCACCAGCGAAGGGACGAAGGGCGGCTATTTTAGCTCAGCCCTGGCAAGTGGAATTGCTGTGATGGTAGCCATCCATGTTTCGGGAGGAGTCTCTGGTGAGAAAGGGGAGCTTCTCTCGTGCACGAGCCCCAGGGATGGGGCGGGCACTTGGTCCAGGCCTCGCTCAAAATTTAGAGCAAATGTGGGGGAGAGCTGCCGTGTTTATCTCCTTATAAATGCTTTAAAAAGAAGAAGAAGCAAATTTCTAGTTTCGTTTGTTTTGCAAAGGCAAGGGCACAAGTTAAGCTTGGTGAAAACTGTGTGGTGCCAGATTTTACGTATAAGCTAAACAAGCTATAGCTTAGCCCCCCCCCCAAAAAAAAATTAAAGGAAAAAAACAACTGGATGTACCTTTCCAAAATATTAGATAAAAAAGAAATGAAATAAAACCTACATACAGCAACAGTGGCAAATGGCTTTAGATACCTATTAGGTCCATAAGTTACCACATAGCATATATTCAACACAAAAAACAGCGACAATCTGTTGTTTGCAAAGGACAGCTGGACATTACCTCCAGTAGCTTAGGGCCTCATCAAACCTAAATCCGGCCCTGAATCTGAGATGCAGAACTCAGGCTGCAGCTTCCTGATCATAGCGGCTTTCTTTCCATCTGTTTTGTTTTTGAATAAGCAAGTTGCTAGTCCTTACTATTGGAACAATATTTAGGCTTGAAACTGTGCGGGTTAAAAAGATCACAAGCGGAAAACCTACATCTGTGGTGCTTTCTGAAACAGTACCGTAGCCAAGACACAACCATCCTTTGAAATGCTCTGCCTTTCTCTGAATTTTGTGTATGAATTTTGTATATGATTTTGCCTGATAGAGACATCTTTTTCAATATAGATAAATATTTTCATTGAAAGGTTTTTCAGAATATGCAGGTAACAACCCTTCATATCCTCCAACACTTCTCCAATGAAAATAGGGATGTCCCATTCCATAATGATAATTTTATTATTTATACACATCCTACTGGTTTGCCTCGGCCACTCTGGGCAGCTTCCAACATGTATTAAAACATAATAAAACATTAAACATTAAAAAAAATTCTTCCCTATATAGGATTGCCTTCAGACGACTCGGGGGCCAGATAACTCCATACCCTTCAACATTTCTCCAATGAAAATAGGGACATCCTAAGGAAAAGTGGAACATTCCAGGATCAAATCAGAAACCAGGACGGCTTATCTAAATCAGGGACGTCCCTGGAAAATAGGGACACTCGGAGGGTGTGTCCATAGTAACAAACAATAATCAGATTAACAACGCAGCTGTTGCAATAACGAACAATGGAAAGTCAAGCGTATCAAATTTATAGAGTCCCTCCGGAAAATACCCTGGGCTGATGGAGGAGTTAGAGTTCGGCTAGATTTATTCACGTAAGAAATTAAAGCAACACTGTATATTGTCAAAGTCATCATCTTCTTTTTTTATCCTTTGGAGCCTTTCATCTTAACAGAGACATCTGTGCAGAGCCACCTCCCCTAATGTGCTATTATATGCAGTTTTATGCACGTTTTACCCCTGTATATGTGTTTTTTTACACCCGACTTGGCTGGAGAGCTGCAAAGCAAAATTCAGCAAAGTGCAAACTTCAGAGGGTGGCTGCGTCCCGGTTCGTGCATTGTTTCAGAAAATGCAAATGAAGTTGGGTCCCCTTTAGACATGCATCAGATTTCTTCTCTATCACTTATGGCGATGCCTGCTGGGGACTGGGCTGGTCCTGCTTCCCCTGTCCTTCCTCTGAACAGATACCACTTTCCAGACCTGGGCAGGACTGAGCCCTGGAAGCCACGTGGAGATGCTTGCCAAGGATTTATTCTCTGGGATTGCTTTCTGTTGACTGCAAGCTCCTTATCTCCTCTGGTCCCTGTTATCTCTGCCAACCTTAGCTCCTGGAGCTATCCAGAGCTTGACTCAGCCACCTTATGGCCAGTTATTAGCAGTTATTATTAACCCTGATGGCTCAATGGAGCCTCCATGGCCAGTGGCAGTGTACCTGCTGAGGCTCTGGTGCAGGGAACAAACACTTGGGTTTCAAAGGGCTGTTTCCATCAAGTCCTGGTAGGGAGTTTTACCAAGAGGGATCTGGTCACTGGAGGTTGTGTCCCTTCGGAATCATGGGGCACTGCCCTGCCAGCCTCGTTCTGCGGCCCCTCCCTCCCTCCTTTCCTACTTGCAATCGCTCCACGGAGTGGCCCTGCCTGCCAGCTTCCTCCTCTTCCTCTTCCTTAGTCTTAGTTTTGCCCCTTGTAGAAACTCAGAAGGGAGGAGGATGAGGATGGGGCAAATCTAGAATTAGCTGGCCCTGCCTGTCATTGGCTCTGGCGCCACCTGCTGTTGGGCTCCCAGCCTTCCACCCTACCAGTCTCTAATGGGCACTAACTTTTGACATGCTTAGCTCTCTCTGTCTGGGCCTGATTCGCACCACTACTCAGAAGAAGAGGCGAGTGTAGTATTATCTATACCAACTAGCATCGTCTCCCCAGGGTTTTCAGGCTGGGACCTGGAGATAAATTTTTTGTTTGTTTGAAGCAAGTTTCCAGTTCATATTGTTGGCAAATGCAGACTTTCAGTACATAAGCTATGCCTGGTCAAATCTGAGGCAACAGAGTGCTGATTTTCATACAGACTGCACCTTCCCAATCCTAACAGCTTGCTTCCTACCTTATTTGCTTACTCTTAAACAGGCATAGGCAAGCTCGGTCCTCCATATGTTTTGGGACTACAACTCCCATCATCCCTGACCACTGGTCCTGTTAGCTAGGGATGATGGGAGTTGTAGTCCCAAAACATCTGGAAGGCCAAGTTTGCCTATGCCTGCTCTTAAACATGCAAACTTTAAGTCCTTATACTGCTGTAACGGAAGCTACGGTACTACCGGTAACATGAGTTTGACCAAACTGCAGGAGGCAGTGGAAGACAGGAGTGCCTGGCGTGCTCTGGTCCATGGGGTCACGAAGAGTAACAAAAGCTGTAACGAAATATAGGCCTGAAACGACGGGTGAACTCTCACAAGCGGAGAGGCGTCTACCCCTCACAGAGCTACAATTCACAGCGCCCTGAACAAACTGCGGTTCCCAGGATTCTTTAGGGCAGGCATCCCCAAACTGCGGCCCTCCAGATGTTTTGGCCTACAACTCCCATGATCCTTAGCTAACAGGACCAGTGGTCAGGGATGATGGGAATTGTAGTCCAAAACATCTGGAGGGCTGAAGTTTGGGGATGCCTGCTTTAGGGGGAGTAATTTGCTTTAAATACAGTGGTACCTCGGGTTACAAATGCTTCAGGTTACAAGCACTTCAGGTTACAGACTCTGCTAACCCAGAAATAGTACTTCGGGTTAAGAACTTTACCTCAGGATGAGAACAGAAATGGCGCGGCAGCGGCGCGGCAGCAGCAGGAGACCCCATTAGCTAAAGTGGTACCTCAGGTTAAGAACAGTTTCAGGTTAAGAACGGACCTCTGGAACGAATTAAGTTCTTAACCCGAGGTACCACTGTACATGGTGTGTATGTGCAGCCTAAGTTCCTAGTCCTCATGGCTGCAAAGGGCATGTGCATCGCCTAGTGCAATTTCAGAAGCGAGAGACCATACGGAAAAAGGATTTCAAACACGGGGGTCGGGAGAGCATGAGACTCTTGGCCTCAGGGTTGTGCGTTCGAGCCCCACATTGGGCTAAAAAGATTCCTGCATTGCAGGGGGGTGGACTAGATGTCCCTCATGGTCCCTTCCAACTCTATGATTCTACAATTCTACAATTCTCTCTCTCTTACAGGAGGGCACTTAAATCCAGCCTTTTCGCTCACCATGTGTCTGCTTGGCCAATGTCCATGGTGGAAGCTGCCCATCTTCTCTGTCATTCAGACTATGGGAGCCTTTTTGGGCGCAGGCGCAGTCTACATGCTTTATTACGGTAATGTTATCTCCCAGTGTTTTCACGATGGGGAAAATAAGAGGCCCATTTCTTGCCAAACTTCACAAGCTCGGCTTATTACACAGTCACCTGCCTCGCCACATCTATATTCATTGACTCTGCCCAGCTCATCTTCCGCGGATTTAAAAGCCAATCTTTGGGTTAAAGATATACCAGATATACTAGGAAAGCCATAATTGCACTGCGAAGTTTGCTATTGATGCCCAAAAGCATTCCTTGGCAGCCGTAGGGTGTGAAATGGCAAGCGGCGAGGCTCACAGCATATTTATTCATTTACAGTGGAACCTCAGTTTATGAACACCTCGGTTTATGAATTTTCGGTTTACGAACGTTGCGGACCCATCTGGAATGGATTAATTCACTTTCCATTACTTTCAATGGGAAAGTTTGCTTCAGTTTATGAACGCTTCAGTTTAAGTACTCCGCAGACCGTCTGGAACAGATTAATCCACTTTCCATTACTTTCAATGGGAAAGTTCGCTTCAGTTTATGAACGCTTCAGTTTATGAACAGACTTCCGGAACCAATTGTGTTAATAAACTGAGGTACCACTGTACTTAAAACGCTTCTGCCAAAGAGTCTCCCTTAAGAACATGAGTAGGCAAACTAAGGACCGGGACCCGGATCTGGCCCAACTGCCTTCTAAATTCGGCCCTCAGGCGGTCCGGGAATCAGCGTGTTTTTACATGAGTAGAATGTGTCCTTTTATTTAAAATGCATCTCTGGGTTATTTGTGGTGCCTGCCTGGTGTTTTTTACATGAGTAGAATGTGTGCTTTTATTTAAAATGCATCTCTGGGTTATTTGTGGGGCATAGGAATTTGTTCATATATTTTTTTTTTCAAAATATAGTCCAGCACCCCACAAGGTCTGAGGGACAGCGGACCGGCCCCCTGCTGAAAAAGTTTGTTGACCCCTGCGTAAGAACAACGACACATGGGGGGGGGAATCCCTGCCTGCAGGCTTTCAATCTAAAGAGACACAGCACAAAAGGAAAAAAAGGGATGAGGAGGGAAGAGGATGAACAAAAATGCAGTGGAATCAGATGTCAAAGTTACATGGTAGTCCTAATATAATGACCAGCTGGGAATGTAAACTGGGCAGGAATCACATGAAGGTGGTTTCTTAGCTGAACTGATGGAGGAGGGCTGCGTCTCTCCTTTCCCCCTTTGGCTTTCCTTCCTATCAAGCCTCATGGCCCCTGGTTTTTCTCTCTGCAGACGCCATCCACAGCTACAGCAACGGGACCCTTGAGGTCACCGGAACCAGAGAAACCGCCTCCATCTTTGCCACCTACCCAGCTCCCTACCTGTCGCTTGGCAACGGCTTCTTCGACCAGGTAGGGCCAGCCATCCCTAGAACTCCCAGCGCTGCCTGGAGACGGAGGCATCCTTCGCTCAGGGCGATGTGTGTCCTGTGTGTCCAATTGCTCTGCTGCTGCTCCTCAATACATTTGCCATGGCTCAGTGATTAGAGCACCAGACTTGCATGCAGAAGGTCCCAGGTTCAATCCCCGGCACCTCCAGGTGTGAAGTAATAATATTAATAATATTAAACCACTGAGCCTAGGGCTTGCTGATCAGAAGGTCGGCGGTTCGAATCCCTGTGACGGGGTGAGCTCCCGTTGCTTGGTCCCAGCTCCTGCCAACCTAGCAGTTCGAAAGCACGTCAAAATGCAAGTAGATAAATAGGAACCACTACAGCAGGAAGGTAAACGATGTTTCCATGTGCTGCTCTGGTTCGCCAGAAGCGGCTTTGTCATGCTGGCCACATGACCCGGAAGCTATACACCGGCTCCCTCGGCCAATAATGCGAGATGAGCGTGCAACCCCAGAGTCGGTCATGACTGGACCTAATGGTCAGGGGTCCCTTTACCTTTATTATTTATACCCTGCCCATCCGGTTGGGTTTCCCCAGGCACTCTGGGCAGCTTCCAGCAAAATATTAAAATACAACAATTCATCAAATATTAAAAGCTTCCCTAAACAGGGCTGCCTTCAGATATCTTCTAAAAGTCAGATACAGTGGACCCTCCGGATACGAATGAAATTTGTTCCGTCCGCAACCCGAAAAGTCCATAGGCAGAAGTGCCGCTTTTGCACACGAGAACGCTTCTACGCATGTGCGCATGGCGATACACTTCCGGGTTTGCCGCGTTTGTAACCCGAAAGTTACGTATCCAGAGCAGTACGTAACTAGAGGGTCCAGTGTAGTTGTTTATTTCTTTGACATCTGGTGGGAGGGCATTCCACAGGGCGGGTGCCACTACCGAGAAGGCCCTTCTCAGACTGGTGCTGAGTCTCTGGGGCCTGGATAAACGAATAGCTTGACCTGGTCTAAGGTAGTTTCCAATGTCCCTGTGCTTTGGTTGATGTCCTGTCCTCCCTCCCCCCTCTTCCCCTCATCAGGTCCTGGGCACCGGGGTGTTGATATTGAGCATCTTGGCCATTATCGACTCCCGCAACAAGCGCATCCCACATGGACTGGAGCCCATGGGGGTGGGCTTGCTAGTCACCGCTCTCAGCCTGGCAATGGGAGCCAACTGTAGCTGCGCCATCAACCCAGCCCGGGACCTGGGCCCGCGGCTCTTCACCTACCTGGCCGGATGGGGGCCCCAGGTGTTCAGGTGGGTGCACGAGGGGCGAGGAGGCAGTGCCCAGTTGCATGTGAGTGCGTGTCAGGGACTGCGCAGAGGAGGAATGGTGGAGACCGCCTCTCCAGCCTGACCTTTCCAGAGAAGAAGGCGACAGTTCAGAATTACAACAGGGGGTTGGGGGAGGTCACAGGTCAGAGGTGGATGAGGGGGGAAAGCTGGGAAATAATGGGAGAGGAGGAAGAAGGATTAAGCACCAGAGGGGCGACAGGTGATGGACACAGTGTCTTTAGGAAGCATTCCAGACCCACCCTCTCCTAGAACCCAGAGAGCATTAAAAGTAGGAGAGCAAAGAGCTCAAATGCAGAGGGCACTTCTCAGCACCTGTAGTGATGACGCATGAAGGGCGAGGGTTTCCATATAGAGCTACTGCTGGGATAGCTCAGTCAGTAGAGGATTAGGCTCTTAATCTCAGGGTTGTGGGTTCGAGACCCACCTTGGGCAATAAATAAATAAATCCTGCATTGCAGGGGGTTGGACTAGATGATCCGCAGGGTCCCTTCAAACTCTGTGATTCTATGATTCTGTGACACACCCATATCCTTTCCAAATTGTCTCCACATGGCCGCATCTCTGCCACCAGTCACAACTCTGCTTTATCTTTCCAGTGCCGGAAACTACTGGTGGTGGGTTCCGATCGTGGCTCCGATGGTGGGGGCCACCATTGGGACGGCTGTGTATGAGCTCGGGGTGGAGTTTCACCACCCACTGCCCCAGGACGAGGAAGAGACCTCGACCACCAAGAAGCATCAGCCAGGGACGGAAAAGGATACGGAGATCCCGATTTATGCCGTGAATAAGTACGCAGAGGATTGGAGAGGCGGGAGCACAGGCATCCCCCCGGACGGGGGCCATAGCAAATGGGAAACTTCAAATTCCCTTTAAAACGGGACAGGCGCTGGAAGAGGCGATAGACTTAATCATTTTGTTTTTATATATTGGATGGAGTTGTTGCTATTGGTTTTATGACTGGTGTAGGTCCGTGGGGGCGTGAATTCCACACAAAAGAGCGATGTTTTGGAATTCACGAAGGACAGCATTTCCCCATAGATGAACTTTCTCGCTTGCTAAGATCATCACCTGAGGTTGTGTGCAGAAAGACTCCCACCTTTGGGGATTATACAATGCCGACAACCAGAGACAGGGCCTTTTTTGTGGTGGCACCACTGTGGAACAACCACTCTGGAAGTACCGTATTTGCTCAGTGCCGACTCTTTTTATCATATGGTGGGAGGAGGCTCTGTCATGGTTTCACCCTAAAGAATTCTGGGAACTGTAGTTCATTAAGGATGCTGAGAGTCATTAGGAGACAGCGCTATTCCCTTCCCAGAGCAACAGTTGACAGAGTGGTTCAGCAATCCATCCATATTTGCAGTGGACTCTGGGAATTGTAGCTCTGTGAAGGGATTCTCTGAACAACGCTCAGCAACCAGAGCAAACTACAGCTCCCAGAATTATTTGGGGGGAATCCATGACTGTTTAAAGCGGTATTGTAGCACTTTAAATGTGTTTTGTGAACTCTTGCAGCAAGAGTTCTTATCGCAGCAAAATGGAAGAGTACTGAAATCCCCTCTATACATGAATGGGTCCAAAAGCTGACATAATATGCTAAATTAGGTCGTCTATCAGAAAAATAAATAAAGAATAAACCAAAACAGGAATTTGTTTCAAAATGGGAGGTTTTCAAAGAGTATTTAAAGTATAACTGTTGCAGCGTTCAAGGAACTTCAGTAATAACTGCAAGTTAGATAGACGAGTTAAAACATATTAAGAGAATGTTAAATTGTGATAAAAGGTGTGTATTGGCAATAAGTAATAGGAAACTGAATTATGGAACAGATGGGAGGTCGGGTCTAGAGTGCTAAGACCAATTTATGTTGTATTGCTTGGTAAGAAAATGTTACACTTGTTATTTTTGCGTGTAAGTGTGTATTTATGTTTTTATGTGTGTAATTGTGTATTTGTGTGTTTTTTTCTTTGTTGTTGTAGCATCAATAAAAATTAAAAAGAAAAAAGTGTTTTGTGAATATGACCTTAATACTCAGCTTTGCCCTTGCGGAACACAAGGAGGATGGGGACCAAGCTAGAATGAGTTGACTCAGCCACTCATTGGCTCTGGCGCCACCTGCTGTCAGGCTCCCTGCCTTCTGCCCCACCAGCCCCAATGAGCACCAGACACCATTGGCTGGGGAAAGCTGCCAATCAGCATAGACCAAGAGGCCTTCCTTCTATTCCCATCAGCCCTAGCCAATAGGGGCCAATGGTCAGGGATGATGGGAGTTTTCGTCCAGCAGCATCCGGAGGGACACAGCTTTCCCCCATTCCTGAGGCTAGACAATAGTGAGCTACATGGAGCAATGATCTGCCTTGGCACAATGCACCTTACATGACCTAATGCTATGATGACTTGTATTTTTTTTTAACATCTCCTTATTTTATTTCATTTTCTTCAGTGCCAGGCAGACAGCAAAACCAGGTTTTTTTTAACAAAAATAATTTTGATTTTTTTTGCAAAAATTTACAAAAATTATAAATCAAAAAATTGCCATACAATGATTCAAAGTAATCAATAAATCAATAATCAATAAATCAATAAAAACAAAATATTCAAAAATTAACACTGATTAACTAAAATACAATCTGATAAGCTCCCCTCCACCACCCAAACCTCCACCCACTCTTTAGTGCTTCCAGCCAATCTCATACTGCACCTTTCTTGTTCTTTTACTCATATGTATACCTGATTCCTGACTATGCATTTTGATATTCATTATTGTGGGCCTTCATAAATGTTTTGAGAGGTCGGCATTCTCCACAAAGTTTGCTATATAATCTTTGAATTTTTCCCAATCTTTATTCTTTTTCCCCTCCTTTATCCCTTTAATTTGCTATGATGACTTGTATTCTGTGTTTGTGTGTGTGTTGTTAATTTTATTTGATGTTTTCTTGCTGCTGTTCTGATGGATAAATGGTTTAAATGCTTTTTATCAATTGCTGTATGTGATCCCTGACTGGTTGGGACAGGATTGCTCTAGGACAGCTGTGGGACCTGTCGCCCCTCAAATGTTGCTGGACTCCATCTCCCATCATCCCCGACCATTGGGCCACACTGCCTGGGGCTGATAGGAGTTGGAGTCCAAGGGCTCCCGGCGGGCCACAAGTTTCCCATCTCTGCTGTGACATAAAAGGTGCCTTCATTCACTCCACCCCCATCAGGTTAGGGTTCTCTCAGGCGCTGCACTCTGCATATGCTCAGAGGTGCTCTGTGGTTATTAAACTGCATCTTTTGGAAGCACATCCCAAAATGGATTCCGAGGCTTAATCTGGGTGCAAGATGAAGACCAGTCTACATCTTGGAGTGTGTCAGGCGGCAGAAAAGTACTGACCTTCCTTCCGGAACTGAATGGATAAACTCCACAGCTAGGTTGAAAAACCAAACTGTAGCAGCGCCGGGCAGCGCCCTGAGAACCTGTCATTCTGCTTAACGACATACGACATCATGGGTTCCCCACCAAAGTCACACCCCAGCAAGGCTGCCGGTTTAGGAATGGCGAATAGCAGCCCCACCCTGCGAGGTAGTAGGCTTTAACTGACAGACAGTGGCTGACCCGAGATCACCCAGGGTGCTTCATGGCTGAGTGGGAGGATTCAAACCCTGGTCTCTCCCAGCTCTGAATCCACTGGGCCACATTTGCTGTGTGTGTGTGTGTGTGTGTGTGTGTGTGTGAGTGTGTGTGTGATCAAACCCAATTAAGTATCTTCCTATTGTTAATTTCTCTTTGTGTTTAGGAATTCACACCTGGGAGGGGTAAGAGGAGGACTAGGAGAGGTGTCAAAGGTGCTCAGATTTACCTTGAACCCTCCTTTTTTGTGAGGTATTGATTATGTAGCTGTGATGTAGGAATGATGTATTTTGGGGGTGTTTCTTGGTGATGGGAAAACTGATAAAAGTGGAGGTTCTCTTTTGTTCTGGGTTCCTTCCTTGATTCTCTTGTGTGAGGGGAAGTACCCTGTTGCAACAGCAGAAATAAAGGCTTTGCTTCTCAAAATTATCTGGTTGGCCTCTGTTATATTCTCCGACCGATGGAGAACCCAGTAAGGGCTCTTGTGTACCCCATAAGGGAATAAGAGCAGATTTTTGCTTATTACACTATATATACAGTATAGGAATGCAAGGCTATCGTCGCACAGAGTCACAACCCCAGTCGGGGAGGGCAAGGTGGAGTGAAAGATGAGGCAGCAGAGGGGTGGATGAAGCAAGGATGGAGGGGCACAGAGGGGGCTGGGAGGACACTGGAGGGGGGGCGAGGTTTAAGGAGAGAGAGAGTGGAGAGCTGGAAAGGTGGGTGGTGGGTTGCTGGGGGTGATGAGCAACAAGAACAGGGGTAGTAGCCCCCAGTGTGTGTTCTGTGTGTGGCTGGCAATGTTAACTTGGCATGGTGGAGTGTTCTTTTGCAGAGATGCAGGCTAGTGTGAGGCCTGGCTAAAGTGTCTCTGTTTTTGCCCTCTTTCTTCCTGCTGGAAGAATCAGCTTATGCAGCCTCTCCTGGGAGCCAGGTAAGCGAAAAGAGGTCGCAGGAGGGAAAGGCCCATTTAGCAGAGTGTACAGAAAGGGAACGTTCCAGGCTGGAAACCCAAGAAGCTCCGTTGCAAGATTCTGCCAGCAGCATTTCATCTCTTTGTTTAAAAAGCCTTTCGTCAATCGATATGCTCACCCCGCCGGTGGACGGCATAACGAGCGACAGCGTGTTAAAATCTGCAACCTTCAAAAATGAAAATCGACGACGGAATAAGACGGCATGGAAACGAAACAAACCTTGCCTTTGCAAACAGCAAACGAAAAGCAGCCAGGATTTTTTTGGAGGAGGACGATGACACTTTTTTAAAAAAAAACCCAGATAGGGTAGCTGAGTTTTACTCCGAGTAGACCCTGCTGCAGTTGACAGGTCTAAGCTAGTCATGCTCCTTAGATCTCAGTGGGTCGGCCCTGGGTAGATTGGGTACAACCCAAAGAGGTTTTCGCTCCAATGGAAAATGTTTGTTTTTTCCGGAGTCTTTGCTTGTTCCCAAAAGGGCTGCCCGCCAGGCAGGCGGCATATTGCGTTTCTGCCACTAGGGGCCGCCCTCGGATGGGCTTGTGAGCACATGCCAGCCAGTGGGCCCAGGAATGTGGGTTGGCAAGCTCTGGGCAAGGCCTGGCATGCCCTGATCTAGGGCTGGGCCAGTGCCGAGGGGATACTCCAAGGCACCCCAAACGGATCTCCGCCACGTGAGCAGCAGTGACCCATGGGCTGAACTTGCAGGCGGGTATTTACGATTTACAACACGCATGACGGAACCGTATGTGGTCCTTGGCGGAAATCTCACCACCCAAAGGGATGGAAAGGGCAGCAACGGCGGCAGTTCTTTCAGAGTTCAGCTGACCAACAGGACGTAGCAGGAACCAGCTGCTTCCTTGGGGAAGGGACGCTTTTCATCAGTTTCAGGAAGGCGGCAGGGAGAGGGAGTTTCAGAGCTCTCTGGAGTTTCAGAGCTGTGGGGCTGGTACTGACAAGCCCCTGCGCTCTTTGGCAGGTTTAGCAACCCCAGGTGAGGGGATGTGCAGCAGGGCCTCATTAGGACACGGGCAGGAAAGGTTTGGAAGCCTGAGGGCCACAGTCCCTTCTGGATGATCTCCCGGGGGCCACAAGGCAGTGGGGGCAGACCAGAGGCTAAAGGGAGCGAAGCAATGAATGCAAATTTTCCCTCTGTACCATAGGCTAGTTTATCTACAAACACACTCACACACAACTCTCCAGGGTTGGAGTTTTGAGGACACATTCCAGCCAAGCAAAAGCCCTTGAAGAGGGTGCAAAAAAACAGGCATAGGCAAACTCGGCCCTCCAGATGTTTTGGGACTACAATTCCCATCATCCCTGACCACTGGTCCTGTTGGCTAGGGATGATGGGAGTTGTAGTCCCAACACATCTGGAGGGCTGAGTTTGCCTATGCCTGGCAAAGAAAATACAAAATGCAATACCGTATTGGCCTGAATATAAGCCTCACTCCCCCCCCAAAAAAATTCTGACTGTGAAACGTTAAAGTGCGGCTTATATTCGCAACCTTATGGTATTCAGCCAGGAGCGGGGGAGGGGGCAAACAGTGCCAAGAGTGCGGCAAAGAGGCGCCCACCCCGCGCATAGTTCCCCATCCTCTCCCCCAAGGCCAGGAAGGGAGAGAGCGAGGAAGGGGAAAGCCCACCGGCAACGTAGCAGTGCTCCCCCCCCCCCCCGGTATGCAACCAGGAGCAGCAAGGAATGGAGCAGCTTATATTCAGGTACCCCCCCCCCCCCGTTTTAAAGGTGCAGCTTATATTCAGGTGCGGCTTATATTTGGACCCGTACGGTATTCATGTTCCTAATAAAGGGCAATCTTATATATCTATGTATCGCCATGTCACAAGAACCTTTTAATGAGGGTGAAAGAGGAGAGCGCAAAATATGGTCTGAAGCTCAACATCAAAAAAACTAAGATCATGGCCACTGGTCCCATCACCTCCTGGCAAATAGAAGGGGAAGAAATGGAGGCAGTGAGAGATTTTACTTTCTTGGGTTCCATGATCACTGCAGATGGTGACAGCAGTCACGAAATTAAAAGACGCCTGCTTCTTGGGAGAAAAGCAATGACAAACCTAGACAGCATCTTAAAAAGCAGAGACATCACCTTGCCGACAAAGGTCCCTATAGTTAAAGCTATGGTTTTCCCAGTAGTGATGTATGGAAGTGAGAGCTGGACCATAAAGAAGGCTGACCACCAAAGAATTTATGCTTTTGAATTATGGTGCTGGAGGAGACTCTTGAGAGTCCCATGGACTGCAAGAAGATCAAACCTATCCATTCTGAAGGAAATCAGCCCTGAGTGCTCACTGGAAGGACAGATCCTGAAGCTGAGGCTCCAATACTTTGGCCACCTCATGAGAAGAGAAGACTCCCTGGAAAAGACCCTGATGTTGGAAAGATGGAGGGCACAAGGAGAAGGGGACAACAGAGGACGAGATGGTTGGACAGTGTTCTCAAAGCTACGAACATGAGTCTGACCAAACTGCGGGAGACAGTGGAAGACAGGAGTGCCTGACGTGCTCTGGTCCATGGGGTCACGAAGAGTCAGACACGAGTAAACAACATGTATGGCCATTTCATCTCAGTCTTCCATCCTCATACCAAGAACTGAATCCCACCCCCATCCCCCCCAGTTCTTCAGCCTCACACCCCCTTGAGAAAGCCCACTCTGATTTGTCTCCAACACAGATCCCTCCCTTTTCTTAACCCTATTGATTTCAATGGGTTTGCTCTGAGGAGGAGTTGAATTGGACAACCAAGGGGGAAAACAACAGAGCTTTGCGGCACATACAGTGGAGCCTCGGTTTACGAACACCTCGGTTTACGAATTTTCAGTTTATGAACGCCGCGGACCCATCTGGAACGGATTAATCCACTTTCCATTACTTTCAATGGGAAAGTTCGCTTCAGTTTATGAACGCTTCAGTTTATGAACAGACTTCCGGAACCAATTGTGTTCATAAACCGAGGTACCACTGTAATAGAAACGAGCAAATTTATTACGGCATCAGCTTTCGTGAAAAACGGAGTCGTCCTGAGTCAGGGGTATACACTCATGGCCGGCAGCAGGGTGGGGTTTTGTAAACAGGGAGGTCTGAAGGAGATGAGATGCGGAGAAGCAGAGATAGCGATAATTGCGTGATCGACAGTGAGGTTTCGCAAAACAGCTCTTGATAACAAGAGATATCCTGGCATTGGTAAGCCGATTAGCACGTATGCATTTAAAACCCCTTTGTTTCTGTTCATTCCTCAAGCGATAGCATCGCAATTGAGTCATTTCACATCGCAGTCTCCTTTGACAGGGTTGCAAATTTCCTCCGTGCAGAACCTCTCCATGGCCCACTGAGCTGTACATTTAAAGCAGTGCGACACCACTTTTAGGCAGTCATGGCTTCTCCCAAATAATTCTGAGCTGAGGTTGCTGGGCTGGGAATTGCTAGGACACCCACCCACCCCACACAATATTACCCTCTCAGCACTACAATTCCCAGAGTTCCCTGGGAGGAAGGATTGATGGTTAAGCCACTCTGGGAATGGAAGCTGTGTGGGAAGAATGGGGGCAGGGTCCTCCTAACAGCACCCTTAACAAACTACAGTTCCCAAGATTCTGGGGGGGGGGGGAATCCACGAGTATTTAAAGTGGTATGGCACTGCTTTAAATCGATAGTGCGGATGGGGCCTCCGGGGACCGTAGTCACAAAAGCAGATTTGTGTGACTTCCTGCTGTAATCTTCAGGTATATATATATATACACACACACACTCATGTACTTACAGTACATTACTTGCTGTCACTTGTTTGCAGGGTGTGTTTGTTATTTTAAAAAAGCATATTCACACATTGATGGGTGATGTGAACCTGCCTAGTCTCTGAGCCTCCTCACTGGACCTCTCGGCCAAGCCACGCCCACCTGCCAATCACCTGGACTCATATATGTCAGCACCACCCACCCATCAAATTTGGCTCATGGCAGGTAATGGGAGACACCCACCTGTCCTCTAGGGCTGTGCCTGGTGAGGATATGAGACGGGGCCTTGTTGGTGGCTGCCCCCAGATTGCGGAATTCCCTTCCATGGGAGCCTCCCTCTGCTTTTCTTGCCTTGGCAGACAGACTTTTTTCTTTGTCGTTCGGACAAGCTTTTGGCCACTAACCAGCTGCTGTGGAAAGGTCTCCTGAAAGTGTGTGCTTTTAAATAGCTTTAAGCGTTTCTAGCGCTGCTTTTAATAGGGCTACATTTAAATTATTATTATTATTATTATTATTATTATTATTATTATTATTATTTGTACACCACCTTCCATCTGTAGATTTAGATTTATTGGTTGTTGTTATTTTTGTTGTACCTGTTTTCATTTTTGCTGTGCTGGTAGAAATGTGGGATATTAAATAAGAACATAAAAAGAGCCTGGATTGTCGAAGCATAGAATTGGAAGGAGTCCCCAAGGGTCATCTAGCTCAACCCCCTGCAATGCAAGAATCACAACTCAAGAATCCCTGGCAGAGTGCCATCCGGCCTCCACTTAAAAACCTCTGGTGAAGGAGAGGCCACCACCTTTGGAGGCCAATGGCCCATCTTGTCCAGCAGCCAGTTCTCACAGCGGCCAACCCAATGGGAAACTCTCAAGCGCAGGACTTGAGTGCAAGAGCATCTGGCATTCAGAAACATCGCCGCCTCTGACCGCGGTGGCAGAGCACAGCCATCATGGCTAGTGGCCATCGATAGCCCTCCCCTCCCCGAATTTGCCCAATCCTCTTTTATTCATTTTTTGTTAACATTTTATTAATTTCCCAAAAAAATAACAGAAAAAGAAAAAGCAATAATACAAAATCATTCCAAAACAAGAAAAAGAAGAACATCATTTGTTGTCGTTTAGTCGTTTAGTCGTGTCCGACTCTTCGTGACCCCATGGACCAGAGCACGCCAGGCACTCCTGTCTTCCACTGCCTCCCGCAGTTTGGTCAGACTCATGTTGGTAGCTTTGAGAGCACTGTCCAACCATCTCGTCCTCTGTTGTCCCCTTCTCCTTGTGCCCTCAACCTTTCCATCATAAACAAATGATTAAACCATAATTTTTGCTTGACTTCCCTCCACGCCCCCTCTTGGTTCCATTGTTTTATGCTTGTTCAAGCACGTTCATAGAACCTTATATTCTTAACCAATTTTAAAACCTTCTTCATCTTATTACAAGTGAGTTTTTGAAGTTATACTAATGTAGAAGTCTCTACACAAAGCTTAAGAGATATGCATTAAACATTTTTAAGGAAAAGAAAAGAAAAACAACTCCAAGTCCTCTGTATTTATTGGGTTTCAAATTGTCTATTTTGTCCTGCATAGTTCAATAATTTAATTTGCCAATCTTCTTCATCTTTTTTGGTGGAGGCTTCTTCCTTCTGTAGGGGCTGGCTGGTCTTCGCCTAGGATCCACTCTCAGATACAGGGTCTTTTAAGCTCTATAAGTCCATCAAATCCTGTACATCTCAATATCATAACCAGTTTTTTTTAACCATCATTTTCAACATTCTCTTCAAATATTTATATGTCTTTTCCCAGGCCTGTCCAATCCTCTTTTAAAGCCATCCAAAGTTGGTGGCCATCGCTGCCTCCTGTGGGAGGGAGTTCCACAGTTTAACTTCTAACTTTTAGAAGACATCTGAAGGCAGCCCTGTTTAGGGAAGCTTTCAATGTTTAACAGACCATTGTATTTTAATATTTTGTTGGAAGCCGCCCAGAGTGGCTGGGGAAACCCAGCCAGAGTGGGGTATAAATATTATTATTATTATTATTATTATTATTATTATTATTAACAACAACTATGCGCTGTGTGAAGAAGTCCTTCCTTTTTTCCTGCCCTGAATCTTCCTACGTTCACCATCATTGGACTCCCAAGAGTTCTAGTGTTATGAGAGGAGAAAAAACTCTTCTCTCTCCACCTTCTCCGCATTACTTTATAAACTCTGTGCCACCTCTTTTTTCGCCTTTTTGCTAAAAACTTTTCCCCACAGGGCAGTCACTCCATCCCCTAAATAAATGTATCAGGCCGGTGACCCACTGCCCACATCATCAGATACCGCAACCTTCTCATCTGGCAGCCTTCCAGATGTTCAACTCCCTTCATGCCCCAACCCCTGACCATGAAGGCTGCTGGATTCCCAAGGCAACAGCTGGAGAGCCCCAGTCTCCATCCCAGAAGACTCAGGAGGCCACCGCCCTACTGAAGTTTAGCAGGTCTGGGGTGTGTCCAGATGAGATCCACCTGCATGCTACTCTGGGCTCCATGATGTTAGAAAAATGGGGCGAGTAACTAGAAAATATGGGGAGGAGGCCTGCTCATTTTTAGCCTGGCTGCACATGCAACCATGCAGTTAGCGCACATTCTCTCCCCGCCTTCCCAGAATCCTGGGAACTGTAGTTTACCCCTCGCGGAACTGCCGTGCCCAGCACCCTGAGAAAGATACTACAATTCCCAGGATTCTTGTAGGGGTGAGGGAGTCAGGTGTTTCAAGTGGGCCACTGAAAGCGAACGGGCCAGGCCAACTGCGCTCCATTCATTGCCACGGGTCTACTCGTGAGAAAAGCTGAATCCGGCCCAGGGCCCGACATAGTAAGTCTGGATTTGGGAAAGGAAAGCTTGGCTGGAGGAGATGAAGAGGTTGACTCCCGAGTAAACGCGCGCGATCCCGGCGAGGCTTCCTCCTCGTGCGTAAAAGCGCGTCCAGGGCTCGGCGGTGGCGCTTTCTCCACCCGGAGCTGCTTCAGCCCCCGAGATCGGCGGTCCCTTTCATCACTTCCGTCTCCCACCCTCACCCCTCCTCCTCTCCATCCATCCCCGCCCGGGAAACGGGGAGGGGGGGAAAGCAGCCGAGCCGCCGCCGCCACCACCGCGAAGCCAGCCAGGCAATCCGGGGCCGGACGGGTCGGCGGCAGCAGCGCAGCCATGGGCCAGGGCGCACGGCGGGCCGGCGGGCGCGGCCAGGGCGCACGGGCGCGGGCCGCTTCCAGGAGGGCGTAGCGGCCCTGGCCGGGGGATGGAGTACGGCGGCGGCGGCAGCGGCAGCAAGGGCAGCGGAGGCGAGGGGCGCCCGGAGGCGGCTCGTTAAGGTGCGCCATGCGGCGGCGGCGCGGGGAGATCCGGCCGAGTTTGGGGACGCCCCGGGGGCCCAGACCCATAGCTGCCAAGTTTTCCCTTTTCTCGCGAGGAAGCCTATTCAGCATAAGGGAAAATCCCTTTAAAAAGGGGATAACTTGGCAGCTATGCCCAGACCTCGCCTCCCTCCGCCGCTCGGCTGGAAAGGGAGTCAGCCGGGCTAGGGGACCGGAGCGGGGGTGGGGGGCATAGCTGCCAAGTTTTCCCTTTTCTCGCGAGGAAGCCTATTCAGCATAAGGGAAAATCCCTTTAAAAAAGGGATAACTTGGCAGCTATGGTGGGGGGGGATGTTGCTCCCAAGTTACTGTAGTTATTTCAATTTATATACAGTACAGTATATATTTGGAGAGGTTTTTTTTTGAGGTTTCTCTCCTCCTAAATACTTTAATGTCATCTTGCTTTTTGTGTAGTTGTGTGTGTTGGGGGGGGGGTGAGTTTGGGACATTTTATCCCCCATGAATGCTTCTGTGTTATATCTCTCTCTTTTAGTTACAGTACAGGGGTGAAATTTGGGAGATTCCCCCCTCCCCACGCAATACTTCTATACTATCTCTGTTTTTGTTTGTTTGTTATGTGGGGGTGGTGGAATTCCCCATCCCAAATATTTCCACCGTCTTTATTTGTTTTTCAGTTACTGGGAGTGGATTTTGTAGATTGTGCCCCTCCATCTTATTTTTTCTTATTTTTTTAGCTATTGGGGGTTAATTTTGGGAGATTCCCCCATCCTTTCATGTTATCCATATTTTATTAGTTATCGGGATGGGGGTGAATTTTGGGAGATCGCCTCTCTTAATACTTCCATGTTTGCATTAGTATTTTTTTAGTTTCTGGTGTGTGTGTGTGGACTGTGGAGGGGGGAGGTTTGGAGATTCCCCACCCCAGATTATTTCTCTGTTTTTTTATAGTTCTTTTAATATCTTAATTTCCTTTCCTCCATTTCCTTCCCTTAACTTTGGAACATCCCATTGGATCCCCTCTCTCCTGACCTTTAACCTCCCCCACCCTTGACCCCCATGGGAAGGTTCTCCCCCCCCCCAACCTGCTAGGTAAGCACCAATTCCTTCGGCTATGTACCTACAACCTTTTCACAGCCCAGGCTCCCTTTTAACCCAAACATGCATGGGGGGGGCATTTCTTAAGTGTTTACCATATATTTGAGAGTGCTCCTGTGGCGACCTGCCTGGAATCAGGCTGCAGCCCACTAAGGGGGTCCAAAAGTAAGCTCTTTCAGATCACTAGGGCTTACTCCCCCCCCCACCGGGAAGTATCTGAAAGGCTTACAGCTCCATATCTCTCCTGCTTACCTACATCTTCTCTCCAGATTCTTCTAGACCAGGCACCCCCAACTTCAGCCCTCCAGACGTTTTGGACTACAATTCCCATGTTTCCTGACACTGGTCCTGTTTGCTAGGGATCATGGGAGTTGTAGGCCAAAACATCTGGAGGGCCGCAGTTTGGGGATGCCTGTTCTAGACTCTTACCTAGACCCCTACCCGAATCCTCATGCCGAAAGCTCTCAGTTGCATAGTAATTTCACAAATGTATGCTCTGCTCTGCCTTCAGTCCCCCCCTCCAAAAAAGTCATCTATGGGTGCCTCTCCATAGCTGCCAAGTTATCCCTTTTTTAAAGGGATTTTCCCTTATGCTGAATAGGCTTCCTCGCGAGAAAAGGGAAAACTTGGCAGCTATGTGCCTCTCTTAGGTTGCTTCCACACCATACATCTAAAGCACATTCTTTTCTCCGTCCTGCAAAGAATCCTGGGAACTGTAGTTTGCAAAGGGCGCTAGGAATTGCAGTTCTGGGAGGGATGAACTACAGTTCCCAGAATTCTCTGTGTGTGTGGGGGGGGGAAGTAATGTGCTTTAAATGTAGCCTTAAATATTGAAGCCTTTCTGTCCCCCAGTCTATTGACAGACTACCCTTCCAGGGATTCTTTGCTGGTGCGTTCCAAGATCTGACCTCTTGCTGGGGGTGCCCTGAGCCCTTATTCCTCTTTTTGCCCGACGCAGGGCTAACCAACCTGGTGCCCACTAGGTTGCATTCTGCCTCCCATCATTTCTGGGCATAGGGGTAAGGTTGATGGGAGCTGGAAACCTCAATTAATGTCTGCAGGGCGCCACGTTGGGGAAGGGCTGTAGTGTGTCTGGCTTGCATGCGGAAGATCCCAACTTCAATCCCTAGCACCTCCAGGTAGAACTGGAAGAAACTCCCTGTCTGAAACCCTGCTGCCAGCCAGTGTAGACATTACTGAGCTCCCTGGGTTCCTATTCAAACCACCCATTTATTCAAAACCATGAGGACTGGAGCCTTAGGTTTTTTGCTTAGCGGATGGAGCTAAATAAGGCAGGTTTCTGTGTACCTCTGGCCTAGTGTGACCCCCCACCCACCCTCCTTCCTTAGCTGCCCCATATCTCACCATCCCCTCCTTGAACAACAACTCCCTCCTTCCCCCAAACGCTGATGCCTTGATATCCTATCCTCATTCCTTGCCTTAGCACAGTAGAAAACAACCCCCCTCCTTCCAATTATCTCCCCACACATTCCGGATCCTGCTTCGTCTCACTCCCAGTTTCTTCCCTGGTCCCTCTTTCCTCTGCCCCCCCCTCCCCACAAAAAATCCATTTGCTTGGGTGGCCCCTCTCCCTAGATGCTGACGCTGAGATATCTTATACCGCTCGATTTGGATTTCCAAGTCTGTATCCTTTTCCTAGGCCCAGATTCTCACTCCCTCTGCAACCCCACCGCTTCCCCAACTGCTGATGCTGAGATATCTTACCCTCCACGTTCTGGATCCTGTCCCTGTAATCTCCTGCTCCTTTCCCCCCCCCCCCCGCTTGCTGGCCGCCCACAATTCCTCTCTTTCCTTGGCATGATGCCCCCCTTCCAGATGTTGCCGGCGGGAGCCAGACCTTGCTTTCGTGTCATGTTCTCGGCATGGCCAACAATCTCGAACCAGCAATCTCTCCCTACCTCCATGCACTGCTTCCCTCTCCACCCCCCGCCCAGCTTTAGCCAGATGCCCAAACAAGCCAGCTTGGCACCAAACTGAGGCAGTATACAGGGTATTTTAGGAGAGAGGGAGAGCACTGCTCTCTTCTTCTGGGCAGGAGAGGCTTGGCCAACTTTTATCTAAATATCACACATACACCGGCCTCTTTCCCGCTACCTGTATATATGGATTGAAGGGTTGCAGCTCAGCGGTAGAGCATCTGCTTTGAGAGACCCTCCTCTGAAACCCTGGAGAGCTGCTGCCGGTCAGTGCAGGCAATATGGAGCTCCATGGAATCTTAAAAGAGTTGTAGAGTTGGAAGGGGCACTGAGGGCCGCCTAGTCCAACCCGTTGCAATGCAGGGATATTTTGCCCAACGTGGGGCTCGAACCCATGACCCTGAGATTAAGTGTCTTGTGCTCTTGTGTTTGGGAAGGTGAGCTAATCGGTGGCAAAGCATCAGCAGAAGGTTCTAGGTTCGATCCGCAATGGCATCTCCAAGCAGAAAGACTCTGGAGAGTTGCTGGCAGGCAGTGTGGACATTACTGAGCTAGCTGGCCCGTTGTTCTGACTGGGAATAAGCCAGCTTCTGGCGTTTGCTGTTTAAATCAGGGGCCTTTATTCAGAACCATGAGGACTGGAATCTTGCTTTGATTTTGGAGGAAAAGGACACAGCAGAATGGGAGAAGAATCTGCTTTGTGTGCAGAAGGTCCTAGGGTTCAGTCCCAAGGCAATGTGGACCTTACTGAGCTACATGATTGGACTCGGTAGGAGGCAGCTTCCTCTGTGCCTTTGCTTTACCTGTGTGACCCTCCTAGGTAAAGCTCCGTGCTACTAAACAAGGTGAAGCTGGCCTGCCTGGGAAGGTGAAGGATAGTCCTTCGCTGGAGGTTTTTAAACAGAGGTTGGGCGCCCGTCTGCCGGGGATTCTCAAGCTGTGGTTCCTTGCATTGCAGGGGGTTGGACTAGATGACCCGTGGGGTCCCTCCAGACTCTGTGATTCTATGAATTTGCCTGCCCCATTTCTCCCTTTGTTTTTTGGCATGCCCCAGACATTTTGGAGGGGGCAAATGCCAAAGGAGAACTCTGTGTATGTCTCACTCTCCTCCATCCTCCTCCCCCCCCCAAAAAAATATTTTGCCCTAGAATCACAAACTCTTTATTTTGCTCAAACTGGCCCTGGGAAAGTTTTCAACGTTTCGTGTCTTTTGTGATCTGGGATTAGGAGAGAGGGAGGGCGTCTTGGGTGGGGCAAAGGGACTTTGTGGCATCTGTGTCTTTGCCTGCCCGGAAACTTTGTGTGTGTGTGTGTGTGTGTGTGTGTGTGTGTGTGTGTGTGTGTCTTTGAAAAATAAACATTCACTGGTGTTTGGGTGGCTCTCTGCCTGGGGAGGTTGCAATTGGGATTGGCTACTCACTCCCCACCCAAAAAAGTACCTCCCGTTTCCCCAGCAGCAGAGCCGTGAGTCAAAGAAATGGACTACTGTAGTTGGGTTTTTCTCTCCGGTTTTTACACTCTGTGGTTGCCTGAGTCTCATCTCAGCTTCCTGCCTGCACAATGATAATAGGCTAGATAGGACAGATCAACACCTCATTTCCTGTCCCCCATCTTTGCAAGTGTCTCTTCTCTTGTTCCCGTGCGTCAGATCAAAGTTGGCGCTTCCTTAAAATTCTGGGTCCTTACCGTGCAAATACATCTCGTCTCTATGTCGGAACACGCTGAACAGGGACCAATCTCAGCCTTGAAAAGCACCATAGAGTTGGAAAAGCACCTGTCAGTGCTTTTGGGTGGGTGTTAAAAGGTTAGCACCACCCATATTTGCTATTTTCTCCCTCCGCTGTCGGAGGCAATGATGTACCGGTACCTCTGAACGCCAGTTGCTTGGGAATTGCAAGTGGGGAGAGTTGCTGCTCTCGAGTTCGGATCCTGCTTACGGGTTTTTCCATAGGGGCATCTGGTTGGTCAGTGTGAGGAACAGGATGCTGGACTAGTTGGGCCATTGGCCTGATCCAGTCGGACTCTCCTTGTGTTAAGATTCTGGGGTTTTGGAAAGGACTCCTCTCTTGTGTCCCCCGACAGCTCTGCAAGTTGGGAATTGTGGGGGAAATTGGTCACACAGGAACATATCCCTCGTCATGACTGATATCTTAAAAAATGATTTAGACTCCCATTTAACCTCACAACAACCCCCCCCCCTTTATTCTCATAGGATGAGGCCGAGCCACTGGCCAACCCCCCCTTTATTCTCACAACAACCCTGCGAAGTGGGCTAGGTGGGGAGAGAATGCCTTGCTTGATGTCGCCAAGCATCGAACTCTCTGAAGGGACAGAAATGTATCAAATAGCTCCACGTTTAAACAACTGCTGTGCCTCTGTTATTTCCTCACATTTCTGTCCTGCCTTTCCCCCATTGTAGAACTCAAGGCAACATACCCGGGGTTCCATAGTGGCCTCCCATCCAGGAGCTGACCAGGCCTGGACCTGCTTAGCTTCAGGGAGGTGGTGGCCTCATGTGCCTTCAGACCATGCTCTGGTCTGGAAGAGAGGAAATAGCAGTTTCTTTAAAAGGGGGGCCACTTCAGACAAGGTCCTGCCTTGATGTCTGAGGACAGGCAGGTACATATAAAGGCCCTACAAATCCCCCCTCGGCTGAAACAGAGCTGGACATTGTTCAATCAGAATTTACAGTGGTACCTCTACTTACAAATAACTCTACTTACGAATTTTTCTACTTACAAATGGAGCTCCGTCCGCCATCTTGGATGCGGTTTAGATAGGATTTTTCTTACTTACTCATTTTTAGATAGGGTTGCTTCGACTTAAGAATTTTTTCTCCCAATGCATTCCTATGGGACTTGACTTACAAATTTTTTCGACTTGCAAATGTGTGTTTGGAACGCATTAAATTCGTAAGTAGAGGTACCACTGTAATTATTTTGCTTTATTCTTACATTCACGTCCTACCTTTACTCCAGGGGGCTTGTGCATGGTTCTCCGTTTCCTCATTTAATCCCCACAACAATCCTGTGAGGTTGGTTACGCTGACAGGTATCCCACCTAGTGAGCTTCCCAAGGTCCCACCTAGTGAGCTGGCTCAAAACCACGTTGAGGACTAGAATGCTGGAGAGGCCTGCGGGTCCCACCAAGTGAGCTTCCCAAGGTCCCACCTAGTGAGCTTCATGGGCGAGTGGAGATTTGAACCCGGGTCTCCCAGGGCCAGCACACTAACCACTACATTACCTTAGCTCTCCCTAGGGTTAAGAACGGAAGGCTGACTTTGGAATGACAGAGTTTCCTCATGGCACCAATTTCAAAGCATTGGAGGAGCTTTTGCCTGAGGAAATTGGAGGAGGGAGGTGCTTAACCCATCCCCTACCAGCAAATTACATTTTCCCGAGTGGTCTCTCTCTCTCTCTCTCTCTCTCTCTCTCTCTCTCTCTCTCTCTCTCTCTCTCTCTCTCTCTCTCTCTCTCTCTCTCACACACACACACACACACACACACACAGGCTTAAAAACCAGAACTGAGTCCAGATGGGATGAATAGCTGGCGGGAAGGGTGCTTAACCCCTCACCATCCACCAATTCTGCCTTGCATATGCCCTTCCCAGCTATTTCCCCCCACCCACAAAGCTGAACTCTGTTAATGGTTTTGAGCCTAGCTTGGAGCTGCAGGCAGGCAGCAAGAATACCATAGTTGGGAGAGTCATTTGCCCACCACCCATCCCCTGCCGCCTTCCTCCTCCCAGACACTTGCATTATTCTAGCATATGTGGAGTGGCGGGCTTGCATGTTTGACAAGGGAGAGCATCTCTCTTGACACAGTTTGGAGGATCTGCTGCTGCTGTCTGCTCTGAAGTGCCTCCGTATGTCAAGTTTTTCTCTGCCCTCCTCACCACGAATCAGCCACCAGGAGCAAAACAGGAAATTCAACAGGAAACGCTTCAGAGAAGAGGTGTCTTTTGCCGTTGGGGTGAAGCGAGGACTCTCGGCACTGGTGTAGCTGTCTGTCTGGTTGGTGTCGGAGAGGTCGGCATGCTAGCCCTTTTAGAGAAACCACCACCATAGCTAGAGGAGCCCGCAGGCCTCTCCAGCATTCTAGTCCTCAACGTGGTTTTGAGCCATCTCGTCTGTTGGGCTTGGAGCCAGGTACCGTAGCAGCATAGAAAGGAAGAGAAAATAGCGGACTGGGCTGGAAGGTTTGTTCATGTGATTCAATCGACTGCCTTTTAAATCACTTCCTTGGGGGGTGGGGAACCCTGCCCTAGTGTTAGAAATTAGCCGCATGCCAGGCGCGTTTTGCGACTGGCACGGCTCCAACTGTGACCATGTCTCAGGATTGCCCCTTGTAGAACTCAGCAGGGAGGCGGAGGAGGAGGAGGATAGGGACAAAATTAGGATGAGTTGGCTCCGCCTCTCATTGGCTCTGGCGCCCCCTGCTGTCGGGCTCCCTGGCTCCTGCCCCACCAGCCGCAATGGGCACTAACCCTGAGGATTTGCAATCGGTATCTGTTCATTGTTAGCTAATGAGCTTATTTCAACAGGCAATTTTCTGCAGGCAGATTAGGAGATTTTCCAGGTAATGTTCTGTTTCTGGAAAAATTCCTGCGGGAAACTTTTCCTGTTCTGTTTCCAGATCGCTGTTTTAGTGCTTTCCCCTGGAGACATCTGGCAAGAGGTTTTAAAGGTGCTTTTTATGTGGCCCTGTTAAATTGCCTCGATGGATTCATTTGGCTCAGTATACCTATTGTAACTGCATCCTTTCCGTCCCGCTGCTTGTAGGGAAGAGAGTTGTGTTGTTTTATTATCACGTATTTTGAAGTTATTGGGCGCTGTTTGGATGAAGGGCAATTTTGGCTTTATAGATAAAAACCGAGGAGAAGGGAGATTTGCTGGGGGCGCTGCAGGAGTAACAGGCAGTAAGGTGGGGAAATTCTGAAAGCACTCTTGGCAAGACGATCCTTAGTTTGTTTCCAGGGTTAACCCTTTCCTGCCCAAGAGATGCATTCCCTCTGGGCAGCCCCTTGGCGGAAATGTGTCAATGGGGAACGGAAGCAAAAGGTGAGCAGAGCAATGGATATGAGTCTTACGGTACCTTTGTATGATACAATGCATTCCAGCCATGCAAAAGCCTGAGGTTTCTTCTCTTTCTCCCCCCCCCCCACTTGCAAGCTCTCCTTGCTTGCAAAAGTCCCTGGGGAGAGTATGAAACAAGGTTGGAGAGGGGCTGTGACCTGGAAAGAAGGCTGCAGCTTGCAGAGATACCCAAGGGCCAGACAGAAGCATTCCGAGGGCCACATTTCTCCCCCAAAGTTATCCACCTTTGGTTTGTTTTAGGTGTGTGTGTGTGTGCCCCCCATCCCAAACCAATTATTTTTATTTCTTTGCTTCCCCCCCCCCCCCATCTTCCTACCCCAATACAGCACCTCCCATGGGCCTGATAAATTGCCATCGAATGCCATGGAACTTTGTTCTAAGAAACATCCTCCAGGTAAGATCTTCTGATGGGGCTGGTTTTTATGGGGGGTGGGGGTAGGGAAGGGAGCAGATCTGACAAGGACTGGGCCTCCCCACCCACCCCAATCAAGCACAAAACTTTGGTGATTTAACTTCTCAAACTCTCTTTCTCACTCAGCCAATGCAAGGTTGCCAACTTTTCAATTGATCTCCGCCCCTTGCGTCCCCAAGTGTAGCCATTGGTGGGGGAGCTGTGCTTTTGAGAAGCTTTTGCTTAATTCCATTTCATTCGCAACCACTTCCTTTAAGAGACCATGAAGCGTTGTTGTTGTTTTTTTAAAAAATTATATATTAAAAGGTGCCTAATGGTCAGAGCTGTTCGATGGTGCCCTGGAAGGCGATTGGCTCTTTCTTGCTGGAAGTATTTAAACCAGGGGTCAGCAACCTTTGTTATTTTGAAAATAATAATAAATGAATTCCTATGCCCCACAAATAACCCAGAGATGCATTTTAAATAAAAGGACACATTCTTCTCTTGTAAAAACACACTGATTCCCGGACCGTCCGCGGGCCGGATTGAGAAGGCGATTGGGCCTCATCCGGCCCCCGGGCCTTAGGTTGCCTACCCCTGATTTAAACAGAGGCCAGACATTCGTTTGTCAGGGATGCATAGTTTCAAGATTCCCGCATCCCTCAGGGGGGGGTCAGACTGGATGACCGCACAGGGTGCCTTCCAATTCGAAAGCTCTATGACAGATTTTCATATCCAGAGTATACGTACCCTTGCCAGCAGCATGGGGAGTTTGAGGGGTCTGTACCATTTTAGAAGGTACAGAAGGGACTGTACCACTTTAGACAGAAGGCGGTCTTGTCCCGTTTTTGAATTCAACCCCTTCCCCGTGTTAAAAGCCAGACAAATGTTCTGCAAGTAGACAAGCAGCTCTTCAAGGAGCCCAGCCCTCTTTCTCCCTGCAGAGCTAGCTTCCTACCCGCAAAGCCAGTGAAGATTCCTGAGCTGAGCAGCGGGCTGGGATTGGATGGCCTTTGGGGGTCCCTTCCCAATCTACCACCCTATGACTTTTTCATCTGCGTCGGGCTCCTGTCTAAAGCGCAGGAGCAAGTCACATTGCCTTATTCCGTTCCTGATCAGTTGGCAACCAAGCAGCCCGGACTAACTTGCAGGGTTCTTGTGAGGAGAGAGCGAGAACTGGGGTGGGTGGGTGTCTCTTTGGCAGAAGAGGTGGACTGAGGTAAAAACAGATTTAATAATGAGCAGGAACCTAAGCAAAATGACTTTTTTTAGGGGAAGGGTGTCCCATTATAGTGATTTGAATGCTTTTTGACTGACTCCGTAAGGTCTTACTGGGGAGTGGGGGGGGGGCTGGGGAAGAGAAGCAGGCAGGCGAGAGGTCCCCCCTCCTCGTTCCCCCCATGCAGCGGTTACCTAAGCAACGCCGTCCCGGCCCCTCATTGGCCGTTGCGTGGCGGTGGGCGGCCCCCGTCTCCTTCAATGTCAGCGTGGAGTTTTCTCCTGCAGCGAGTGGGGAGGGGGGGCAGCAGCAGCAGCAGCCGAGGCAGGAGGAGAATGGGGGGCACAGACTGGGGAGGCCGATGGGGGGCCGCTGCCTAAGCCCGGGGGGCCTCCTGCAAGGCCCCCCGTCCCCATAAAACGCACGCAAATCCGGGCCGGCGGTAACCATGACGATCCCTAAGGAGATGCCCGAGAAATGGCCCTGGGTCGCCGTGGCGACGGGCAGCCGCGGACAGGCGCAAGGGGGGACAGGTATTTTTGGGGGGGGTGGGGGTTTGACAAGTGAAAGTTTGGGGGTTTGGCTAGCGGGTGTTTTTTTTCTTTTGAGGGGTGGGGGCTCCTCAAATATCCCCGTCCAGCCTTTGTCCTGTCACGACCTCCTTGGAGATAGCTGTCATTGCAGTTCTCTCCACAAACATTACCTCATACCGCGCCTGCTTTCCCCCCCCCCCACCATCACCACTCTGGCTGCTCTCCTTTGCACTAGATTTTCTTTCTTGGGAGGGGGACGACAACAGGAGAGCCCCCCCTTTTACCCAAAGGAATACCCGACCCCTCCTTCCCACCTGTCCCCATCCCCGCAAATGACCTTGCTTCTGAGACTGCCCAGAGTCGCAAGTTTGGAAAAGGGGACCGAGTCCGTTCCAGCAACGGATTGGGGATTGGGGAACCCGGAGCAGTTTTATTTCAGTATTTGGGACAGGCAGAGGGGGGGGGAAGCTACTCCTGGGGTGCTATTTTGTGGTGGTGGGGGGCATTCAAAGAATTAAAAGAGCCAGCCAATCTCATGCAGTCGGGAAGCGGGTTATTAAATCCGCTACCCTTTGTGTTAGCTTGGAATGGTTAACAAGCCAGGGGTGCAACTGCAGGAGGGGTGGTGGTAAGCCTGGCAAAGTGGGGCACAGTGTTTTTTTTTGGGGGGGGGGTTGTATGCCGGCGGCTGACTTTTGGCCTCTGTTTTCAGAGGAGGAAAGGCGGGTGAAAGCAAACGCCCGGGAGTATAACGAAAAGTTCCAGTATGCGGTAAGTATGGGGTTAGGAGTTTGCGACTGGGGGGGTGGGGAGGAATTTCTGTGTGTGTGTGTGTGTGTGTGTGAATTTTCTGGGAAGGGAGGGGTGGTAACATGAAATCAGTGTTGGCAAGGCAGAGGAGGGGCGTGGGGCTGCGTTTATACCCCATAGAGAGGGGTGTGAAAGGGATGAGTTTGGTTTTGTGGGGAGTTAGGCGCAGAAAAGGAAGAACCCAGAACTTTTTTTGGGGGGGGGAATATGAGATGTGATGATGGGCTCTAGGGAGGTGGGTGTAAACATTTAAAAGGCTAACCCACAGTGTAGTGGTTAAGAGCGTAGAACTCGGAGCTGGGAGAGACCAGGGTTCAAATCCGCACTGGGCCATGAATCTCACTGGGTGTGACCTTGAGGCAGTCACTGCCTCTCAGCCTAATTTGCTTCACAGGGTTGTTGTGAGGGTTGAATGAGAAGCGGGAGAATTTTGGATTAAAATTTCCTTGGAAAAAAATGGGAGATATAAATGTGAGAAGTAAATAGTTGTTTATTATTATTATTACTTATTACTTATTATTATTATTACTTATTATTACTTATTATTATTATTATTATTAGGGACCCAGGTGGCGCTGTGGGTTAAACCACTGAGCCTAGGGCTTGCTGATCAGAAGGTCAGCGGTTCGAATCCCTGTGACGGGGTGAGCTCCCGTTGCTTGGTCCCAGTTCCTGCCAACCTAGCAGTTCGAAAGCACGTCAAAATGCAAGTAGATAAATAGGAACCGCTACAGCGGGAAGGTAAACGGCGTTTCCGTGTGCTGCTCTGGTTCGCCAGAAGTGGCTTTGTCATACTGGCCACATGACCTGGAAGCTATACACCGGCTCCCTCGGCCAATAATGCGAGATGAGCGCGCAACCCCAGAGTCGGTCACGACTGGACCTAATGGTCAGGGGTCCCGTTACCTTTACCTTTATTATTATTACAGTGGTACCTTGGGTTGCGGACCTGATCCCTTCCGGGGTGACATTCACACCCCGAAAAATTCCGCAACCCGAGCGGCGTTTTTGCACATGCGCAAAAGCGCGATAGAGCGCTTCTGTGCATGCGCGAATGCACAACAGAGCACTTCTGTGCATGTGCAGCGGAACCCAGAAGTAAACACTTCTGGGTCCGCCACGTTCGTAACCTGGAAAAATGCAACCCGCAGCGGAAGCAACATGAGGGATGACTGTATTTGCACTTTCTGGAATGATGCACAAAATGAAACACGGCCATCCTTCAAAATCTGCAGTTCTCTGAATTTTGCAGCGTCGTTCTCCCAAACCAAGCTCATGAAAATGGCCATTGAGTGTGCCTTGTAAATTTGACTTCAGCAAAAGCAGCTTATCCATTGCGGAACATCCTTTTTCCGAACTGTGTATCCTTCGGCGAAATTGGACACAACCCCCACCCCCCCACCCCCGTTTTGAGTTAGGAATATTCTGCGCTAAAGCCCTGATGAATTTTCAAGGGAACTTTGAAACAAAACCCACAAACGAATGTGGAGAATTGGAACTAAGATTGGGGAAAAAATGAGAAACTGAGATGGAATCAGATTTACCCACCCCATATGGGGAGGCGACTGCTGTTCAGTATTATTATTTTTTGAGGGGGGGTTTGCGGGAAATCCCAGGAAACCTTGAGCTGCCTTCCGCTTTCTGGAAGCTTCTTCCCACACCACTGCCCCGCTTCTGACTGGGCTTGACCCCTCATATCTTGGCTAGGGTGTGTCTGTGAATAACTTCCTGTCCGGGACAACAGGCCAGCTCAGCAGTTATAAATAGAGCGTTAAGTGTGGAAGGCGGAAAAAGAAACTTTGGGATATTTTTTTCTTCTTTCTGGAGCGAAGGTGGAGAGAGAGATTTTGAGTCTTTACCCTCCAGCCGTAAGTTGTGTTCCTAGTCCACCTGCACATTATCCCCACAATCTTGTGCCCGCCCTAGTGTGTTGAACTGTAACTAATAAAAACAGCAAAGCAGTGCAACTATATTCGTCAGGGAATTAACAAGCAGCACAGGGCGTTTCTTTGCACTGAGCGAGACGCCTGTTCCATCTAGCTCAGTACTGTCCACACTGATTGGCAGTACTGATTGGCAGTATTTCTGCATGGCAGGGGGTTGGACCAGATGACCGAATCTACAATTCTACGAATTCTGTGATTTTCCAGGGTTTCAGGAAGGGAAGGGATTGAACCCGGGGCTTTTTGCACGCAGAAAGCAGGCCCCTGTTCCGATGTCCTTTCCATCCGCTCCTTCCACCAAATAAAAAATGAAGTTGGTAGTCCTCACAGTTCTGGACAAAAGGGGGGGAGGGCTGATTTAAACAGGAACGCAGGAAGGCGCCGAGACAGATCACCTCTGAGTCCACCTACCTCCATATTGCCTGCACTGACAGGCAGCGTCTCTTCAGGATTTCCCTTCCTGGAGATTATCGGGGCTTGAACCCGGGTTGTTCTGCTTGCCAAGCAGATGCTCTGCCAGATTCGACGGCCCTTCCCCAAGGGTTGAAAACAGGGCGGAGAAGATCTGTTGGGAGGAGTTGCGGGGTTGGAGTGGGGGGCTGCTGGAAAAGCTGGCTGTGGGGCAGAAGGGAGAGACAGACACTCCCTGCAAGTTTGACCATCTAATGTTGTTTCCTTTCCTCTCTCCCCACAGAGTAACTGCATCAAGACGTCCAAGTACAACGTGGTCACATTCCTGCCCATCAACCTCTTTGAGCAGTTCCAGGAAGTGGCGAACACTTACTTCCTCTTCCTCCTTATTCTCCAGGTGCGGCCTGTTCACGGGACTCTCATATTGGGGCAAGAGGGGAATTTATTTGGAAGTGTTACATGGGCGGCGTTTTGGTTTGGGAGGAGGAGACTCCCTAGAAGCACCCTTGCCGCCTCTCCTTCCCCTGCCTTCACTTACCCTCTCGCCTGTCTTCCTCCACCCAGCTGATTCCACAGATATCCTCCCTTTCGTGGTTCACCACCATAGTGCCTTTGGTTCTTGTGCTTACCATCACGGCGGTCAAGGATGCCACCGACGATTACGTAAGCAAAGGGGGGGGGAGTTTGGCAGAGGGGAGAGGGGAGACCTGGGTTGGGAATGATGGCGATTTGGACCGCTTATCGGGGCTTCCTTGGTTTCCCGGAATTCACGTCCTGCCTTTCTTTCGCCGTGGAACTCACGGGATCGTGCGGGGAAGTTCCTCGGAAGGGGAGGTCAACCCCCCAGGCGCTGGCCAAACCCAGACCTGCTTAGCCTGAGCCAGCTGTGTGATGCAGCAGCAAAAAAGGCTAAAGCGGTTCGAGGCCGCATCAACAGAAGTCGAGTGTCCAGATCAAGTCATAGTACCGCTCTATTTTGCCTCGGTCAGACGCCACCTGGAATACTGTGCCCGGTTCTGGGTGCCACAATTTAAGAAAAATATTGACAGGTTGGGAAGTTGTGCAGAGGAGGGCAAGCAAGATGATCAAGGGTCTGGAAACTAAGCCTTATGAGGAGTGCTTGAAGGAGCTGGGCATGTTTAGCCTGGAAGAGAGACTGAGAGGAGATAGGATAGCCATCTTCAGGTGGCTGTCACATGGAATCTTGTTTTCTGTTGCTCAGAGCGTCGGACCCAAACCAATGGATTCAGAAAACAAGAAAGGAGATTCCGACTAAACGTTAGAAAGAACTTTCTGACTAGGGTTGGATTAGATGACCCTTGGGGGCCCTTTCCAACTCTATGATTCTACCTGGGGATTTAACCTAGGACCTTCTGCACTCAAAGCGGAAGAATATAATTCGGCATAAGAAGATCCTGGCTGCTGGATCAGGCCCATGGCCCATCTAGTCCAGCATCCTGTTCTCACAGTGGCCAACCAAATGCCTCTGGGAAGCCTGCAAGCAGGACCTGAGTGCGAGGGCAACTCTCTCCACTCTGCGATTCCCAGCAAGTGGCGTTCAGAGGCATTTTGCCTCCGACGGTGGAGGGAGAACGTAGCCATTGTGACTAGCGGCCCCTGATTGCCTGACCCTCTCGATTGTGTCGGGGGACCTTCCTTTCATTCTGCACCGCAGGGGGTTGGGCTAGATGACCCTTGGGTCCCTTCCAACTCTTTAAGATTCTCCAATCTTGCTGTCTCTCCGCAGTTTCGCCACAAGAGTGACAACCAGGTGAACAATCGCCAGTCTCAGGTGCTGATCAATGGGATGTGAGTATTGCCACGGCGACTGTGGATTGGTGGTTGTGGTGCATTTCTGGGTGAGTGGTCAGACCAGCCATGGGTGATGGGGATCCTGTGGCCCTCGGGATGCGCCTGGACATACTCAAAAGACCCCCTTCAGCCCCAGCCAGCATGGGCAGTGATCAAGGAGGAGGGTGTGAGTTCAAGCCCAGCAAAATTTGGAGGGCTGTGGGGGTCACGAACACACCCACACCCCCGGGGTGGTTGGTGGCCATTGAGAGTGATGGAGCAGAAGGCAGGGAGCCCAACAGTAGGGGCAGCCGGAGTCTGTGATTGGTGGAGCCGGAGCTTGTGATTGGTGGAGCTGGAGCTTGTGATTGGTGGAGCCGGAGCCTGCGATTGGTGGAGCCTGTGATTGGTGGTTCCCCATCCTTGAGTTAAAACAAGTGTTGGGAATGCTGGACCGCAACTCCCATCATCCCTGGCCATTGACCGTGTTGGCTGGGGCTGATGGGAGTTGTAGTTCAACCATACCTGGCGGGCCAGAGGTTCGAAGTGAATATATCTAAGTGATGGGGTTGGTGGGGTTGGGCTTGTCTGCCTGCTTTCATTTGACACATCTCCTTTTTCTCCACTGCCAACCCCCTCTCCCCAAATCTTCCCCACACCTGGTCCTTACAGCCTCCGTCAGGAACAGTGGATGAACGTTCGCGTTGGTGACATCATAAAGTTGGAGAACAACCAGTTTGTGGCGGTGAGTCCTAGGCGAGCCCCGCAGTGCTGTTTGCCCCACTAAGCTGCGTGAGACCCACAAGTACCTGCAAGTCTGGGAATGAAGGAAAGGTCTGGTGAGCCATGTTGGGTAAGGGCGAGTAGAGCACCTGCCTTGTGTGCAGAAGGTCCCAGGTTCAATCCCTGGCATCTCCAGGTAGGTCTGGGAACTCTCCCTGCCCTGGATAGCTGCTGCCAGTCAGTGTAGACAATATGGAGCTAGATGGACTGACTTGCACTAAGGCTCCTGCTTATGTTCCTCTTAAATCACACCTTTGCACAGAACCATGAGGACTGGAACCTTAGTTTAATTTCAGGGAAAGGACTATTTTGCTCAGTGGGAGAGCACCTGCTTTACGTGCCGAAGGTTCAATCGCCAGCCACATCTCTTAGCAGGGCTGGGAACTGTTCCCTGCCTGAAATCCTAGAGAGCTGCTGCCAGTCAGTGCAGACAATACTGAGGTAAATGGACCAATGGTCTGATTCAGTATAAGGCAGCTTTCTGTGTTCCTAAATTATAACGTAGCCTTTGTGGTCCCTATACTGAGAGATTAGGACAGTGGTTCTCAAACTTTTCCCCTCTGGGCCACAATTTCATAGTAAGAATTTGCTTGTGCCACACAGTTTTTTAATCAATGAGAAATACTTTGTGAAACAAAGAACAAAACCAACTACTAGTAACATAGAACACAACAACTTTATAATATGATCGTAAGACATCCAGAAAGTATAAAACAACACAGCCACATAAGTACATGACTCATTTCCAAAATTCTAAATGACCCTCTTACATACGTACCTTAAGTATGAATACAAACTCAATGAGAGTTGCGAGCTTGCTTTTGCCAGGTAATCTAATGTATATTAGGTCTAATTTGAGACAAGCAAACACTCATTTCCTTATCCACACAAAGAAACCTTTCTCTTTTCTGATCTTCCCGTGGCTGGGGCAACCAAGGCAGATGGGCGGGGTATAAATAACAAAATTGTTATTTGTCAGAGTTGAAAATCCCTGTTCACAACAACTGTAGAATAGCCAATGTTCTTGCTCTTGTTTTGAAAATGCATTTATTCATATTCCGCAAAAAAGAGAGATTATTTTGATACCATACTATACTATATAGTATCATGGATAGCTCAGTCAGTGGAACACGAGACTTTTAGGTGGAATCTACAAACATATTAAAAATGCTGTGAAAATGCTTTTTTTAAAAACGTTTTGAAAAATACATTGAATTTGGCATAGCTCACCGCCGCCGTCTAGTGTCATTTTGGAAAATTGCACTTGACAGCGTATTTAAATGCATTTGACGTCTTCCCCCCACTCTCTTGCCAATACCAGTGTGGTGCACTATACCAGGCATCCCCAAACTTCGGCCCTCCAGATGTTTTGGACTACAATTCCCATCTTCCCCGACCACTGGTCCTGTTAGCTAGGGATCATGGGAGTTGTAGGCCAAAACATCTGGAGGGCCGCAGTTTGGGGATGCCTGCTCTTTGAGAACCACTGGGTTAGGAATATAAAGGGTGCAGTCTGCACATTTGTGTGAATTCAGGCACAGCCTCTGTGGCTGATATTTGCTGTTTCAGCCTCTTTCCTCCTCTTCTCTCCCCAGGCTGACTTGCTCCTCTTGTCCAGCAGCGAACCTCACGGACTTTGCTACATCGAAACGGCAGAGCTGGACGGGTGAGTGGAGACCCAATTCCCATGCTCTTCCCTCGGTAGTTGGGGCAGTTGAGGGGGCTGCCATCCTCCGTCTCAGAAAGCGAGCCTTGTGCTGTTGGATTTACGCAATGAAGCAGGTGTCTGCTCATTTGGGTGGGGGTCTCCATCAGGGTGGGACTGCTATGGTAGCATGGTCTAGTGGTTAAGGTGCCAGACTAGGACCTGGAAGAGACCAGGGTTCAAATCGCCACTCAGCCCCGAAGGTCGCTTGGGCCAGTCGCAGCCTCTCAGCCTAACCCTACCAAACAGGGTTGTCGCGAGGATAAAATTGGGAGGAGGGAGAACCATGTATACCATAGTTCTGTTACAGGTAGGTAGCCGTGTTGGTCTGACGTAGTCAAAGCAAAATTAAAAAATTCCTTCCAGTAGCACCTAAGAGACCAACTGGCTATGCATCCTGGATGCTTTAGTTATTTTATATTTTATATTTTATTTGTACTCTGCCTATCTGGCTGGGCTTCCTCAGGCACTTTGGGCAACTTCACAGCACATATGAAACATATAAAACGTTATATATTTGAGATTTGTGCACTGCAGGGGGTCAGACTAGATGACTCTTGGGGTCCCTTCCAACTCCACAATTGTATGATTCCCACCACTTTGAGTTCCTTGGAAGAAAAGGCAGGATATGCACGAACTAAATGAATAAAATGATACTTTATTTCCTCCCCCATATAAAATCAATATACAGTGGACGCTTGGGTTGCGAACGTGATCCGTGCGGGAGGCACGTTCACAACCTGCAGCGTTCGCAACCTGCAGCGACGCATCTGCGCACGTGCGGGTTGTGATTCAGCGCGCATGCGCAAAGCGCGATTTAGCACTTCTGTGCATGCGCGAGCACCAAAACCTGGAAGTAACCCGTTCGGGTACTTCTGGGTTCGGCGCAGGATGCAACCTGAAAAGATGCAACCTGAAGCGTCTAACCCGAGGTAGGACTGTACTGCTTAATTGTAAAAACAAAACCCCAAAGCAGTTTACAAGAGGAATAGAACAATGACATTATCGGTAAGAAAACAAAGCAACAATTTGAAACCTCCAAAAATAATTAAAACCGATAATGTGAAAACCAAATTGAAGCACATGTACACGTTCCACATGTCTGGATAGGCTTGCTTAAACAAAAATGTTTTTAGCGGGTGCAGAAAAGTGAAGGTGGCTGGCTCTTGTCAAGAGGCAGGGAGTTCCATAGGGTGGCTGTTTTTAGCGTGTCAGCTGTTTTTCTTCCAAGGGGATCCGAACTGCTTACCTAGTTCATTTCATTCATCCCATTTACGTTTAAACAAGGCTCTTCATGGTTATAACTCAGGTCCAAATATATATATTAGAAAAGAATAGAGAATTTCTACGTTCTATAGAATGCCATTGGCAGCAAAATAGAACCTCAGCCTTTCAATCAAAACATTTAAAATTTTTGCCCGTGAAGCGGTTTGTAAATCGGCAAACAAATGGGAGCGAGCTCGGCGGAGCCTCCCTGTTCAGACACAGTCTGTCTGAATGTCAGTTGCTGATGGGGGAGGTTGGTAAACCAGCCGCCACCTGGCCGTAGGCTTTTCCTGCCTGCCTTTAGGCCTTTCTGGAGACATCTGTGAGGAGCAGGACGCTGTGCCTCTTGGATCCCTGATCCGCCAGGGCACTTCATAGGTTCTTACCGTGCCTCTTCTCATTGGGGGTAGGCTTGAGTGCGCCTGGGCCTGCTCCTTGCCCTCCCCCCCACCTCTCCATGCTTAATGCTGCTTTTGCCTCCAGGGAGACCAACATGAAGGTCCGTCAGGCCATCCCAGTGACGTCGGAGCTGAGTGACACCAGCAAGCTTGCGCACTTTGATGGTGAGTGGGGGGGGGGGCGTGATTTTGCATGGGACGCAGAGCATGCAGGTTTTCCTAACTGGCTCTTGGGACACCCCCTCCCGCCTTGAGTGTGTTTCCCCCTGCCTGGACCGAGTCCTTTGTCTCTTGGGGCTGAGAAACGCTCCAGAGTGCAAAGGGACGGGTCCCTGCCCCAGGAAGCTTACATTATAAAATGCTGAGGGAACGGGAGGAGGGCATGGGGGGCCATCCTCAATAAAACTCCGGCCAGATAAGTCTCTGCCCCAGAGATCTTCCAGATCTGAACTTTCGTTGAATTGGAAAAGCGACTGAGGGCACCTGCAAGCTCAGCAAGGGGGAAAAGGAGGAAATGAAGAATGAACCTGTTTAGACCTTGCTGTGTTTGGAGTAGAAATCCTCGTCAAAGTGATGATGATCATGATGATGATTAATAAATTTCTTATTTATACCTGCCCATCCAGCTCGGTTTCCCCAGCCACTCTAGGCAGCTCCCAACAGAATGTTAAAAATACAATAAAACATCAGACATCAAAAGCTTCTCTAAACAGGGCTGCCTTCAGATGTCTTCTAAAAGTCCAATACAGTACAGTCATACCTCGGGTTATAGACGCTTCAGGTTACAGGCTCCGCTAACCCAGAACTAGTACCTCGGGTTAAGAACTTTGCTTCAGGATGAGAACAGAAATCGCGCGGCGGCAGCACGGCAGCAGCGGGAGGCCCCATTAGCTAAAGTAGTACCTCAGGTTAAGAACAGTTTCAGGTTAAGAATGGAACGAACTAAGTTCTTAACCTGAGGTACCACTGTAGTTGTTTATTTCCTTGACATCTAACGGGAGGGCATTCACAGGGCGGGCGCCACTACCGAGAAGGCCCTCTGCCTAGTTCCCCGTAACCTCACTTCTCGCAGTGAGGAAACTGCCAGAAGGCCCTTGGCGCTGGACCTCAGTGTCCGGGCTGAATGATGGGGATGGAGATGCTCCTTCAGGTATACTGGACCGAGGCCGTTTAGGTGGACCATGAATAGCTGAGCTCCCTCTTCCTCTTAGTCTCCCATTGGCTCTTGCGCCACCTGCTGTTGGGCTCCCCACCTAGCACCCAGTGGGCACCTCCAGCCTCTGCTTGCTGCACCCAGCAAAAGCGATCTTTGCATTTCCTCGCTTGGAGGAAATGTAAGTAAGTTACTTCCGGCTGGGGATTTTGTTATGAATTGATGCCTTTTGACTTCAGGGGAGGTGATCTGCGAGCCGCCCAACAATAAGTTGGACAAGTTCAGCGGGACGCTCTACTGGAAGGACAGCAAGCACCCCTTGAGCAACCAGAATATGCTGCTTCGTGGCTGCGTCCTCCGCAATACAGAGTGGTGTTTTGGTCTTGTCATCTTCGCAGGTGCGTGAGGTTATTTTCAGCTGATTTCACTTTTCCTTACAGCGCTTCATACGCTGCTCTTCAGCCAAGGAGCCTCACCCAGAGCACCTTGCCTCCCCACAAACCACCCCCAAAATCAGGCTGCCCTTCGATGCACAATCTGGAAAGACCCAACACACAAGGGAAAAGGGAGGCGGGTTATTATCCCTCCCCCACCTGATCTCTCATGGCCTCCTGAAGTTCTGTCAGGATGTGGTTGAAAAGAGGGTGAATCGTTTCACAAGGTCCCTGTCACAACAATGGGGGGGGGAAGTCTGTGCCCCCCACCCTTGACTTACTTATTTCATTTCATGGAACCATAAAATTGTAGAGTTGAAAGGGGCCCCAAGGGTCATCTAGGCCAGGCATGACCAGCTGGTCAATCGTGATCTACTGGTAGATCGCAGGGTGTTCCTGGTCAATCCTGGTCGATAGCTGGATCCTTAGCGATCGTTATTCCCCCCCAAAAAAATAAAATAAAAAGGAAAGGGAAAAAAATGCTCAACAACTCTGGTGTCTCCCCCTAAAAAACCTAGTTGGACGTGCCTGATCTAGCCCAATGCAGGAAATTTACATTGTTACAGGGGCAAGTCCTCAAAGCAGTAACCTTGGATCTTAATTTGTTTGGGGCTTCGTAACTTAAGACAAGAACCTGGGGCCTGGCTCGGGAGTAGATGGGCAGCCAGTGCAGATGTTTTATTTTATTTTATTTTTACAATAATATTTATCCATTTTACAAAATAAAACAAACAAACATGAAACAAACAAAAATATTTCTTATAAATTCAGAATTTTTTTAAAACAGTGGTAAATAACTCCCCCCAATCCCGTCCCTCCGAATTTCATGTCAAATCATCTTTGGCAATTCCAAAATTCAATACCTCCTTGAAATCTAACTATACATATATGTATATATAAAGAAATAAATTATAAAAACGTAACCTATTCCCTATATTTACACCGACAGCCTCCAACACTCCCTAAGGGATATTAAATATTACAATATTTTTCAAGATATAACTTAAATTTCTTCCAATCTTCCTCCACCTCCTCTTCTTCCCGGTCGCGGTGTCTCCCAGTCATTTCGGCAAGTTCCATAAAGTCCGTCATCTCCATTTGCCAGTCATCGCCATTGCAGATGTTTTAAATGCTGGGGTCAACTTACTGTGAATTAGTTCACGTTCCTCCTGTATGTTTATTTCTCTGGCTCCTCCAGGCCCAGACACCAAACTGATGCAGAACAGCGGCCGCACGAAATTCAAGAGAACGAGCATTGACCGCTTGATGAACACCTTGGTGCTTTGGGTAGGTAAGCTCCCCGCTCCATCCCTCCCTTCCTAGAATTTAGAGTTGGGTGAGATCCTCCCAGGGTCATCTAGTCCAACCCCCTGCAATACAGGGATTCTGCCTGCAGCCGTCCCTGGGTGGGCTCGAACCACCAACCTTCTGGTTAACAGCCGGATGCACTGACCCATTGGGCCACAGGAGGACTCCCTTCTCCTCACAGTTTTTAAGCAAGGAGTCTCCCCTCCCGTTCTGCCTGAGCCTAGAAGATTCTGCCCTCTCTTTGCGTGTTTTATTGGTCTGCTTTCAATACTCTGTGCACCTTCTCCGGCAGATCTTCGGCTTTCTTGTGTGCATGGGCGTCATCCTGGCCATCGGCAACTCCATCTGGGAGTACGAGGTGGGCGCCTGCTTCCAGATCTACCTGCCCTGGGACGAGGCGGTCGACAGTGCCTTTTTCTCTGGCTTCCTCTCCTTCTGGTCCTACATCATCATCCTGAACACGGTCGTCCCCATCTCCCTCTACGTCAGGTATTTTGAGATGCTCTTCTCCCCCCCACTGTTTTTTTTTTTTTTGCAAAAAAATCTTTATTAATATTAAAATCTATACAAAAAAAAGAAATATACATTTCATTTGCACCATAGTTAATAAAAAACAACTTCCAAAACTTTAACACATCACTTTCATTTAAATTTTCTCTATTACTTGCGTTACTCCCCCACTGTTTTTGTCACCCTTAATAATTCCTAGCGGTAATGGGATGTGCCTTTCAATATTCTCAGTAGCTCAATAAGGGGGTCATAATATATTGGGGTACATGCCTGACGTATGGTTGCCTTGACTTGTTAAAAAGGGCCTGTGGTTAATCTTAACCATGGTTAGTCTTAACCGTGGTTAGTCTTAACCATGGTTAGTCTTAACCATGGATAATCTTAACCATGGTTAGGGAAAACAAGCCAGCGACTAATTTACTTTTAGAAGACAACTGAAGGCGGCCCTGTTTAGGGAAGTTTTTAATGTTTGATGCTGTACTGTTTTTAATATTCGGTTGTAAGCCGCCCAGAAAGGCTGGGGAAACCCAGCCAGATGGGCGGGGTATAGATAATAAATTATTATTATTATTATTATTATTATTATTATTATTATTATTATTATTAATAAACTAGGTTTTGGAGGTAGCTTGTTTCTGCTGCGCGTAGTTTCAACTGGCGGTAATCTGCCCTGTTTTGGATGTCACGACAAACTGCAAGGTGTCTAAAAATGAAAGCGAACTCTCCCATTCTCCTCCTTGCAAACAGAAAGGGTCAGTGAGACTGAGCCTTCTGCAGCTTCGTGCAGGCACGGCCCCTACGTAATACAGGCCCACAATCCTTGCATCAACCCCTGTAAGACATGCCAGCATTTATTACACCCCTATTACAGATGGGGAAGGTTGAGGTCGAGTGACTTGCCTACCGCTTCACCTCCAACAAGTTCACAGCTGAGCTGAGATTGCAACTGGAGCTTGTGCTGACTCAAAACCCGCCTACAACTTCAGGAGGAGATGGAATTGAGACTTTGGATCCTCCTAGTGGTGTAGCAATGAAGCTGCTTGCAGCTTTGCAAAGCTAAGCAGGGTCCGGTGTGGTTTCAAGTTGGATGGGTGACCATGTTTTGAGACCCCTGCATTGCAGGGGGTTGGACTAGATGACCTTTGGGTCCCTTCCAGCTTTACAAGTCTGTGATTCTATGCGGATGCTATTACCAGGAACGATCTGCTGTGCTCATCCCACCTTCTCCTAATGATGCCTCTGTCATCCACGTTTAGTATGTCCTGATCTCTGCACTGCCACATTTCTGTTTTTGGGTTTCATCTTATTTTCTCCCTGCCTGCAACCCTGCTATCTGTGTCTGTTCTCTTTTCGGTTGGTTTAATTTCTCTTTTTCTTTTGGATTCTTTAGCACGAATTTCTCTTTCTCCCTCACACCCTTAGCCCCCAGGTAAGAGCATGCGCCGCCACCCCAAATCCCTCTTCCCGCCCTGCTTGGGTCCTTGCAGCTTACGGTGAGGTAGGGGGTGAGTGGGATGATCCATTCCATAAAATCCGGTGAGCTGCATAAGGCATGTAGCTCAGTGGTTAGAGCATGCAGAAGATCCCAGGTTCAATTCCTGGCATCTCCCAGGTACAGATGGGAGCATCTCCTGCCTTAACACCTGGAGAGACTCTGCCGGTCAGTGTTGACAATGCTGAGCTGGGTGATACACCTGTCTAAGTCAGCTTCCTGGGATTTCTCTTAGTTCAATTCCACAAGCAATTATTTTTAAGGGAAGGCCATAGCTCAGTGATAGAGCAACTGCTTTGCTTGTCAAAGGACCCGGGTTCAATCCCAATGACATCCCCAGCTTGTACAGCTGACCCACAGGGAAGCAGCTTCCCTGCCCATCAGCGGAGCTGGTTAAGAAAACCCCTGCTGCCCCTCTGGCACGCACATGCCTGGGGGGCAGTGGGGCTTGCTCATGTGTTAAGCAGTAAGGCCTCCACCTTTGGGCTCTGGAGAGTCTGCTCGCAAGCCAGGGGATGCGGGTGGCACTGTGGTCTAAACCACTGAGCCTCTTGGGCTTGCCGATCAGAAGGTCGGCGGTTCGAATCCCCGCGACGGGGTGAGCTCCCGTTGCTCGGTCCCTGCTCCTGCCAACCTAGCAGTTCGAAAGCACGCCAAAGTGCAAGTAGATAAATAGGTACTGCTCCGGCGGGAAGGCAAATGGCGTTTTCGTGCGCTCTGGTTTCCATTGCGCCAGAAACGGTTTAGTCATGCTGGCCACATGACCCAGAAACGCCGGCTTCCTTGGCCTGAAAGCAAGACGCGTGCTGCAACCCCATAGTTGCCTTTGACTGGACTTTACCATCTGGGGGTCCTTTACCTTCTTCGCAAGCCAGGGTACTCCCTATTTCCAGGTTCCTGGTACTGCAAGTGTGCACAGTTGCGTGCAAATATGTCACTTGTAAATGCGGAGTGGCTTGTACTGAGTTAGATGGACCAAATGACCTGACTCAATATGAGGCAGCTTCCTGTTTTTCTATAAGGTGTAATCTATCTTTCCGCCCCTTCCCCCAAACCCTGGTAGGGGAGAGTGTTTAAGGCCTGTGACCAGCCGATTCCCAGGTCTTCCTCTCATTTCTTGGTGCTTCTGTTTGTTTCTTTGTTCATTCTTTGGATTTCTATCCTGCGGGTTCAGAGCAGCTTTTACACCCACCTGTCTGTAAATCTGTGGTTTCGGGGAGCCTCCAGGCAGGCCAGGGGACATTTGGTGGATCTCTCCAGGCCCTGGGCCCAATCCAGAGGCAAGGAACCCGAGGGCATGTTTCCGAGGGCCACGTGCCAGTGGTAGTCTGGGCCAGAGGCAAAAAAAGAGAGTGGGGGAATGAATTTTACCTTGGTGCCACAGGTTGGTTTCTAGCCCTGCGCTAACCTCTTCCTCCTCCCGTGTCTGTGCAGCGTGGAGGTGATTCGCCTCGGGCACAGCTACTTCATCAACTGGGATAAGAAGATGTATTGCGTGAAGAGGTGCACGCCGGCCGAGGCCCGGACCACGACCCTGAATGAGGAGCTGGGGCAGGTGGAGTACATCTTCTCTGACAAGACGGGTACCCTCACCCAGAACATCATGGTCTTCAGCAAGTGCTCGGTGAACGGGCGCAGCTACGGTAAGCCAGGTGGCCCAAAATTCAGGCACCGGGTTCGAAACCAGTTTTGTTGTCATTATGACTAGGTTTTTTTAATAAAAAAGTTGCTGTTATTGGTTCTTCTTCTTAGAATCGTAGAATCATAGAATCATAGAGTTGGAAGAGACCACAAGGGCCATCCAGTCCAACCCCCTGCCAAGCAGGAAACACCATTCCTGACAGATAGCCGTCAAGCCTCCGCTTAAAGACCTCCAAAGAAGGAGACTCCACCACACTTCTCTCCTGGAGAGAAGTGACTAGTGGGGTGCCACAGGGTTCTGTCTTGGGCCCAGTCTTATTCAACATCTTTATCAATGACTTGGATGATGGGCTTGAGGGCATCCTGATCAAGTTTGCAGATGACACCAAATTGGGAGGGGTGGCTAATACCCCAGAGGACAGGATCACACGTCGTCGTCTTCTTCTTCTTCTTCTTCTTCTTCTTCTTCTTCTTCTTCTTCTTCTTCTTCTTCTTCTTCTTCTTCTTCTTCTTCTTCTTCTTCTTCCTCCTCTTCCTCTTCCTCTTCCTCTTCTTCTTCTTCTTCTTCTTCTTCTTCTTCTTCTTCTTCTTCTTCTTCTTCTTCTTCTTCTCTACCTTGGTTCTCGAACTTAATCTGTTCTTGGAGTCTGTTTGACTCCCGAAACCATTCGAAAACCAAGGTGCGGTTTTCGCCTGGCTGCAGGAGCTTCCTGCACTCAAGCGGAAGCCACGTTGGACGCTCAGCTTCTGAAAAATGTTCACAAACCAGAACACTTACTTCCGGGTTTGCAGCGTTTGGGAGCCAATTTATTCGGGAGCCAAGCCGTTCGAGTACCAAGGTACCACTGTACTATTCAAGCTGAGGGAAGGGTAGCCAATGGGTCTCAAACCCCGGTGAGTTAGGGACTTCCACTGCATGTGAAGACAGATTCCAGCGGATTGAACAGACAAGACCAATAATGAGCCCGATGTTCAAGAAAGCAGTTTCTGCACATGCTGTAGAGGGAAGTGAGGAGCAGATGGGGCTCGTCCGCCTGGAAAGGGAGCCCATCTAGGAGAAGGAATAGTCTAGTGCAAGTAGATAAATAGGTACCACTCCGGTGGGAAGGTAAACAGCATTTCCGTGTGCTGCTCTGGTTCGCCAGAAGCGGCTTTGTCATGCTGTACGCTGGCTCCCTCGGCCAATAACGGGAGATGAGCGCCGCAACCGCAGAGTCGGTCACGACTGGACCTAATGGTCAGGGGTCCCTTTACCTTTACCTTTAGGCTTGCTAAGATGTAGAAGACTGAATAGTGCTGAGGTTGAGGGTCCATTCTTTCATATGTGGTGGACCTGTAAAAGGTCGTAACCCTCGCTCTTTATTTTTCTCTGTCTCGCAGGTGATGTCCTGGACGTTCTGGGTTACAAGGCTGAGCTCGGAGAGGTAGGAGCTGTGGGAGAATCTCGGCGACGGGATGGATGGCAGAAAGGAGCGGAGAAAGGGGTTTAATTAAGGGGAGGCATGCAGTACAGAACCCCAGGGGGCGGGGAGGGGGAAGGAAAGTGGTGGCGGAAAGACCCACCCGCAGAGCTGGCACCTATTATCGGGAATAATAACAGTGATAATGGTCACCTAATTAATTTATATACTCCCATTAGGATGCATGGCATTCCACAGCGCGCAAAAGGACAAAGTCCCTGCCCCGATGAGCTTACAATCTATTAAGAGAAAGATTAATCTTAAACTCCCCAATGTCCCGTCTGGAGGATGAAAATCCTTCGTTCGAAAGTAGGAGTTTTTGTATTTCGAGTGGCATATTTGTCCTGGAAGCACGAATGTGGTCCCAGTGACTTAAAAATGTGGACCAAATGAAACCTTCGCTGCAAATCCCCCCACCCCAAAAAAAGTTTATGTAGGGTGGCTTTTTATATGCCCCCCATTAGCCCTCGTCAAAATAGGCATTATTAATTTTTAATAATAATTTGTATTAGTTTTCAATTACAACAATCCAATAATAGCCTCAAAAAATAGGCAATTATTATCTTGGGTGATATTGCTGGCCATGGGAGGCTGTTCTCTTTGGGCAAATGGGGCTATGCCCCACCAGCTTCACTCGGCTCTCCGGCAACTCCTCACCTGCCTGCCGCCTTTCTTACATCCAGTCCAGGAGGTGTGTCTCCCTCCCAGCATCTTCCCCCTCCTTCCTCTCAGTTTTGATCATGTGAGAACTCAGCAGGGATCAGGAGCAGGGGAATGGGGGCGAAAACCCACCTGCCATTGCCTCTGGCGCCCCCTACTGTCGAGCTCCTGGCCTCCCACCCTACCAGTCCCCACACTCACCCGGCCACCACTGTTTTTAACCCTTTCTTCTCTTCTCTCCCCACCTCCCCCAGAAAACGGAACCGGTGGACTTCTCTTTCAATCCCCTGGCGGACCCCAAGTTCACCTTCTGGGATGCGGCGCTGCTGGAAGCAGTCAAGCTCGGCGACCCTCATGTGCACGAGTTCTTCCGCCTCCTCTCCCTCTGCCACACGGTCATGTCCGAGGAGAAGAGCCCAGGTTGGGATCAGGGTCTTTTAAAAAATGGGGGTGTGGGTGTGGGAAGAGGAGGCGATGTTGGCCCTGCTACAAGGGATGGAGAGTCTTCTGAAGTTTACAGCATGTTATTCCTTGAAGGAGCAATACTTGAAAATGATTTGCAGATGGTATTTAACTCCAATTAGGCTTGCTAACGGGGATGCAGGTGGCGCTGTGGGTTAAACCACTGAGCCTCTTGGGCTTGCCTATCAGAAGGTTGTCGGTTCGAATCCCCACAACGGGGTGAGCTCCCGTTGTTCGGTCCCAGCTCCTGCCCACCTAGCAGTTCGAAAGCACATTGAAGTGCAAGTAGATAAATAGGTACCGCTCTGGCGGGAAGGTAAACGGCGTTTCCGTGTGCTGCTCTGGTTCGCCAGAAGTGGCTTAGTCATGCTGGCCACATGACCTGGAAGCTGTACACCGGCTCCCACGGCCAATAAAGTGAGATGAGCGCCGCAACCCCAGAGTTGTCCGCGACTGGACCTAATGGTCCTTTACCTTTAATTTTAGGCTTGCTAAGATGTAGAAGACTGAATCAGATAAGTGCTGGAGATGCAGTGAGGCCTTCTTTCATATGTGGTGGACCTGTAACAGGGTAAAAGAGTATTGGGAAATAATTCATAATGAATTGAAAAAAATATTTAAAAGCACTTTTCCAAAAACAACAACCACACCCAGAGTCCTTTTTGTTGGGGATAATTCAAATGGAAATTCCCAGGTGTCAAAAAAGGTGGTTGATGTCTGCCACTACAGTGGCCTATGTTCTGTTAGCCCAGAAATGGAAAACGAGCAAGGAATGGCAACTTAAACTGATGAAATATGCGCAGCTTCTAGACCTAACATATAGAATAAGAGAGCAAGAAGAACATACGTTTAGAGAAGATTGGAAAGTGTTTATTGAATATGTGGGGAGAAATTGTGCACACTTGAAAACGTTGGCAGCATTAAGATAAATTCAACAGGGTAAATAAGTTTTGATGGATGTAATAATGGAAATACCGAATGGTTTAGTTTATGTAAAATATGCAGGGATTTATTTAATATGCAAAATGAACCATGGAAAGAGGAGAAGGGAAGTCGGTGACATTTTAAATGAATATTCTAAATTGTAGAACAGAAAATTTAATAAAAATCTCTCTCTCACTCACTCACTCACTCACACACACACACACACACACACACGAGTCTTCCCCCACATCCCAAGGCCACATTGCTTCCTGAACAACCTGGGTGGGGACAGAGGCAAAAGGGGGTGAAGCAAGGGATGTGACTCTTACCTTTTATACTTTTGTATAGTCTAGATAGGCAAAGGTTGCTTACACACACCAGGCAAGCAAGACCAATGAGAGGAAGGAAGACAGGGCGTGGCTTGAGGAGCATCCCATGAGCCAGACAGAGAAGGTTTTTTTGGGGGGGGGGCACATTTCCTCCCCTGCGGCTGAGGCTCCCACCCCCAACCTCTGAGTGGTAAAGGCCCCATAGCGGCCGCCCTGAGCAAATGGTGCCCTTCGTTTTCTCTGTAAGGATCCACTTGCGGAGAAGTACTTTGAGGGTGGGTGGTAAAGCAGATTATCGCCTGAGTTGGTGCAGCTGTTGGTTTTATTGATTAATTTATATACTGCTTGATGTGCTGAAACCACCCTCAACTAAAACATGTGATGAAGCGGTTTAAGAAGCATAACTATTAAATGGGTAGAATTGTAGAGGTGGAAGGGACATGAGGGTCGTCTGGCCCAGGCATCCCCCAACTTGGCCCTCCAGATGTTTTGGGACTACAGTTCCCATCATCCCTGACCACTGGTCCTGTTAGTTAGGGATCATGGGAGTTGTAGTCCCAAAGCATCTGGAGGGCCGAGTTTAGGGATGCCTGGTCTAGCCCAACGCGGGACTTTAACCCAACAACTGAGCTATTCCAGCAAGTTAAAAGCAGTTAAAACGACAACAGGAGCGAAGCAGGTGTGTCTTCAGGAGTCCGCAGAGTGCCAATGCTGATGGCGGTCTCTTGTATTTCAGGAGCCATTTTGCAGCGCCAGTTTCATATTTCTCTCTCTCTTCTTCCTCTTTACCCAAACAGGGGAGTTGTTTTACAAAGCCCAGTCCCCCGATGAGGGCGCCCTGGTGACCGCCTCCCGCAACTTTGGCTTCGTTTTCCGCGGACGCACCCCAAAGACCATCGTGATCCAGGAGCTGGGGCGGCCCGTCACCTACCAGCTTCTGGCCATCTTGGACTTCAACAACGTCCGCAAGCGCATGTCGGTCATTGGTGAGAATGGGGATGGGATACCAGGGGAGCGGCTACCAAACCTTGGGCTACTGCAGGGGTTGGCAAGGCTTGCCGGACACGGGCTGGATCACTCCCGCGGAGATCCTTTGTGGGCCAGACCGGCGTAGCGCGGGGCCGGAAATTATTGTGTCTGCGCCTGCCCAGAGGCCGAAAACCGCGCCCGCGCAGAAGCGATCTCCAGAGCCGCGGAAGAGAGTCCCTGTGCTGGGCTGTGCCAGTTTAGCGCAGTGCGCAGGGACTCGCCGAGCAGGCAGCTCAGTTTGGGGGCTGCTCATGGGCCGGTTAAGCAACCCTCATGGGCCACTTCCGGCCTACGGGCCTTAGGTGGCCGACCTCTGGGCTAGTGCCTCTCCATCTTCTTTCAGCCTATCCTACCTCACAAGGCTGGCGTGAGTAGAAATTGTAGCAGGAGGCATGGGTTAAATTGATTGCCCGCCCTTCTCCAGCAAGTCCCTGGGCGGGTTACCACAATTTGAAATTCAGGATTAAAAACAGTCTACAGCCATAGAGAGAGGGGTAGACTCACTGGGTGGCTCAGTCGGTTAGAACATGGTGCTGATAATGCCAAGGTTGCAGGTTCGATCCCTGTAAGGGACAGCTGCATATTCCTGCATTGCAGGGGGTTGGACTAGATGATCCTCAGGGTCCCTTCCAGCTCTACAATTCTATGATTCTGTGACTCATTTCAGGTATCTACCTTGGGCCAGTCAGTCTCATTTGCTCTCTCCCCCCGTCCCAGATTGCAGTACCTTACAGGGTGGTTGTGAGGATAAAATACAGCAGGAGGAAGAAACTGCATACTGTATATTTATTTTATTTTATTTTTAGAAATTTATTTATTTGGTTTTTCAGGTTGAAATCTTACAGTCACATATACAACAGAAAAACTAGATTCCAGGGAATCTCCTGGACTTCTACCCTCCCCTGTCTTTCTGATTTTTTACTCTTTCGGTCATATTAGCCTTTTCAGCACAGTCCATTAACTTCACCTGCCATTTTTCTCTGGTAGGGACTTTTATCTTCTTTCCATCTTTGGGCCAGTAACATCCACACAGCTGTAGTCACATACATAAATAGCCTTTTCTGTTCCCGTGGGATTTCGGCACCTAGAATTCCTAAAAGGAAAGCTTCAGGTTTTTGTTTTTTTTAGAAAAGGTTATTTTTAACATTTTTTTTCCAACTCAAAACGACATATATTTCACCTCGAGCTCATTGGAGGAAAAACGAGCTAGAACAGCAATAAATAAATTTCAACCTGCTTGTGCTTAAAATCTGTGGGGTTTTTGTCTCCTCTCCCTTTGTCTCCCCTGATGATTTCTTTCTATCGGTCCACGATAGAAAGTGTTCTTTCATACTGCATTACGGTGTGGTTTGCTGGTTTGACAGCCATGGACAGAGAGTCCCTACGGAGGGTGGCAAAGACAGCAACACGATATCGTGGGCTGTCCCCTGAGTCCGCTAGATGTTATCGTGGGAAACTGTTGTCTCAGAAGAGCGAGGAACATTCTCAGGGATGACTTGCACCCTAGAATAATAGAATCATAGAATCATAGAGTTGGAAGAGACCACAAGGGCCATCCAGTCCAACCCCCTGCCAAGCAGGAAACACCATCAAAGCATTCTTGACATATGCCTGTCAAGCTGCTTAAAGACCTCCAAAGGAGGAGACTCCACCACACTCCTTGGCAGCAAATTCCACTGCCGAACAGCTCTTACTGTCAGGAAGATCTTTCTAATGTTTAGGTGGAATCTTCTTTCTTGTAGTTTGAATCCATTGCTCCGTGTCCGCTTCTCTGGAGCAGCAGAAAACAACCTTTCTCCCTCCTCTATATGACATCCTTTTTTATATTTGAACATGGCTATCATATCACCCCTTAACCTTCTCTTCTCCAGGCTAAACATGCCCAGCTCCCTAAGCCGTTCCTCATAAGGCATTATTTCCAGGCCTTTGACCATTTTGGTTGCCCTCTTCTGGACATGTTCCAGCTTGTCAGTATCTTTCTTGAACTGTGGTGCCCAGAACTGGACACAGTACTCCAGGTGAGGTCTGACCAGAGCAGAATACAGTGGTACTATTACTTCCCTTGATCTAGATGCTATACTCCTATTGATGCAGCCCTGGCCAGCACCTTTATTTTTTAATATAAAAAAAGCTTTATTTAATGCACTGCAAAATGTTACAAACAAATAATATTAATAAAAAGATACAGCCATAACATTGTCGTTACAGTTGTCTCGTTTTCCGAACGGTCTTTCTTTCCCGCCCTGCCCCCCCTCCTCCCCTTTTCCTCCCCCTACGACTTCTCAGCTGGTACTGAATTTCTCCCTTTTTAATCCTTATACAACCTCTACGTACTGTTTTCCTTATTTCTAAATATACTTATTTACTTAAATCTTTAAAATTCATCCATAATTCAAATAACTCTACCTTTTTGTGAATATTACCGTTACACATTATCCAAATCCTTAAATCTTCATAGCACCTTTATATATCTAGTATGAGTTTTGGTTTTTCTAATATATCTTTTATATATTCTATAAATAATTTCAAATTTTAACCCATGTCTCCTGCTACAATTTATACTCACGCCAGCCTTGTGAGGTAGGATAGGCTGAAAGAAGATGGAGAGGCACTAGCCCATAGGTCGGCCACCTAAGGCCCATAGGTCGGAAGTGACCCATGAGGGTTGCAACAGCACACAGAGTGTAACAAGGACAGAGATTGTGGGGGGGGGACAGGGGGCTCGTTTAATCTCACTGTAAACAAGTGGAACAGTGAAAATAAAGTATTTCTATTTCTCCCTGCTCCCCATAAGTACGGAACCACGAGGGGCAGATCCGGCTGTACTGCAAAGGAGCAGACACTATTTTGCTGGAGAGGCTTCACCCAGGCCGCCAGGAGCTGTATAATGTCACCACTGACCACCTGAATGTAAGTAGGTTTTTTTTGGGGGGGAGCGAGAGAGGGGGTGGGTGGAAATCAAAACTGCCGTCCTGTGGGGCTAGTGATGGTTGCCAATTTGGGCGACTTGAATAGAGGCACCTTTTTGGAGGCTAAGCCTGTCAAGGGCTGCTAGCCGTGGTGGCTGTTATTCTTCCTCCACCAGTTGGTGGGAATCGCAAATGGGGAGATTTGCTCCCCATTGCGGCATCCTGTTGACCACTGAGGACAGGATGCTGGGGGCTAGATGGGCCCCCCTTTGGCCTGATCCAGCAAGCCAGGCTCTTCTGGCATGCTTACGAAACTTCCAGGTCTACAAAGGAGGAATAACTCTACGTGAATAACTGGGGAAATGTTATTGGTTAAACAAAAGGCTAAGCAGGGATTGAAACATGCCCGGAAATTGAGAACAGGGTGGCCAATAAACGATAAAATGTTAAAACTTCTAAGAAGTGGAACAGAAATTAGGAAAAAAAGGATTGCACTGTGAGCAGCAAAGGAGGGAGAGAAAAGAAACTTCTTGAAAGCGGGGTAGGAAGTCAGCTTCTAAATTTGTTTTGAATTTGAATCAATTGTTAAATTTTTTGAAAAATCAATAAAAAATGATTTGCAAAAAAGGAACCTCCAGGTGCAGGGGCAGTCTATCTAGGTTCTTAGGGCCGTTTGGCCACTGTGAGAACAGGATCCCAGGCTGGATGGGCTTTTGGACCTGATCCGAGCCCAGTCTCTCCTTACATACTTTTAAGTAACAGCGAGGAGGTGGGGCTCTTGCCTTTGTTGTGGACTTCCTGATTGGCCACTGTGAAGAAAGGATGCTGGACTGTGATTGGCCACTGGCCTGATCCATCAACCAGGACCTTCTGATGTTCTTACAAAGCAGTAATTAAAACCTAATTCAGTTTGTGTCTGTTCAGCTTCGCTTTGAACTCTCAAAAATGGGATTTCCTTTTTTTGGGAGGCAAGGATTTTGGCAGTTCTCTCATTCTTGTTTATCCCCACTGAGCTCTTAATTTTCTCTCCTGGTATTGAAAAACGGCACTGATGGGGAAGGTGATGCAGGATAAAGGAAGACGACCAGGGAAGGAAGATGGGGAAATTCATTTGACACAAAAGTGGAATTAAGGATCTAAGTGTGCCACAGGACAGGTTGCAGCAGGGGCATTTTTACATACCGTATTGTTCCGCCTATAAGCCCTCCATGTATAAGACGCCCCCTATTTTGGGGGACTCAGATTTAAGAAATGGGGGGAAGAGAGATGTATCTGTGTATAAGACGCCCCCTAATTTTTGACATTATTTTTTAGGGGGGAAACCTAGTCTTATACACGGAAAAATACGGTATATAATGGATACAGTGGTACCTCGGTTTATGAACACAATTGGTTCCGGGTGTCTGTTCATAAACTGAAGCGTTCATAAACTGAAGCGAACTTTCCCATTGAAAGTAATGGAAAGTGGATTAATCCGTTCCAGACGGGTCCGCGGAGTACTCAACCTGAAGCGTACTTAACCCGAAGCATGGGTGTAATTGGTTCTGGAAGTCTGTTCATAAACTAAAGTGTTCATAAACTGAAGCGAACTTTCCCATTGAAAGTAATGGAAAGTGGATTAATCCGTTCCAGACGGGTCCGCGGAGTACTCAACCTGAAGCGTACTTAACCCGAAGCATGGGTGTAATTGGTTCCGGAAGTCTGTTCATAAACTGAAGCGTTCATAAACTGAAGCGAACTTTCCCATTGAAAGTAATGGAAAGTGGATTAATCCGTTCCAGACGGGTCCGCGGAGTACTCAACCTGAAGCGTACTTAACCCGAAGCATGGGTGTAATTGGTTCCGGAAGTCTGTTCATAAACTGAAGCGAACTTTTCCATTGAAAGTAATGGAAAGTGAATTAATCTGTTCCAGATGGGTCCGCAGCGTTCGTAAACCAAAAATTCGTAAACCGAGGTGTTCATAAACCGAGGTTCCACTGTATATTTACAGTCATACCTTGGTTTAAGTACGCCTCGGTTTGTGTATTTTCAGTTTAAGTACTCCGCGGACCTGTCTGGAATGGATTAATCCACTTTCCATTACTTTCAATGGGAAAGTTCGCTTCAGGTTAAGTACGCTTCAGGTTAAGTACAGACTTCCGGAACCAATTGTATTTGTAAACGGAGGTACCACTGTATATATATTTTGGTGAAGTCATTAAAAATGGCATTTTAGATGCCAAACTTTCTTCTTTTCTTTTTCATTTTTTGGCCTGGGCATTTGGGCCTTAATTTGAAGGGGGATTGGGAATGTGTGTGTGTCCTCTGTTGTTGTTTTTTGCTCCTGCTTTTAATGGGGTGGGGTGTGAACCGTCCTCTTTACGGATTCTCTGCGGATCAGCATTTTTAGGTTCTTGTTCAAAGGATGTTCTTATGTTTGGTTTCGTGTTGCTATTCTTGCATTCTAAAACCCTTTCGGACGCTTTCATGTAAATAAAGAAAAAAGCGACGATTAAATAGAACCGTGCTGAGTTGGGGGCAACCCACGGTGATCTGCAAAAAGTGCTTCCTGCTTCTCCACCTCCTCCTTCTCCTCCTCTTCTCCTCCCCACCTCCAGGAATATGCCGGCGAGGGACTGCGGACGTTGGTTCTGGCCTATCGCGACCTCGAAGAGAGCTATTACGCAGGCTGGGCTGAGCGCCTGAAGCGAGCCAGTTCCGCCGGCGAGGGTCGCGAGGAGAGGTTGGCCCGGCTTTACGAGGAAGTGGAGAACGACATGATGGTTGGTGCTTTTCACCGCTGTGTTGCTCGTTCTTGTTTTTTATTGCTTGAGCAGTGTGTGATCATTATTATTATTTTTTAAAAAAATTATTTACTTGTTTATTTATTTGCAGTTTTTAAATATAAAATCTAGTTGTTCATATATTACATAAATTGCAACTGTAGGTGTATTGTGTTGGGCTAGGGCGTGTTAAAATCGAAAAGCCTTTTATTGTTTTGTTTTTTGGGGGGGAAGTAATGAATTTTTATTTTAAGAAATTCAAAAAGATACAGAAAAGACAAAAGGAAAGAAACCAAAAATAAAATATAAATAAAATTACATACATAGTCTTACCACCCACCCTTGTCTCCCCTCCACCACTACCCGCCCGATACCTCTTCTTGATTATATTAGATCTTAACATTGCATTCCTAATCTTAACTTTCTTTCATCTCTCAATTCAAACATCACTCTTCTTATACACTCTACAGTCTTAGTCTATACATATCAACATATTGTTTCGTGAACAGTGTTTATCTAGATAGTCTTCAAAGCATTTCCATTGTAGTCTTAACTTTTGATTTGACTGTAACTGTATGGCTGCTGTTATTTTTGCCAATTGTATACAGTGGTACCTTGGTTTGCAACCATTTTGGATTACAACCGTTTTGGATTACAACCACGTCAAACCCGGAAGTGCGTGTCCCTTTTTTTGGATTACAACCCATTTTTTATTATTATTATAACCCTATTTTTTGGGAGGGCCCATTGGCAAAAGCGCTCCTTGGGTTACAACCTGTTTTGGTTTACAACCGGACCTCTGGAACCGATTATGGTTGTAAACCAAGGTACCAGTCATTTTACATATCCACTCCTCTTTGGAGGGTATTTTTTCGCTAAAATCTAAAAGCTGTTTTATGTACAAACATAGTTAAGATTTTCCACTAATGATATTTCACATCAGGGGGTAGCCCGACAGGAATAGCCCTCTGGACTCCCATCAGCCTCTGACAGCTTTGCCTAGTGGGCGGAGATGATGGGAGCCGGGAGTCCAGCAATATATCTGGAAGGAACCATATTGACTGCTTTAAATAAATGCCCTTTTTTAATCAGGAGCTTCCCAAGGAGCCCCTCGTTTAAGCTCCTGATCTTTCCTTCACCGCTGCACCTGTTCCTGCCGTTCGCAGGAGGTCGCAAATGCTGAGAGGTGGCTGCGGTTTGCGAGGAGCTGCCTTGCGGGCCAAATTTGGACCCGGGCGTGCCAGATTTGGCCTGCGCATCGGAGGTCCCCCACGTTTTGGTGTCAAGTAACTTTGCCTTTTGTTTCTGTCTCCGTCCAGCTGCTGGGGGCCACCGCCATCGAAGATAAGCTGCAGCAGGGTGTCCCGGAGACCATTGCCCTCCTCACGCTGGCGAACATCAAGATCTGGGTGTTGACGGGAGACAAGCAAGGTGAGGCAGTTGTTCCAAACGCCGGCGGAGCGTGTCCCGTTTTACAGCCTGACCCAGGAATGTCCTTGCAACTCTTTATTACGGCACAACCTGCTAGGTCCAAGGGGCCTCCTCAATCCACTTTCACACTGTACATTCAAAGCGCTGCGATACCGCCGTAAACCGTCATGGCTTCCCCCAAAGGATTCTGGGAGCTGCCATTTGGGGAAGGGTGCTGACGGTTGTTAGGAGACCGTCAGCACCCTTCCCAAAATGGCAGCTCCCAGAATCCTTTGGGGGAAGCCATGACGGTTTACGGCAGTATCGCAGCACGGAGCTGCAGTTTAACCAGAGTGGTTTAACCACCTGTCCCCCTTACCAGGGAATTCTGGGAACTGTAGCTCTGCCCTTCAAGGTAGGTTCTTGGGGCCCCATTTTGAAAATTTTAACTTCCGGAGGGTTTGGGTTTTGATTTGGGCCTGTCCTCTCTCCTCTCTCAGAGACGGCTGTGAACATCGGCTACTCCTGCAAGATGCTGACGGACGAGATGACGGAGGTCTTCATCATCACGGGGCACACGGTTTTGGAGGTGCGGCAGGAGTTGCGGTGAGTGGTGGCCCGCCGGCGTGGCCCACTTGGTGGTGGCCCCTCCATTAGGGAGCTTTCTCCGCCTTTCCATTTCTCTGGCACCAAACATTGCATGCAAGCATAATGTGCTGCTCTGTTGGCTAGTCAAGGTGTGGAGGGAACACAGTTCCTGCTACTGGTATGGTTCCAGCAGTGGTGATCTCTTGGGGCCGGATTCCTGAAATGGACAGGTCTAAAGACAGCAATGGGTGGAGCAAAAACCAAAAATGGCCAGGGGCAACCCTTCTCTCTCTCTCTCTCTCTCTCTCTCTCTCTCTCTCTCTCTCTCTCTCTCTCTCTGTCGTTTCCACACTTCTCTCTGCTACTTCTTCTCTCTCTTTCTTTCTTTCTTTCTTTCTTTCTTTCTTTCTTTCTTTCTTTCTTTCTCTCTCTCTTTTCCACACTTCTCTCTGCGACTCCTCTTTCTTTCTCTCTCTCTCTCTCTCTCTCTCTCTCTCTCTCTCTCTCTCTCTCTCTCTCTCTCTCTCTCTCTCTCTCTCTCTCTCTCTCCTCTCTCCCTCTCTCCCTCCCTCTCTCCCTCTCTCTCTCTCTCCCTCTCCCTCTCCCTCTCCCTCTCCCTCTCCCTCTCCTCTGTGCTACCCGTTGCCCCTTTCCAAGCCACACAAACGGAAAGGTAACTTTTAAAAAAAATAAGCCCAATGAACCCCATAGGAATGGTTTGACGCAGCTCCCTCTGACCTGCCGAATCTGTCCCTAGAGGGTTTAGAATAGGCATCCCCAAACTGCGGCCCTCCAGATGTTTTGGGACTACAACTCCCATGATCCCTAGCTAACAGGACCAGTGGTCGGGGAAGATGGGAATTGTAGTCCAAAACATCTGTAGGGCCGAAGTTTGGGGGTGCCTGGTTTAGAAAGAAGGCAGGTGAGTCCTCGGCTGGCTGGCTTTCCGTGGCTGCTTCTCAAATCCTTTTCCCCGCCCGCTTTCCTCCCCACCTTCTCCGGCAGGAAGGCTCGAGAGAAATTGGTGGACTCTTCCCGGTCCGTGGGCAATGGGTTCACCTACCAGGAGAAGCTCTCTGCCTCGAAGCTGACGTCCGTGCTGGAGGCTGTGGCTGGGGAGTACGCCCTGGTGATCAATGGGCACAGTCTGGTAAGTGAGCGCCAGGAGGGGGGGGGGAGGTACCTAGGCTGCATTCACACCTACAGTTACATACAGCACTTCAATACCTCTTTAATCAAAGGATCCTGGGAGCTGTAGTTTAAGGGCCCGGAGAGCCCTTGGGAGACACTATTGCCCCTCGCAATAGTGATCTAGTAATACCTTCTATGTATGGTCTTTTTTGTGGGAGGCGGATTGCTGGTTTGTTATTGTTTTATTATGCATTTTGTGTTCTCATTTTGTCTGTGTGTGTGTGTGTGTGTAATTTGTTATTAAATTTTCTGCTTTGAAATTTAGAATATTCATTTAACCAACCGTAAAATATCGGTGACTTCCCTTCTTCTCCTTCCATGGTTCATTTTGCATAACCTAAATCCCTGCATATTTTAAATAAATCAAGCCATTCAGTATTCCATTATCACATCCATCACAAAAGTTATTTACGCTGTTGAATTTATCTTAATGCTTAATTTTGTGTTTTCATGTTGTGAACCACCCTGTGATCTTTCGATGAAGGGCTGTATATAATAATAATAATAATAATAATAGTAATAATACGTTTCCTGGAGGGGTTATTTGCTTCTTTGTCTGGACGATAGATACATGGGATCGAGGCCTGTTCATCTGGCCCAACATCCTGCTCTCCCAGGAGCCCATGGGAAGCCTGGATTTGACCGCAGCAGCAGCAGTTGCAATCCCCAGGACTTGGTGTCAGAGGCATAATGACTCTGGCAGTGGAGGTAGAACATAGCCATTGTGCCTTGCCTTCTCTGTGCATTTGCCCAATCCTCTTTTAAAGCCATCCAAGTTGGCGGCTATCACTGCCCCTGTGGCGGTGAGTTCCACAGTTTAACTCTGCGCTGCATGGAGAAATCCTTTTAGCTGCCCTGGGCCTTCCAACACTTGGCTCAGGTGCTTGTAAGTTCTAAGTAACGAGAGAGGGAGGGAAAAAAAACTATTCTCTATCCTCCATGTAATACTTTCATTTTATAAGCTTCCATCATGTCACCTCTTAAACACATACGACTTGCCCCTGCCCCAAAAGGAATCCTGGGAACTGTAGTTCCCCCCTGGAGCTACCATTCCAATCACCTTTTGGTCTGCAGGATTATCTGGGGGGATCTTCCCAGAGCCTAATCCAGTTATTCAGCAGGTCGCACTGAGCGTCCCTCGCTCTCCTCTCTCCCCGCAGGCGCACGCCCTGGAGGCCGACATGGAGCTGGAGTTCCTGGAGACAGCCTGCGCCTGCAAAGCCGTCATCTGCTGCCGCGTCACCCCCTTGCAGAAGGCCCAGGTGGTGGAGCTGGTGAAAAAGTACAAGAAGGCCGTCACGCTGGCCATCGGCGACGGGGCCAACGACGTCAGCATGATCAAGAGTGAGTCCCGGGGGCGGCGCTTGTGTGAGCTTTTGTCTTTTTAGTTCTGCGGATGCGTGGTTTTTTTCTTTCTAATGCCGCAGCACAAAAGGAAAATGCGCTGGGAGGGAGGAGGAAATAAACAGGCTGCCGTGACGAAGGCCTATGCAGGGTGGGAAAGTTCCAAAGAGAGGCAGAGCCACGATAGATTGAGGCACCTGGCCCTGCATACCACTGAAATGTGGCCTCTTGGAAGGGAATGTGGCCCTCCATATGGGAAAAAGGCTCCTCTCTCCTGTTTTAGAAACAGAGAAAGCCACATGTGCTTTGTCCTTCCTAAGATGGAACATCTGAGCTTGGGGTTCCTTAGCAGCCTGACTTCCCTTACTTACCCCTCTTTCCGTTTCCTGTGTTCCCGGCAGCCGCCCACATCGGGGTTGGAATCAGCGGCCAAGAGGGCATCCAGGCAGTGCTCGCCTCCGACTACTCCTTCTCGCAGTTCAAGTTCCTGCAGCGCCTCCTGCTGGTCCACGGGCGCTGGTCCTACCTGCGCATGTGCAAATTCCTTTGCTACTTCTTCTACAAGAACTTTGCCTTCACCATGGTGCACTTCTGGTTCGGCTTCTTCTGCGGCTTCTCTGCCCAGGTGACTTGGCTGGCGAATCGGAGGGGGGTGGGGTGGGGTGGGGCGGCTTCCTCCAGGCTCATGCTTCCTTCTACTTCCTGGATTAGCCACACATTGAGTGAGCCTAGCCTATCAGGGTCACGGAAAGCAGGGGATGGTGTCACGAAAGCTATCCAGCCCAGTTCATTTGGCTACCTGATTGCCATAGCCAAATGAATCAAACTAGGGGGGGGGGGTTAAATGAGGAGGGGGAGAAGCTCCACGCTTCCCACCCTGAGCTCCTCGGAGGAAAAAGGTGGGGTATAGATTTTTTTATATAATATTTTTATTAAGTTTTATATATATTTTCCATAAATCATTTAACATTCATTCATTTCTTATACAATATTTTTTGGACTTCCATCAACCACGTCTTAACTTTTAACTTCATCTTCATTTTAACGTCATGCTTTTTAACTTCATCTTGTATTCCTTATTTCACTATTATTTTTAATAATCACTAATCCATTTTCATTTTCCTAATTTATCCCTATAATATTTCATACATTTCTCCTTACAAAACTTCCTGCAAGCCTATAAGCGTAATTTGTTGATTACAGTTGTTTTTCAAATATTTCTCAAATTTAGTCCAATCCTTCAAGAACCTCTGGTCCCCGCCAGTTTCGAATAGATTTAGTAAGTCGCTGAAGGCAGCGATTTCACACCGAGAGAAGGAGAGGTGCCGTGGATTAGCCACACCCGTGATCCCAGGCTATCAGGGATCACGCAGTGAAGGGAATCATTCCACCCTGCTAAGTAGCCAATCTTATTTGGTGATGACAGTCATTATAATTTGCTATCTGCCCTTCACAATAAGGGCATTTTACAACAACTAAAACACAAGCAGTTTAAAACAGCTTGCAATCAGGGTAAAGCAGCGCATCTTCAGAATTCTCCAAAAGCTGAGTAATAAAAGTTACCCAACGCACCTCTGTGGAGGGGAAGTTCCACATTTTAGGGGCTGCCACAGAGAAGGCCCTCTCCTGCCGCCCCTCTGCGAATCTCAACATCCCAAGGGGGACTGTAGAGAAGGAGGGGATCTTTCAGCTATTTGGGTCCTGAGTCGATTAGGGACTTGTTGAGGGCTGATGAAGTTGAAGGTTCGAAAATCCTACTCCCCCCCCCCAAAAGCTACTGTAAAATGTTGTGGAAATGCAGCAAACTTCAAATTCCAGCTGAGTGACTGGGTTTTGTTTTACACCAATGGGCCTGTAGGGGGCAGCCAAAGCCCGTGAGCTCCTTTTGTTCTCTCTCTCTAGCATCTCAATTTCTCCCTCTCTCTTTTCAAAGACTGTCTATGATCAATATTTCATCACGCTGTACAACATTGTCTACACCTCGCTGCCAGTGCTCGCCATGGGTGTCTTTGACCAGGTCAGTCGTGTTAATTCTACCTCTGCAGTGCCCTTCGCACATGCTCTGGAAGCCCTTCTTTGTCTCTCCCAAACGCCCAAGAATTACATAAGCTCAGTCATCGTTCCTGAGTGCCGTTGTGAAGTTCTCTGAAGTTCTAGGACAGAGGTGGTTAACTGTTGGCTCAGCACAGAAACCCCAGCAGTTCCACCCCCCCCAAGGCAGTGTGGTATAATGGTTAGAGGGCAACAGATTGGCAAAAGGCTCCTGTGAGCCAGATGGACCAGTGGCAGGGGTGGGGAACCCATGGCCCTCTCAGAAGTGGGACCCACAAGTTTTCTCCACCCATCATGTCCCAACCAATCAGGGATCCTAGAATTCCACCCATCGTGTCCCAACCAATCAGGGATCCTAGATTTGTAGAGTTGGAAGGGTAAAATGGGGGTGGGGAACCTCACGGGCCTTCAGGTGTTCTTGGACTCCCAACAGCCCTGCCAGCCCCAATGGTCAGGGACGCTGCAAGTCCGGCAAGGGCCACAAGGTTAGATCAGTGGGTTAGATCCTTAGCTTAGGTCAGTGGTTCCCAAACTGTTCGAGCGACTGCCCCCTGTTCCGTAAACCAATTCCCCAGTGCTCCCTGCCCCTATAAAAAGCATTACTCGGAACAGCAGTTTGCACGACCCACCAGGGAAGATAAAAGTTGCATTGTGGCACTTTTATTCAAAATCCAGTTAGAACTATTTCATTTTTAATTCAACACAATGAATGGGCTTGATCCAGCGATACCAGCTTTTCAAAGTCCTTTACACCTCCAGCGTCCCCATGCAGCCCCCTTGCCTCCTAACACCCCCAGGTAATCCCACCATTCCCCGGGGGGCAATAGTACTCACTTTGGGCACCCCTGGGTTAGATATTGACTGAGCAGTGCCCCCTTTGCCCGAACGGCCAACTTCTTCTGGGGTGTGTCTATCCCCTCTGGGGAGCCTGCGTTGTGTGTGCCACACCCAGTTTTTGTCCCTGTCCGTCCCTGGCCTGCTTGGGGCCATCCTGCCCTCAGTCCTAAAGCCTTAGCCCTGCCCCCACTCCCTTTTCCTAGGATGTGCCTGAGCATCGCAGTTTGGAGTACCCCAAGCTGTACGAACCGGGGCAGCTCAACCTGCTCTTCAACAAGCGGGAGTTCTTCATCTGCATCGCTCAAGGGATCTACACCTCCGTCTTCATGTTCTTCATCCCCTACGGGGTCTTCAGCGACAACTCCCACCTGGCCGACTACCAGTCCTTTGCCGTCACCGTGGCGACCTCCCTCGTCATCGTCGTCAGTGTGCAGGTAGGACAACAAACCCAAACAACAACAACATCATCATATTTCTCTATCCCACCAGTCCTGGCTTTCTACTCCTTATTATCTGCTGCGAATAAAACAGCTGCTCCACCCAAGGTGTATTTGCATCTGCATGAGGGGACCAAGAGTGGTGCATTCTGGGAGATTTTTTGCTAGGGGGCTAAAGGCAGAGCATTCTTGGAGATTTCTGCTAGGTGGCCAAGGGCAGTGCATTCTGGGAGATTTCTACTAGCCCTTGGCATTGGTGAAAGGGGATCATCGCAATGTATCCCCAATCAGAATTATTGCATTATTAGGAGTTTGCTGTATAACTTTGAAAGGAGGCACAGCTGCGAGGGGGTGTCACTGTGAATATCAGGAAGGGACCCCGCGCTTCTGAATTTGCCGCCGCACCACGGGTGTTGAGGGGAAAGCACTCCACATATGCTCAGTGGAACCTTTCTCCAAGATTGGTGGCTCACGCTGTGGGGCGGCAGGAAGTGTGCCATCCCTCGCCCCCATGACTTGACCTTCTTCTCCCCCCCCCCCAACAGATTGGCCTGGATACAGGATTCTGGACGGCTATCAACCATTTCTTCATCTGGGGCAGCCTGGCTGTTTACTTCGCCATCCTCTTCGCCATGCACAGCGACGGCCTCTTCCAGCTCTTCCCCAACCAGTTCCGTTTTGTGGGTGAGCCTGGAGACTGCTTCTCTGTTTGGGTCTACAACTTCCTCTCTCTCTCTCTCTCTCTCTCTCTCTCTCTCTCTCCGCCCTGCCCTCTCTCACGCATGCCTCATTTATTTGCCTCACTGCAGAAACTATTATTGACAAAGGTGGTGCATTCTGGGAGATTTCTGCCGCACGGCCAGCGGCTGTGTACTAGGGGACATTTCTGTGAGCTGGCCAAGGTGCATTATGGGAAAGTTCCTTTGCACTTTCGTACAGGGGAGGGGACGGCAGGGGGACCTGGTGCCCAGGCTGCCATGAGCTCCCCTACTTCCCAGATCAGAGGCACCTCTGAATCTCTCCCTCTCTCCCTGACCTCTTGCTTTCCTTCCTCTGCCCAGGCAATGCCCAGAACACACTAGCCCAACCTGCCGTGTGGCTGACCATTGCCCTCACCACCGTCGTCTGTATCATGCCTGTGGTCGCCTTCCGGTTCCTCAAGCTGGATCTGAAGCCTGAGCTCTCGGATACGGTGAGTTTGGGTGCAGAGGGATCCCAAATGGAAGGTGTGTGGGGGGGGAGGCCCTTCCTTCCTCCCCCCCCTCCCCGAGATAGACACCTTGTCTGTCTGCCAGTCAAACTCTCCCTGGCAAACTAAATTCCCTTCTCTTTTGAATTACTATTTTCAAAAAATTAATAGGTTTCGATGCAAGCAAAAAAAGAGAACTGAGATGGCTCAGCAGGTAGAGCATGAGTATCTCAGGGTCGTGGGTTCGAGCCCCAGATTGGGCAAAAGATCCTGCAGTGCAGGGTGGGGTGGGCTGGATGACCCTCGTGGTCCCTTTCCAACTCTACGATTCTCAACACCTGTCGAGCACAACCAGAGCGCAGAGAGATTGGAATAAAACAGAGTGCCAATCTTGCATTCGGCTGTTACCCTGTTTCTCCAAAAAAATAAAACATACCCATAAAATAAGCCGTAGCAGGATTTCTAGGCATTTGCGCAATATAAGGCATAGCCCAAAAATAATAGTGACATAGTGATAGGCGCAGTTCTGGAGGGCGCCAAGGAAGGGACGCGTAATTAAAAAATAAGACATCCCCTGAAAATAAGCCATAGTGTATCTTCTTGAGGAAAAATAAATATAAGACAGTGTCTTATTTTCGGGAAAACACGGTATCTATTATGTCGACAGCGGCTATTCAGAGTTTGTTTTGTACAGAATCTCTCTGCGTGTTAACACGGGACACTGACATAAAGCAGGGCATTTGTAAGGCTTCGGATGCAACTCTTTTCGTGACCCCCCCTTGCCACTCCGTCGTGGCACGTCAAAGGTTCTGATTAAACCCTTGTCCAGGTAGAACCACATGCAGACAATGCCCAAAGGCTCTTCCAGCCACTGCCAACCAGAGGATAAAGCATTCTATAATCCCACGTTAAAACCTCTGCTTCATATAACTGATATCAGGCCTCATCTGTCTGCCCTCTCTGAGGGGTGCCAGTTCACTTGGGTCCACAGCCCAAATCCTTGGGACATTGCTGGCAGCCATACTGGGCAAGGCCAGCCTTGGCCAACCGGATGCCCTCCAGAAGTTTTGGACTACAGCTCCCATCACCCTCCCTGATTGGCATGGCTATTTTGGACTACAACTCCCATCAGCCCCAGCCAGCACGATCATTTGTGGACTACAACTCCCATGAGTTTCTAGCCGGCACGCCCATAGAGTCACAGACACAATGGCTGTGCTGCCTGGGGCTGATGGGAGATGTAGTCCGAAACAGTAAGTGGGATAGCTCAGTCGATAGAGCAGGAGACTCTGAATCTCAATCATCCTGGCACCCTTCAGATCGCTGAATGTTGAACTGCAGATTTGGAAGGGACCACAGGGGTCATCTAGTCCAACCCCTGCAATGCAGGAATCTTTTTTCCCCAACGTGGGGCTCAAACTCGCACACCCCTGGGCACTTGGCTCCTACTTCTTAAAAGAGTACAGACTGCCCCAACCTAGGCCTTTTCCGCTAGGGCAAGGTTGTGGCGTAGTGGTAGAACAGGGGTCAGCAAACTTTTTCAGCAGGGGGTCGGTCCATTGTCCCTCAGACCCTGTGGTGGGCTGAACTATATTTTTTTTGGGGGGGGGGAGAACAAATTCCTTTGCCCCACAAATAACCCAGAGATGCATTTTAAATGAAAGGACACATTCTACTCATGTAAAAACACGCTGATTCCCAGACCATCCGCGGGCCAGATTGCAAAGGCGATTGGGCTGGATCTGGCCCCGGGCGTTAGTTTGCCTACCCATGGACTAGAACCTGGGAGTTCTGGGTTCGAATCCCCACTCATCCCCAGGTGTGATGTGGGGGCCAGTCACTTTCTCTCAACCTGACACGCCTCACAGGGTTGTCGTGAGGAATGTGCGGACAGGGAGAATGATGGGTGCCCCCACGAAGGTGGGAAAAAACAGATTTCCTTTACTGCCTCTGACTTCCCCCTCTTCCCCCTCTTCCCTGCTTTCTTGTTCCCCGCCCCCTCAGGTGCGCTACACCCAGCTGGTGAGGAAGAAGCAGAAAGCTCAGCATCGCTGCATGGGGAGGGTGGGCCGGGCGGGCTCTCGCCGCTCCGGCTACGCCTTCTCCCACCAGGAAGGCTTCGGAGAGCTCATCATGTCCGGCAAGAACATGCGCCTCAGTTCCCTCGCCCTCTCCAGCTTCAGCGGCCGCCCCAGCGCTAGCTGGATCGAGACCTTGCGCAAGAAGAAGGGCGGCGGCGGCGGCGACAGCAGCAGCAGCGTGGCCAGCAGCCCTAGTGGGGGTGGGCCCGACAAGACGTTGAAGGTGTGAGGAGGAAGGTCCTGGGAGAGGCAGATAGACACACGCAACGGACGGAACTCCCTGCCTCAGGAGGGGCGGGGAGGGCTGCCCCACGGGCCAGAAATGGGCCGCGGCCCCCCCAGTAGCCGCAGAGACGTGGGTCTTTACCGGATGGATCGAGGAGGCCTAGGAGGCTTGCGGCCGTATAACCAAAAAGATGATGATAATAATAAGCATAAGAATAACTGACTGCTGGCTTATAGTGGCAAACAGGTCACTGGCTGGGGGAGGGGGTGCACAGGTGTAACCCCACAAACACACACACACACACACACACACACACCAGACTGATGTTACCCTGAACTGTTGTGCAAAAAGGAGTCTTTTTTTTTTCTTCCAAGAATGAAAATCCCAGCGACACCCTCCCGCCCTGGCAGTGTGACATCTCCCTGAACCGCACATGAATGTATCTGGCTTGGAGGCGCAAGAAGGTTGGGGGCGCTTAAAGGTGCGTCGGAGGCTGGAGCCTCACGTCAAAGGCGTCGGGCGGGGGTGGGGGCCATGCGCCCCGCTCTCGACCCGCCCTCCATGCCTTGTCCTCCTATCATCTAATCGTGTCTTTTAAAATATATATATATACAGATCTATATGAAAGAAAACGATCCACATTTACAGAAAAAAGGAGGGGGGGGAGATATTTTTCCCCCCTATTCCACATCGGCATTGGAAGTTCTCTAGGGGTGCCTCCCTCGGGCACTGGGCAGCGGTGTTTAAAGGACAAAGTTGGACTGGCATGGCTTGAGAGATGCTTGGTGCCCGCTTCAGCAGGAGCTGTGCCACCCGAATTGCGAGGGAGAAGAATTCGGGCAGAAGAGGTTGCTAGCCTCCAGCCAGATGCCTGGAGCGTGGATTGCCTTTTTTTTCGGGGAAAGAGGTTGCGGGGGGAAGCTTTGAAACACATCGGCTATTTTCTCTTGCCCCCCCCTCCCTCGAAGAACCCGCTTGGTTTGCTTTTTGACCTCTCTTGTCTGCGCCCCAGAGAGTCTACACCCTTGGGTCTGCTATTCCCAAGGCAGGAAATAGTTTAAGAAAAAGAAAAAAAATATTTTTATATAACGTAGGACCTCGGCTTGCAAGCAGCTCTCTCCTCTTAAACACCCAACCAACCACCCCTGCCAGTTCTCTGGTTTCCACCAGCAGAAGCCCACCCCATCACAGCAGAGCTAACTGGATGGGGCAAATGTTGAGCTGAGAATAGGAAGGCAAGGGAGATAGGACTTCACCTGTTGCGGTGCTGGCCAAGGATGAGGAATCGGCTGGGCTGTTCTCGGGCCACAGCTCCCCCCACCTTGGCGCTAGGCTTGGGGCTCTGCTATTCCAGCGTGCAGAGGATGTGAGAGGGCGTCAAGCCCTTTGCACCCCGTTTCCTCGCCACCCTCCCACAAAGCAACATTTGTTCTGGCAAACGTCCCAACGGCTTACTTGTCCTGCAAAAGTTCATTTTTTAAAAAATCAGGCACTTGTGGTGAATCCCAGAACTGTTCCAGGGATATGCTAGGAACTGGGGAGTCGTATGCAATGATAGCCCTACTCAGAGTAGACCTACTGAAGTGAATGTTTATGAGCAACTTAGGCACATTCATTTCAGTCCGCCTGACTGAGTGGATACAAAGAGGATCACCAGCCTCGTACGCAGGTGAGCAGGGCCTGAAAGTCATGATTTGATAGCTTCAAATTCTCCTTTGAGCGTGCAATTCTCTCACTGGCTTGCCGGCGATCACACTTCAATCATAGCTGGCAGATTTTAAAATACATACACCTCTGTTATGCCTATGTGTCTATATAGACCAGGCATCCCCAAACTGCGGCCCTCCAGATGTTTTGGCCTACAACTCCCATGATCCCTAGCTACCAGGAGCAGTGGTCGGGGAAGATGGGAATTGTAGTCCAAAACATCTGGAGGGCCGAAGTTTGGGGATGCCTGATATAGACACACACATACACAGTCTTGAGTTTGACTAAAACAGGCATCCCCAAACTGCGGCCCTCCAGATGCTTTGGCCTACAACTCCCATCATCCCTAGCTAACAGGACCAGTGGTCAGGGATGATGGGAATTGTAGTCCAAAACATCTGGAGGGCCAGAGTTTGAGGATGCCTGGACTAAAACAACAGTCCCAACAGCCTCATAGGCCAAAATGCTGGGACCTAGGAGGCCTCAAGTTTCCTTGCCACTGTTGGGATAAGGAAAAGCCAGTAAATTTAAGATTTCTCTGTGGGCGGGTTCCTCCCTTACTCTGCTGTGTGACTTTGGGCCACCCCCTACCCAGTTTTTGAAGTTTCCTGGCATATCCCCCAAATTTTCTCTCCTCCCCCCCCATCTCAGAGGCACAGGTAGGGGGCTATTTTTGCAGCGGCAACATTTTAGGTCTGCCTCTCACCCGTTCCCCTTCTTGCCTAAAACCCAACTTCGATACCAAAGAGAAAAGTTCATTGGAAACCGGGGGGTGGGGGGTGGATTGCCATGGACTCTCTTATTTTTATTGTGTGTTTTTTTGGGGGGGGTGTAGGGTGAGAGGGGCTTTATAAGCAGGGCAGCCGTGCCGTGCGAGGACCGAGGGACATTCCATATAATTTATTACATATTTCTATACTTGGCAGAATTGTATCATTTTATGGGTATAAAGAGAAATTGCATTTTCTTAAAAAAGACCAAAAAAAGAAGAAGCTATCGTGATGTCTTTTCGTGTTTGTTGCTGAAATAACAGGAAGTCTAGAAAAGGGGGAGGAAGGCAATTTGGGGAACACACATCCACCCCGAATCCCAGGCAGTCACTCCTTTGACTGGCTGTTGGCATAAACCGGTGGGGGGGGGGGATTAAGTCATTTGGCAGTCATTGGTTTTTGCTAAATGCTGTCAAGGGCACATTTCAGCCAGAAACCCAGAAGGAGAGAGATGCTGGGTGGTGGAGGCCTCAGAAGAGTCCTGAGGGCCAGGTGGAGAGCTTTGGGGGGCCGGAGGTTCTCCAGCCAGCCAGATGTGCATGGCCCTGGCACCAAATTTTGTGGGTGCCCAGCACCTTCATGGGGAATTTTGTGGGTGCTTGGGGCACCCAGGGAGCTGGCACCTATGTCCCGAGCAGACCCACACACTGACGGCAACCCTGAAGAACCAGCGAATCTGGACATTGTGGTTTCAAGATTTCAACTGTGGGTGAGCTTCTTGGCCAGCTCTCTCACCCACCCTCCCATCTCGTGGCTGCAAAGTAGGTTGGAGATTTATTGCCGCACTGTTTCTGCATGTTGGGCTGCTTGTGAGGAGGAGGAAGAAGCGCAAGGGAACCCCCCCCCCCCGCCAGGATCAGGCCAAGGGAAGGAGTGATGTTTATATTTCCGTTTTTCCTCCGAGGGAGGTCAAACAGGTGTACTCGATTCTCCCTCCTCTCCATTTTACCTGCCCTGCTCAATATTTTATTCAAGTTGGCACCCCTGCTTGCTTCTGGGAATTGTAGTTCTGTGGGGGGGGGAACAGGGGGGTCTCCTAACAACTCTCAGCACCCTTAACAAACTACAATTCCCAGGATTCTCTGGGGAGGGGGAGCCGCGACTCTTTGAAGCGCCATCACAGTCGCAAATACTCCTTGCACTTCCACTGCCAGCCAATAAGCCTGCACGGAGGTACACTGCCACTGCCCAGGGAGGCTTCACATAGGGCAGTCCTGCGCCTTTGGAAAGAGTTTTATTCCATGCAGCTGCCCTCTTCTAGGTGGGTCGAGTTCAGTTAATAGAGCACGGAGCTCTTAAATCTCAGGGTTTGAGCGCCCTATATTGAGTGAAAGATTCCTGCCTTGCAGGGGGTTGGCCTAGACAGCAGTTGTGGTCCTTTCAAACTCTGCAATGCTATGGTTCTCTCAAATGCTGGATTTAAGTACAGGTATAAGCTAAACAAGCTATAGCTTAGCTGGGTCCCACTCTCTTGGGGCCCCAAAAACAATTAAAGGAAAAAAAAACTGGATGTACTTTGATAAAATACATATTTTGTTATGTCCAAATGGCTTTGGATACCTATTAGGTCCATAAATTACCATATAGCATACAGCAGGGGTTCCCAACAAAATTTTCTCGAGGACCCCTCATTGAGCCGCTATTGTGACAAGGACCCCCATTAATTCCTAATCCTAAAATTAAAAAGAGCCAAATTAAGAGTCTTTTTATATTTTATATTTATACGTTTTTTACAGTTACGATTTAGGTTCAATGGACACTGACAAGATCGATTCGAGAGTCACTGACTTACTTGCTTGAACATCAAATGCATTATCTTCCTCTTCATCTGTAGGCCTTTGTCGTTTTAACGAACCACTTTTTAACCAACGGTCCATTTTTAACTACGCGAACTGTAGCTTCCGCAAAAAACAACGCTTTGTTTACAAACACTACTGTTTTGCAAAGAGGCAGCGCACGCCAGGGAGGAGGGAGGGGAATGGAGAAGACAGGGTACCTGCGCAGTAGCGCACAAATTAAGCCGATGCGCGCAAAGCATCTTGAGGAGGTGAGCGTTAGTAGAATGCGCGTGCTGCCTCTTTGCAAAACAGTAGTGTCTGTAAAGCGCCACCTAACGGCATACAGCAGAACTACTGCCTCTATCTAATTCTAGTTTTGCGCTAGACTCTGCTCATGCAGGAAGCGGCCAAAACAAAAAATCTGTTATCGTACAAAATATATTTAATATATTTTTTATTCTAATAGCATCTTGCGGACCCCTCTGGCATAGCTCGCGGACCCCTGGGGGTCCCCGGACCACCTGTTGGGAACCACTGGCATACAGTATATTCAACACACACACACAAACAGCGACAATTTGTTGTTGACAAAGGACAGCCGGACATATAAAGGGCCCCATTACCTTCAGTAGCTTAGGGCCTCATCAAATTTAAATCATCCGGCCCTGAGCGGCAGGGTTTTTCCCAGATTTCCTCCATGAGATCTAGCGCCTCTCCTTTCAGATTTAAAAACAGAAGTTAAAAATAACATAAAATGCTGAGCCGAGGGGTTTGGGGCGGCCTCTCTTGCGGAGGGTTATTTCCCATCCCATAGCTGTCACCCTGCCCACCCCCAGCCCCAACCCTTCTTCCCCTTTCAGCTCCACCCCATTGCACAACCACCCTCCCCGCCCCGGCTTTCACAACCAACCAGAGCACCGTGCCAGGCAGGCAGGCAGCAGCCTCGCCTCGGGACAGTTCCTCAAACGCTTCGCTGCTTGCAGCTCCGGGACCCGGAGGCTGAGTGAGGATGGTGCCAAGGCGAAGGGGAAGGTGGCACGGCTGCAGCAGAAGCAGCAGCAGGCATCTGCCTGGCACCATGTGGCTGCTCGGGGTCTCCTGGGTGGCGCAGCTGGTCGCGGCTGCAACCGGCTTGGTGGATCAGGAGCAGCTGTGCCCGAAGCCGGGTGAGAATGAAACGAGGCTTTTTTTCGCTCATTGCATGCGCACGCGCGCGCGTGGCTGGTTGGCACGGCTTAAATGTTGGGGCGACGCTGTGAAAACGAGCCAGTCCCCCTTTTCCCTGCAAAAAAGATGCGCTTCCTTTAATGACTGCGCTCTGCGATCTGTTCCTTCTCCCTCCCTTTGAGCCTCACAACAGCCCTGTGAGGTAGGTTAGGCTGAGAGAGGGGGGGGGGATAAGGGAAAATCTCCTTTAAAAATAAATCATCGAGACATGTTTCGAACGGGAGGTGCCTGCCCTGTAAGGATGAATTATAAAAACTTTTTTCTATGTTTTCGTTCCTTTGATCCTCCTCTCAGCAACCCTGTGAGGTAGGTTAGGCTGAGAGAATGAAAAATTAGGGGGGGGGGTCTCTCCTCTTTTTTTTACCCTGGGGGCATGTTTCGAACAAGAGGTGCCTGCCTCGTAAGGAGGAAATGTATTAAATTTATTTATTAGCTTTATTTATCCTTTCACTTAATCCTCACACCAACCCTGTGGAAAGGTTAGGCTGAGAGAAAATGGCATGTTAGGGAAACGCTACCTGTGGGTATTTTTCTTAAGAGCAAGCGATATCTTCCCTGTCAGGATGAGCTTTATTTTTTAAAAAATATGATCGATCTCTCTGTTCCTTCTCCCATCATTTGATCCTCACAGCAATGATGTACGCAGGCTAAGCTGACAGAATGAAATTTTTACGGAAGTGCCGCAGGACACTTTTACCCTGGGGTCAAGTTTCATCTTAAGAACAGCCAGTTAAAAACAGTCCAACCCCCCCCCCAAAAAAAAACCATTCAACAAATTGTTAAAAACAACGATACACTAAAAACCAGATTCAAACTTATGCATCAGTGTTCTACATTTCTAGATAGGCTGCTTGACTAAAACCAAAATGTTCATAGCAGGTACGGTACCAAAAAGAGTAAAAATGAAGGCTCCCGTGTGATGTCAATAGGCAGGGAGTTCCAAAGTTCAGACGCTGCCATGCTCAAATGTTGATTTCTTACACATGAGTTGAGTTGCAGCCTGGCCATATATGGAAGGTGCCTCCAGGTTTTTTTTTCCCCCATCGCTGCTCTAACCACTATACCACACTCCTTCGACAGGGCTTTCTGTTGGTGGGGATTTATTGGGATAATAAGGCAGTGAATGGAAGGGTGAAGCCTCCACAATTTCAGTTTGGCACATTTAATCTGGCAAATTGTATGCATGCAAATTGTGTGCGCACCCAGCCCTCAAAAGTTTGGAGAAACTGAATTGTTAGTTCTCTGTTTTCTTTTTCTTCCTGTAACTTGTCATTGTGCCTTGTGCAAGGGGCTGGCGTTTAGGGGTTTGGAAGCCCACCCGCCTTTGGGAAGCCCATACACCCCTGAGTTTTCGGTCTGTGAGAATCGGCTGGAGGGGAGAAGTGGTTTGAGATTCTTGAATGATCGCGCCGGCTCCGAATGGTGGTCGCAGCAGGATAGAGGAAGATAAGGGCTATCTTATCTGTGGTTGCGGGGCGCACCAAATATCTAAACCACATACAGTAGCACCCCCTGCAGAACCCTGGGAACCGTAGATTGCCTCTCACAATCCTACAATTCCCAGCGCCTTAAATGTACAGTTCCCCAGATTCTTTTCCTGGGGGATGTGTACGCCGCCTTGCCCGCCTTATCTATAGAACAAGGAAACTACATGAAGGACAGGCGGAAGCTGGTGGATCTCAGGGCAATTTGTTGCAGAACCAGCAATGGGTTTTCTGACTCCTAAACTGCTCAAACAGCTGAACAACTTTCCCCACCTAAACTTCTCTAGCACTGATTGCATTTGCCAGTTTAACTGACTCATCCATATTCCAGTCGTCAATGGAAAGCGACCTCCTCTGCTTCCAGAGATGACATGTGTTCAGACCTGCTGCTCTTGCGAATTATTTATTCTTATTTATTCTTATTATTATATTTATATGAGCCATTTTTAAAAAATCATAGGTCTGTCTCTCTCTTTCTACATTGATTGGGAGCGGATCTCTGGAGTTTTAGAGGTCTTTCCCTAGTCCTACCTGGAGGTGTCAGGATTATTTATTCTTATTTATTCTTATTATTATATTTATATGAGCCATTTTAAAAAAATCATAGGTCTGTCTCTCTCTTTCTACATTGATTTGGAGCGGATCTCTGGAGTTTTAGAGGTCTTTCCCTAGTCCTACCTGGAGGTGTCAGGATTATTTATTCTTATTTATTCTTATTATTATATTGATATCAGCCATTTTTTAAAAATCATAGGTCTGTCTCTCTCTTTCTACATTGATTGGGAGCGGATCTCTAGAGTTTTAGAGGTCTTTCCCTAGTCCTACCTGGAGGTGTCAGGATTCGAACCTGAGACATCCTGCATGCAAACCAGATCTTTTAAGTTCTGAAGAAAGAACACCAACAGCAGGATTAGAAACCTTAAAAAAAATCTTTCTGTGTGGCTAAGTCGATAATGAAACCCACAGTTGTGTTGTCTTTCTGTAGCTAATATGCCACTTGGTCTGTCAGGATCAAGCCCCAAATCATGCTGTGGGAACCGTGCTGTTGCTGCTGTTATATTTATTCACATCCTTCCCAGTCCCAGGACTCAAGGCCGCTTACACAAATTAAAAACAACGCGAATAAAAGCATGTAGAAGACGTTCCTTTAAAAATAATTACGGTAAGCCGTAACAGAATTAAAACGAAATAAAACAAAATCTATTAAAATAAGAAGAGGTGTCCAAACAGTTCAGCACAACTTTAAAACCTTTTGCTTTTTGCTTTTTTTTTTTTTAAAAAAGGCCTTTGCTTTAAAAGAAGGCCAACGTTGTTAATAGCAGGGGATGATGGGAGTCATAGTTCAGGGCACATCTGGAGGGCCAGAGCTTCCCCACACCTGTTTGATATTGATCATCATAGAATCATAAAGTTGGAAGGGACACTGAGGGTCATCTAGTCCAACCCCCTGCAATGCAGTTGTCTCTTACGGGGATTGAACCTGCAACCTTGGCATTATCCGCACCACTCTTAAGCCAACTGAGCTATCCAGCTGATATTTATTTATACACCGCCTTTCCCCCAGACTGGGACACAAGGTGGCTTACGCAAATTAAAAACAACACAGGTGAAAAACGAAAAAGCTACAAACATATAAAAGATCATCATCAAAGCATAATAATAAAATTAAAGCAATATATCAAAAACAAATCTTATTAATATGCAGACAATAAAAACAGAACAGCACTGTTAAAAGCATGTTCCCAAGTCCTAGTGGAATAAAACAGCATTTGCTTGCTGGCAGGCAGACAGCAAGGAGCAAGGCGGTCTAGCTTCCCGAGGAAAGGAGTTCCACAGTTTGGGGGCAGCCACTGAGAAGGCCCTGTCCTACGTCCCCCACCATTCGGGACTGTGGGGGTGATGGAACTGAGAGAAGATCTCAGAGCCCTGGCAGGTCTGTATGAGAGGATACGGTCTTTCAGATAGCCTGGGCCTAAGCCTGGTTGTGGGCCCTGCGTCCCTCCTCCCCGAATCCATGCGACGAAAGCTCCCGGATTAGCAGAGCGCCGTGATCTTTCCGTGGCCGAGTACCGACTGTTCTTGGCAGCGGACCAGGAAGGGCCAAGAGGCCAGCCCAGGGAGGTTAACGGACTGTTTGCTTTGGGCTGTTGACATTTCGTTGTGTCCCTGGTTTCGGCAACGCAGCAGGGAAAGGCGGAGGGGGTGCGGGCTGTGTTGCCCGCTCAGCTATAGATGCACCCCCCCAATGACCTTTTCCCCAAGATGCTAATAATTCTCCACCCCTCTCCGACAGTGCAGTCAGGTTCCCAAAAGCAGATTAATTCGACTCAAGAGCAATGGAAGGAGAGACTTGCAAGAAAGGGCAAGAAACCCACAGGCCTCCGACAGAGAGAAGAGGCCTGTCCGCACTATACATTTAAAGCAGTATCATACCACTTTAAGCAGCCATAGTTCTCTTCTCCCACCCGCCACCCCCCGGCCATCCCCGAGCTGTTGCTTGGTTAAGGGAGTTGCAGAAGGCTCCTTCCATTCCCTTCACAGAGCGGCAATTGAATGTTGGAAGGGTCAGGACAAATGGGAGTGCAACACATCGTTGAGCTGTGGAACTCACTCCCACAGGAGGCTGTGATGGCCACCAACTTGGATGGTTTCAAAAAGGAAAATGAAGAACAGGTTCCGCTTACCAAACAATGATTCCCCAAAACAGTCCATAGGTAGGTAGGTAGGTAGGTAGGTAGGTAGGTAGGTAGGTAGGTAGATAGATAGATAGATAGATAGATAGATAGATAGATAGATAGATAGATAGATAGATAGATAGATAGATATAGATCAGGGGTGGCCAACTCCCAAGAGACTGCGATCTACTCACAGAGTTAAAAACTGGCAGTGATCTACCCCCTTTTTTGGTCAAAGTTGTTGAGCTTTTTTTTTTTTTTAGGAAGGAGGAAGGCCCATTTGGGGTTGGGGGGTTGGGTCTGAGTTTTTTCAGGGAGGAGGTAAAATGTTGAGCTTTTTTTAGGGTAGCCACAGTTCTTCTGTTTCTTTGGGGGAGCCAGTGATCTACCGCAGACATCCAGTGATCTACAGGGAGATCACGATCCCCCTGTTGGACATGCCTGATATAGATAAAATGGAGCCACTTTATAACACTTGGACATAGAGAATAACAGTTCCAAAAATAGTTGCATTGCAGTTGAAACTGGGATAAACATCTCTGATTGAAAAGCTCATTGAAAGAGGAAATTGTGCCGTAGTTGGTGAAAAGACGATGGAGATGGCGCCTGTCTGATATGTGATGGGAGCGTTTTCCAAAGGTTGAGTGCTGCCATGCTAAAGCCTCGAGATGGCCCTGATAAAGATGGCAGAGCTCATTAATTGGTTGGCCTCCTTCCCTACAGACCTTCTCGGGTGCTAAGATGTGGGGGGGGGCTGTTGTTAGTTCCTCCGTTCTAAGAATCTCGGGTAGCGGCAGCAGCCCAGTAGAGGGTCTTCTCTGTTGCAGCCCCTAAGTTGTGGAACTCCCTCCCCAGAGAGGTGTGCCTGGCCCCTCCCGTTGCACAGCTTTTGGCAAACGCTGAAAATAAAAACTTTTGTCCGTCCTTTGCTACTTGAGATATACGTTTTTAGGATCCATGCTACTTCTGTCGTTTTAAGTTGTTTTAAACTGTTGCATTTTAATTGTTGTAATCTGCCCTAAGATGATCATCATCAAAGCGGGTGGGCCATATAGCAGGGTGACATCATTATGTGATCCCTGATTGGCTGGGATCCAGCTAATCCAGGCCGCTCTTTCTCTCACATAACTACCTTCAGTGATTCAATCACATATGGCAACAACAACATGAGACAATATTTCAGGTATCCTTGTTCCAAGCTTCATAGGGCTTTATCCGCCAAGACTGGCACCTACTGTAGAAATTTCCTCGATAGCTGATTGGCAGCCACTGCAATTCTTCCAGCAATAGTCTGTAGTTTGTTAATGGGGCGCATGAAATGTACTTGGGATGTTTGCTGCGGATGAGGGCCTCTGATGTAACCTGGGTACCACTCATGCTAAGCGGTGGATTTTGCCACTGGAGGGGCCCCACAGAGCAAGGTGGGGGTGGTTTCCCCCGCACAGCATGTCCTTTCCTGTTGCTAGGAAACCTCTCCTGGAAAGGTGAAGGTGGCTTTTGTCAATATTTACTAGGTGGGCAAAGCGGTGCAGAGGTGACTGTGTCCCCCCCCCCCAAAAAAAAACAGGTTACCAACCAGCCAGAATGAATTAATCTGCCTTGGCCTGTTTATGCAACTGTGTGGGAAAGTGGTGTTTGCAACAAAATGTTGCAGCATATCTTCCTGGGAGAGCTGCTGCTTCAGGATGCCAGCTGGCTGCTAGTCGCGCCTCTTTCTCCAGCTTAGAAATAGGAAGAAGAGCTTGCAGGATCAGGCCAGCAGCCCATCCAAGGCCTGCGTCCTGTTCTCACGGTGGCCAGCCTGATGCCTACAGATGTAAACAGGAAACGAGCGCAACAGCACTTTCCCCACTCGTGATTCCACAGAGCTGAGGTTCAGAGCCCTGATGGGTTGGACCTAGAGGCCCAACCAGTTCAGCATCCTTCTCTCACGGTGGCCAACCAGATGCCTAAATAGGAAACCCTCGAGCAGGACCAGAACATACTGGCAACTCTCCTCACTTGCGCTTCCAAGCAACTGGCATTCAGAGATGCCTCACTGCCTCCGACAGCGGAGGGAGAATGTATCAATCGCGTGTCTAGTCCTTTTTCCAAAGACATCCACGTTGGTGACGCATCAGTGGCTCTTGTGGCAGAGAGTTCCATAGTTCAGCCATGCACTGTGGACAGTCATACCTTCTGCCTGCCCTGAATGTCCCACCCTTCAACTTCACTGATTGACCCTCCTGGGTTCTACTATTAGAAAAAATGGTCTCTCTCCATCCACTTTCACTTCACCATGCAGAATTTGATACACCTCTACTTTACTTATTACTTTTATTATTATTATTTCTACAAAATGCAGCATGCGCTCTGTAAAGTTCAAATAATGTAGATCCAGATTGATATATAATGTTTTTAATATTGTATTTTAAATGGTTGGGACCTGCCCTTGACCTTATGGGGAAGGGGAGGTTAATAATAATAATAATAATAATAATAATAATAATAATAATAATAATTAATACAGTGGAACCTCGGTTGTCAAATGTAATCCGTTCCGGAAGATGGTTCGACTTCTGAAACGCTCAACAACCGAGGCGCAATGGGAAGTCAGAAAATTCAATTGAGAAAATTGAGAAATGCACCACGGAAGCGGCTTCTGAGGCATGTTCGAAAACGGAAGCGATTACTTCTGGGTTTTCGACGTTCAAAAACCGAAACATTCGGCTTCTGAGACGCTTGAAAACCAAAGTTCCGCTGTACATTTGTACACATATGACATCCTTAATCTCTTACTCTACCAACCATAACTACTTGCCATAACGCAAATACTTCATCATACTAAATATCTATTAGATTGTATTTTATATATATTGTATTCTTAAATTTTATCTCTCTCCCTGTATCTTTCCTAAGATTCCGACATTCGAAGTTTTGGAATTTCTCGCATCGCTGTTCTCAGCAGTGAGAAAACCATGCTGCTTGCTGCCTCTTCTAAACCCCCCCCCCCCGGTCCTCCAAGCTTAGAGGCCTCCAAGCACCGCAACCCAGGAATGGAGTTGTGGGGCCCCAGACTTTGCCCTCTAGCCCTTGACACTGTCACCAAGCCTGGCCTCGCTTTGCCTGTTGAACATTTTCTTCCTGACCGGGATGGCTTCCTTGAACTCTGACCATGCCTCTCCCTTGCTTGGATGGCGGACAGACAGAAGGGGACCTGCGAGGGCTGGTGTCGAAACTAATCTACTGTACAATGGGGGAAATGTACATTTGCTGCTCCACAAACTTTCCCCTCCGGCCCCGAGCACTGCTGGCCTGCGGCCCTCGGACGCTGGCTCACAGGGGACTGAAAAAGATTCCCCACCAAGGGGATTTCCTACATGCGGGAGTTTCTCCAGGGCCACTTGATCGTTTTGTTCCCGCCTTCCCATATTGTCTATTTATCATAGAATCATAGGGTCTTAGAATCGGAAGGGACCCCAAGGGTCATCCAGCCCAGCCCCCTGCAATGCAGGAATCTCAGCTAAAGCGTCCATGACAGATGGCCGACCAACCTCTGCTTCAAAACCTCCACGGAAGGAGAGTCCACCAACTCTTGTGGGAACCTGTTCCACTGCTGAACAGCTCTCGCTGTCAGAAAGTTTTTGCAAATGCTTAGTCGGAATCTCCTTTCTTGAAACTTGAAGCCAAGGGTTCGAGTCCCCGGAGCAGGAGAAAACAAGCTGGCTCCCTCTTCTATGTGACAGCCCTGAAGATATTTGAAGATGGCTATCCTATCTCCTCTCAGTCTCCTCTCTTCCAGGCTAAACATACCCAGCTCCTTCAAGCGCTCTTCATAAGGCTTACTTTCCAGACCCTTGATCATCTTGGTTGCCCTCCTCTGCACACCTTCCAGCTTGTCAACATCCAGCTTAAATTGTGGTGCCCAGAACTGGACACAGGACTCCAGGTGTGGCCTGACAAAGGCAGAATAGAGTGAGACTATGATTTCCCTTAAACCACAGAGCCTAGGGCTTGCCGATCAGAAGGTCGGCGGTTCGAATCCCTGCAACGGGGTGAGCTCCCGTTGCTCGGTCCCTGCTCCTGCCAACCTAGCAGTTCGAAAGCACGTCAAAGTGCAAGTAGATAAATAGGAACTGCTACTGCGGGAAGGTAAATGGCATTTCCATGTGCTGCTCTGGTTCGCCAGAAGCGGCTTTGTCATTCGGGCCACATGACCTGGAAGCTGTACGCCGGCTCCCTCAGCCAATAACGCGAGATGAGCGCCGCAACCCCAGAGTCGTCCGCGACTGGACCTAATGGTCAGGGGTCCCTTTACCTTTCCATGACTTCCCTTGATCTGGACACTCGACTTCTGTTGATGCAGCCTAGAATAGCACTAGCCTTTTGGGGGGCTGCTGCATCACACCGTTGACTCATGTTCAGCTTGTGGTCCACCAAGACCCCCTAGATCCTTTTCACATTTACGGCTAGTAATCCAGGTGTCGCCCATCCTATATCTGTGCACCTGGTTCTTCCTGCCTAAGTGCAGAACCTGACCTTTGTCCCTATTGTAATTCATTTTGCTAGATTGAGAATCCATATGAGGGCTCAGAAATAAAAGGTTCATTAATAGATCTGTAACAAGCAATTAGGTATACAATTGCTCGTGAGAACATGAAAGGCGCAGAACAAAATATGGCTGGAAGTATCAAATCACGCACGGTGGGTGGTGGGTCGGGTGGAGGGATATAGGAACACAGGAATACAAGAAAATATTTGCAACCTGAAAAAAATTGTCATGTTTTGCTTTTGTTTCTGTTTGATGTTTTGTTATTAATTGGTGTTATTTTGTTTAGTCTTACTTTCCTTGGTTGTACATATAATGTACAGATTATTTTGAATTTCATATGATTATAATTTTATATGATTTATTATTATTTAATTTGCCTTTTTTTCTTTATCTCTCTTTTTTCTTTTTTTTCTTTTTTCTGTTTACACTTTTTGTGGTGTTTTGATTTGTAATGTTGAAACATAAAATAAAAGTTATTATTTTTTTAAAAAAAATCATTTTGCTAGCTTGCTCCCATTTCTCCATCCCTGTGTGGGATGGCTGCATATTCCTGAACTAGACGATCCTCAGGGTCCCTTCCATGCCAGCTCTACGATTCTATGATTTCTGTATATTTGGTTCAGCTCAGGACAGAGAGGATAAACAACTCTGGGGAAATAACCTGACGACTGTTTTCCCCCCTCTTCTTTCCTCATTATTCCCCCCCCCCCCAGCTGTGTCTCCGAATACCATTCTGGTTCAGCCAGGGATGAACGTCACCCTGCCCTGCCTGGAGGGGGAGCTAGAGAACATCACTCAGGTGCACTGGATGTTCAATGGAAGGAACCTGAGCACATCCACCGGCAGGCAGGTGATCCCCGGACCCAGCCTCTTCCTGCCGTCGGTATATTTCAATGACTCCGGCCGCTACGCTTGCTACACCGACAGCCGCCTCCTCCTTTGCTCCCTGCGCCTGATCGTAGAAGGTGAGGGAGACGCTTCGAGTGGTTTAGGGCCCTTTCTGCTCAGCTGCACCTATGCCTGGGTTTGGTTGTCGCTCGGTTGGATCATTTACTGCCCTCCCTCTTCCAGTATACCTGAAAGAACGTCTCCACCCCCATCGTTCTGCCCGGACACGGAGGTCCAGTGCCGAGGGCCTTCTGGCGGTTCCCTTGTTGCGAGATGCCAAGTTACAGGGAACCAGGCAGAGGGCCTTCTCGGTAGTGGCGCCCGCCCTGTGGAACGCCCTCCCACCAGATGTCAAAAAGAAAAATAACTACCAGACTTTTAGAGGACATCTGAAGGCAGCCCTGTTTAGGGAAGCTTTTAATCTTTAAGAAATTAGTGTATTCTGATATTTCTGTTGGAAGCCGCCCAGAGTGGCTGGGGAAACCCAGCCAGATGGGCGGGGTATAAATAAATTATTATTATTATTATTATTATTATTATTATTATTATTATTATTATTAGAATTGATTTCCCAGGGCCTGAACAAGGACAGGGGAATCTCAGGCCCAATGTGGCCACCCAAGCCTCTCCACCAGCCTTCAGGATTCCTCGTGACCACGCCCCCTCTCCCAGGACACGCCCCCTCCGCCTCCCATTGCACCCTCCTTGGGCAGCGGTATAATCACTTGTTATTCGTGTTCTGTTCTCCTGGGAAGGATTGTAAATGCTTCCTGGTGTGGCTCAGAGGTTTCAGGGGATATATGATTTGTTAGCTAATAATAATAATAATAATAAATAGCGCAACATAACAAAGAAAAATCAAATAAGAACCAGACATTTAAACCGTAAAACGCCACAGGCTGGAAAGAGAATTACAAAGATTTAGCATAGCTCCAAAGGGATAAGAAAGTACGTGTTACGTGTGTGTGTGTAAAATTTACAGATAAATTGCTAAAAGATAAAAACATTGGCAGGATTATTGTAATAAACCTGCAGTTTCATAAGAGTTTATATTTAAAGTAGATAAGTAAACAAGCAAATTAAATGAATTTGGATATGCAGAAGATATTAAAAATAAATAAATTTAAGGAACTGCAGAAATAGGGGGAAGGAAGTCAAAGTTTGTAATGTTAAAATGATTGTAAAATTAATGAAATGTATACATTTGAAAAGAATAAATAAAAGCTTTTTTTTAAAAGAAAAAGGGTGGACTCTTCCAAAGATTCCATTTACATATAATAAATTTATATTATATTATATTATATTAATAAATATGTATGTATGTATTATGCTTTTATATTTGTTGGAAGCTGCCTAGAGTGGTTGGGGCAACCCAGTTGGATGGGCAGGGTATTATTATTATTATTATTATTATTATTATTATGGAACTCTCTACCTCTGAGTTCCATCATTACAAAGAATAAAGCTTCTATATAGACAAATTGGGACCCTGACTGCCTCCAGCTACAGAAGCTGAGGCTGCTGAACAGACTCTTGGGCTGGGGTATTATAGAATCGGAAGGGACCTCGAGGGTCATCTAGACCCACCCCGCGTGACTAAAGCATCCATGACAGGCAGCCATCCAACCTCTGCTTAAAAAATCTCTCATGAAGGAAAGTCTGCAGCCTCCCGAGAGAGACCATTGTTTTTTCCTTTTATTGATACACTTTTCCCCATATCTTTATCGTGGATCTTATTGAGATTCATGTGCAAATTGTTGGGTTGCACACTTTTTGATGGTTGGTTTGTTCTTTAGGAATGCTTTTGTAATTTTGTAATAAAAATAAACCCCATAGGGTAAGCAGCCTTGCGCATGGTTTTAGCTTTGAGAAGGTGGCGCATGCAAGTGAAATGAGGAACGAAACAAGCCAGACATTTGCATACACAGAGGGAATCCGGTGAACTTTGTTAAACTGAACTAACTAGCCAGAACTGGAGTTCCTGAGCATAAGCGGATGTCTGCCTATCCTGCCCCCACGTGACAGTCTCTTTTCCCCCTTTCCAGAACCTCCAGAGGCGCCAAACTTCACCTGCTTCCGAAAGAGCTTAGCCAAGGACATTTTCTGCGAGTGGAAAACGACGCATGGGATGTCCAGCCACACCAAGGCCAGGCTATGGGTGCAGAAAAAGTGAGTGGGGGCTGGGGCAACATTTAAATCGTGGGGGCAGATATGATATGAGGGATGTCGGGGTTGTTGGGTTAGCAATGGGTAACCCTGTCATTCCCACCCCACCCCCACCCCGATCTTGAGTTCGCTTTTCTATATTTCCACTTTAAAAAAGGTAAATCCTGATGGAAATTCTTCCGTATTCCAATGCAAATTTAACCTACTAGATACCGTATCAACTGAGAGACTGCCTTATCTATCATCTAGAGAAGAATTTGTTATAAGAAAAAACTGCTCCTTTTCCCTTATGGCAGGGGTCAGCAAACTTTTTCAGCAGGGGGCCGGTCCACTGTCCCTCAGACCTTGTGGGGGGCCGGACTATATTTCGAAAAAAAATATGAATGAATTCCTATGCCCCACAAATAACCCAGAGATGCATTTTTTTAAAAAGGACACATTCTACTCATGTAAAAACACCAGGGAGGCCCCACAAATAACCCAGAGATGCATTTTAAATAAAAGGACACATTCTACTCATGTAAAAACATGCTGATTCCTGGACCGTCCACGGGCCAGATTTAGAAGGAGATTGGGCCACATCCGGCCCCTGGGCCTTAGTTTGGGGACCCCTGCCTTATGGGGTATCCAAGAGCCTGTATAGAGTCCTTAAGTGGGTTCCCTATCGGTAGGAGAAAATAACAGAGACCGACTGTTTTGGAGGTGCTCCCGACTTCCCCCTCCAGATATGATTTGGGGTGGGAGCAAGGGTGGGGGAGAGAAGCAGGGAAGCCCCATTTTGCTCACAGGACTCATTGCACGGCTCTCGCTAGCGCAAACCATTTACAGTGGAACCTCGGTTTATGAACACCTCGGTTTACGAATTTTCGGTTTACGAACGCCGCGGACCCATCTGGAACGGATTAATTCACTTTCCATTACTTTCAATGGGAAGGTTCGCTTCAGTTTATGGACCACTTCAGTTTATGAACAGACTTCCGGAACCAATTACACCCATGCTTCGGGTTAAGTACGCTTCAGGTTGAGTACTCCGCGGACCCATCTGGAACGGATTAATCCACTTTTCATTACTTTCAATGGGAAAGTTCGCTTCAGTTTATGAACGCTTCAGTTTATGAACAGACTTCTGGAACCAATTGTGTTCATAAACTGAGGTACCACTGCCCAAACAACTGGCGAGCCTGTGGTGGTATAACAGTAGTTAGGGTGTCGGGGTAGGACCTCAGAGAGACCAGGGTTCGAATCTCCCACTTGGCCATGAAACTGACTGGGCCCAGTCACTGCCTCTCAGACTGACCTACCTCACAGGGTTGTCGTGAGGATGAAATGGAGTGGAAGGGTGGAGAAGTGTGTACGCCGCTCCGTGGAGAGAAAAAGGGGGACCTTGATGCAATCTATAGAAATAGACATGCCATGGGCTTTAAATGCACAGTGCATACCAGCCTTGATCACCCGCAGAGCAAATCCATTGAAATTAACCGGCCTTCCGCCAGCTGCGCCCATTAATTTCAAAGCAGGGTCTGCTCTGATGAGCCGCTGTCATGCGATGTAGCTGGCGAGGCATGGCATTTCCATGCTGGCTTTGCTCGATCGTGGCGAGATCCAGAGTCTTCCCTTCCTCCGGCTGAGCATCCCCCCCACGTCCCCTAGTTTCGTCGGGGTGAACCGCGTCGAGCACCCTTGCCGCTATTACGTCAAGTCCCGGAAGTTCTCTTGCCGCATCGAAGGAATCGGTGACGATGTGCACATCCTGAAGCTGTCCGTCTGCATCGTCAACCTGGCGGGAGCCCTGAGCAGCCACACCTTCATCAGCACTGAAAATCTGTGTGAGTAATAGCACCTTCCTCTGAATCGGGGCCGGTACACCATGTGTCAGGGCGCATTTGTGCTGGAGCTGGAGCGAATCTGCCCGCCCCCAACTCTCCTCCCTGCACATTTTCCCTGCTTGCAAATTCTTCCAAATATTCCTGGATGCATGACAGGGGTCAGCAAACTTTTTCAGCAGGGGGCCGGTCCACTGTCCCTCAGACCTTGTGGGGGGCCGGACTATATTTTGGAAAAAAAAAATGAACGAATTCCCATGCCCCACAAATAACCCAGAGATGCATTTTAAATAAAAGGACACATTCTACTCATGTAAAAACATGCTGATTCCCAGACCGTCCGCGGGCCAGATTTATAAGGTGATTGGGCTGGATCCGGCCCCCGGGCCTTAGTTTGGGGAGTCCTGCATGAGACTCTTAATCTCAGGGCTGTGCTTTCAAGCCCCACATTGGGCAAAAATGGGTCCTTTCCAACTCCACAATTCCATAATTCTTAAAAGTGTAGAATCAGGACTGGGGGAACTTCCATCTGCGGCCCCCCCGACCGCTCTATTTGGCCCTCAGAATCCTTCCATCTCCCCCTCTCCCCTGGTCATTCCCCTCGTGTGCCAGGAATGGTTTAACATGGCAGGGAAGCGACCGTGAACTCTTATCATCTTCCTTCCCGGGATGGTCGACAGAGAGAGGTTTTTCTCACTCTCTCGTAACATCAGAATTTGTGAGCATCTAATGAAGCTGAATGTTGGGAGATTCGGGAAAGGTAAAAGAGAGTCTTTCTTCACACAGTGCATAGTTACACTGTGGAACTCCCTGCTGCAGGAGACAGCGATAGCCACCAACCCAGATGGCTTTAAAAGAGGATGAGACAAAGTCGTGCAGGAAGGGGCTGTCTTGCGCATGAGTGTGTGTAGAGAGACTAGCCTGCAGCAGTACACAAGTAAAATTTAAATATTGCCCTTCCCATTTTGCTTCTGGCCCTGTGCACCACAGGCATGCGGCCCTTGGAAGCTTGCCAGAAGGGACTGTGGCCCTCAGACTTTGAAGAAACCGCTGCTTAAAATGCTTGCTGCTTAAAATACTTAAACCACTGCTTAAAATACTCTGGTCCGGCATGAATCCAGCACAAATGCTCCATTATTGCATCTTGTTTTTATACGTTGCAGAAAAAAGTCGAGGGGGACGGGGACTTTCCTTTCTCCTTTTTTAAACCTTTCTGGCTGATCTCTCTCTCCCCGCCCCCCGCAGTGAAGCCAGACCCACCGATCGATGTGGAGGTGAGGAATGTGGAAATGCACCCCTACAAGCTGCTTGTGACCTGGCGCAAACCTCCCTCTTGGGGTTCGTCCTTCTTCCGCCTGCAGTTCGAGATCCGCTACCGGATGGAAGTCTCAGCAACATACAGCAAGGTCTGCCCTTACTTTTGATTTTGGGATGAGGAGAGGGCGGGCATTCTCTGAACCTGTAAAAGTTGCAGTGCTCGATTTCATGACGCAGAAATAATTGGCTCCCCCACCTTATTTCCTGTGTGCCTTTCGGCTGCATTTTTCATTAGACCAGAGGCGGGGAAACCTGTGGTCTGCTGGGCGTTGTTGGGACTACAGCGCCTATCATCCCCAGCCAGCATGGCCAATGGTCGGGATGATGGGATTTGTAGTCCAGCGACGTCTGGAGGGTCGCAGGCTCCCCATCCCTGTCCTGGACACATATCCCAACCAATCAGGGACCACATAATTAATGCACTTTAATGAAGGTAAAGCGACACTGGGGCTCCTGTGGCCCTTCAGATGTTGTCAGACTACAACTCCCATCAGCCCCAGCCAACCAGACCCCTGGTTAGAGATGATGGGAGTCGTAGCATCTGGAAAGCTACAGGCTCTCCACCAGGCTATGCTGATTTGCAGTGGCAAATTCCCAGGGTTTGAAGAACCATCCACAGCTCTCCCTCGAGGTGCTTGGGCCTGCTGCATGCAGCACAGTCATCTGGTGTACAACTGAGCTCTGGCCCTTTCCCTACATATCAAGTTTCCAGTCCTCATGGTTCCATATTGAAGATCTGGCTTTCGCAGGAAGCTGCCTGATGCCGAATCAGACTCTGGGTCCACCTAGCTCCGCATTGCCTACATGGACTGGCAGCAGCTCTCCAGGGCTTCAGGAAAGATGTCTCTCCCAGACTCACCTGGCGGTGCTGCCGCAGATTGAACCTGGGACCTTTTGCATGCCAGGCCACTGAGCTGTGCTCCTTTCTTTCGGCTACAGATTCACCTTCATGACGAACACACTTCCTACACCATCTCTGACGTGATGCCAGGTGTCCGGCACATCGTCCAGGTGCGGGCCCGGGAAGAATTCAACCAAGGAATCTGGAGTGAATGGAGCCGGGAGAGCTCTGGAGTTCCCTGGACAGGTTGGCAGTTCCCTTTCCATTGCCCCTCCTGTGCCCTTCCTTATATGGCAAGTTTGTGGGAATGTAGTAGGAGAGGATATATTGATTAAGTATTGTCTTTCCTCGCTAGTGATCTGGTAGCAGAGTACAGTCCCCTGTATATTGCAGGAAGCTAATTGGTAGATTCGTTTGAATCTCTTGAGTTAAGCAATCTAGTCTGGCTTGTCCAGAATTTGTTCCTGGTAAATCCCCTTTGTTCCCTCTTCAAAGAATAAAGACGCAACAGTCTTCTATTAAGAACAACAATAAGTTTACTTACATTCAGTTCACAGTATGATCCTGAAGGCAGGCTTTAGCTTGTAGTTGCAGAAGAGCGAGTGGGCTCATCCCATGTGAGGAATTGAGCCCATGTGCTGCTGGCTGAGAGCCAGCAGACAGCAAAAACATCAAGATGGAACAACGTGAAAGGAGAAGGGAAGATGGCTGCATGACTAAGCCCTTTATAGGGTCTCCCAGGGTCACGTCCACCCACCTGCTCACAAACAGGGGGGAGGATGCTCCAAACAGGTGTGACAGGAAGTCCTCCTGGCTGGAGTAACATCCCCCTGTGTGTCCACTCTGGGAAAACAGGAAATGTTGGACTTGATTGCTTTCTGTGATGTTACTTCCCACAAGGGTCACCATTTTGCAACCTGCCAAGGAACAGAACAGCTGGTCTCGAGTCATTTGCTCATATCAAGGGGTTAGCTAGGTCAGGGCAGGCTCAGCTGTAGCCTGTAGGCCTCCTAAGAGTCCTCTAACTCAGCCACAGAACATCAGCTTTGCATGCCAAAGCTCCCAGGTTCAATCCCAAGCATCTCCAGATAGACTGCTTGAAACTCCGGAGAGCCACTGCGGGCCACTGTAGACAATACTAAGCTAGAAGGAACAATGGTGTAATGCAGGCATGTCACACCTGCGGCCCTCCAGATGTTTTGGCCTATAACTCCCATGATCCCTAGCTAGCAGGACCAGTGGTTGGGGAAGATGGGAATTGTAGTCCAAAACATCTGGAGGGCCGCAGGTTTGCAATGGAAGTTGGAGTCTGTGTGGAGGGCCACGGGCTCCCCTTCCCTGCTTTGCACCTCTGTAAGTGCATTTAACATGTGATCCCTGATTGGTTGGGACATGTGTCTATGGGGCTGGGAAATCTGCAGCCCTCCAGATATTGCTGGGACTCCGGCTCCCATCATCCCTGAAGCATTGGCCGTTCTGGCAGGCTGTTCTGGTGGAAGCTGGAGTCCAAGGATATCTAGGGGGCGGTGCATAGGCTCCCCAGCTTTGCCTTTTGGCATGAAAACCACCCGACCCCTAATATCAAATGTGTGGAAGCTGGCTGTAGTTCCTGAGGAATTGTAGGAAATGTATTTTGGACATGCAAAGTAGTACTCTTGTGTGTGTGTGTGTGTGTGTGTGTGTGTGTGTGTGTGTGTGTGTATATGTGGGCAGAATACATACACAAGCCTGAGTCACTGATCTTCCCTGATGCCTAGGCTCTGAAGAGATGGACTTGTGGGTCTAGCTTCAAGGTAGATTTTGGTCCCAGCAGCCCAACAAAGAATCTCTCTCTCTCTCTCTCTCTCTCTCTCTCTCTCTCTCTCTCTCTCTCTCTCCGTGCCTCGCCCCAGCTATGTTTTTTATTCAATCCCTTCTTTTTCGCCTTGGCATTTCAGAAACCAAGGACCGCGACTCAGAAACCACGCCTGTCCCCTCAGAGGTAAGTAATTCCCACGAGAAGCAGGGCCTTTTGGGTTGTGGCTCCAGAGCACTGGAACGCCCTCCCTGCAGGCGGTCCATATATACCCTGCTCCAGTCTCTGATGTAGTTTCAAAGACAAGCGAAGCGTTCCAGCACTTCCAGTGTCTGTTGGGGGTGGCTCATAAAATCCTAGCATTGGAGGGAGGGGACTTATAGATCATTTACCATCAATGTGTTTTCCCTAAAATTCAACCCAAATCTACCCACCTGTCACTGAAGTTCAGGTGTGGCCCTCCCGATGTGAGTGGACCAGGAGCTCTCACCAGCCCCAGCCAGCAGAGTCGGTTGGGGGGGGGGGGAGAATGGACAATCTGTTCATTTTGGTTTCTCAGTTTTCCAAAGTTAGGCGCTGTAGCAGTACTACACCACTTGAAGCAGTTATGGCTTCCACCCAAAGAATTCTGGGAGCTATAGTTCATTAGGGGTGCAGAGAGTTATTAGGAAACCCCCACACTATTCCCCCTCCTAGGGCTACATTTTGTTTTATTTATTCTATATCCCACCTTTTCTTCAAAGGAGCTCAAGGGGGGGGGGCTACATGGTTCTCTCCCCTTCCTCGATTAATTCCCCACGGCAATCCTTTGAGGCAGGTTAAACTGAGAGCCAGTGAGTGACCCAAGGTCTGCCAGTGAGCTTCATGGCCAAGGGGCAGGATTTGAACCCTGGTCTCTCCCAGGTCCTAGTCTGACCCTGCTTCCACTAACAACCCACCGGCTCTAAACAGGCTTTCCCAGTTGGGTGAATGATCACAAGTGCCCGCTTGTTAGTTGTTTTCATGTTTTTAACTCTTTCTTATTTTCTTACGTGCAAATCTCCTTGAGACGGAGGTTTAGAAGGTGAATAATAATAATAATAATAATAATAATAATAATAATAATAATAATAATAATGCAGCCAGAACCCAATCCTCTTCATGGGAGACACCCTTCTGAGTGGGAAGGGAAGTAATAGTACCACTGTATTCTGCTCTGGTCAGACCTCACCTGGAGTACTGTGTCCAGTTCTGGGCACCACAGTGAAGGATACTGACAAGCTGGAACGTGTCCAGAAGAGGGCAACCAAAATGGTCAAAGGCCTGGAAACGATGCCTTATGAGGAACGACTTAGGGAGCTGGGTATGTTTAGCCTGGAGAAGAGAAGGTTAAGGGGTGATATGATAGCCATGTTCAAATATATAAAAGGATGTCATATAGAGGAGGGAGAAAGGTTGTTTTCTGCTGCTCCAGAGAAGCGGACACGGATCAATGGATTTAAACTACAAGAAAGAAGATTCCACCTAAACATTAGGAAGAACTTCCTGACCATAAGAGCTGTTCGACAGTGGAATCTGCTGCCAAGGAGTGTGGTGGCGTCTCCTTCTTTGGAGGTCTTTAAGCAGAGGCTTGACAGGCATATGTCAAGAATGCTTTGATGGTGTTTCCTGCTTGGCAGGGGGTTGGACTGGATGGCCCTTGTGGTCTCTTCCAACTCTATGATTCTATGGTTCTGACTCAGGAAATCTGTAGCCTCCACACCAGCTAAAATATTCTGAGAGAATGAATTTAAAAGGCCAGAACCCACCACAAGCATTCAAAACAGCCCCGCTAGCAAAATGCATAGGCTCCAACTGCCCCCCTCTCAGCAGGGACAGCCCCTGTTTCCGAGACGTTGGTCCCTAATAAACCATGCTTCCTCTTTTTGACCACTGAGGGTGCCTCGTCTAAACGGAGAGACGCAGCCATTCAGAGTTGGCTGAATTCAACCCTTTTCTTTTTTGCTCTTGCAGGTTGATCATTTTGCCAGCACCGTTAAGCCCAAGTGCACTTCTGAGCTCCCTGTTGTCATGAGTCAGCCGACAGGTAAGTGTGCCTCCTTTCGTGACCTTGCTTTTGGTACGTGCTAAGGGGACGTGGGTGGCGCTGTGGGTTAAACCACTGAGCCTAGGGCTTGCTGATCAGAAGGTCGGCGGTTCGAATCCCCGCGACGGGGTGAGCTCCCGCTGCTTGGTCCCAGCTCCTGCCAACCTAGCAGTTTGAAAGCACCTCAAAGTGCAAGTAGATAAATAGGTACCGCTCTGGTGGGAACGTAAACGGCGTTTCCATGTGCTGCTCTGGTTCGCCAGAAGCGGCTTCGTCATGCTGGCCACATGACCTGGAAGCTGTACACCAGCTCCCTCAGCCAATAAAGCGAGATGAGCGCCACAACCCCAGAGTCGGTCACGACTGGACCTAATGGTTAGGGGCCCCTTTACCTTTTTAAGGGCTGCAAAAATAAAGGCAGGGGTGATGGGAGCAAGGATCTTTGGCAGGTAGGCTTCCCTAGTGGTGATGGCAGCCGATAGCCGTGTTCCTTATTTGTGGGTGACCTTGGGCCGGACACTGCCTCTCAGCTTAGCCTAACTCACAGGGTTGTTGTGAGGATTAAAGGAGGAGGGGGAGAGTCATGTATGCCACGTTGAACTCCTTGGAAAAAAAGGTGGGGCACAAATGCAAATTTGATTCCATTTTGATTTCCCATGATGCCCCACAGCAGGCTCTTTTGGACTGAGGGCCGCATTCCCTGCTGGGCAACCTTCCCAAGGGCCAGATGGAGAGCTGGATTTGGACCCTGGACCTGAGGGTCCCTGCCTTTGCCCCAGGGACATGCTAAGCTGGAGGCATTGTGGGTAATAAAGAGGGTGGCCTGACCTAACTGTGTTCCCTGATTGTTTGTCCCTTCCAGTGGAAAATGCTGCCTCTACGCCTCTGTACTTGTTCCTCATCATGGCCATAAGCGTGACTGGAATTGTTGGCATCTTGGTTGTTGGAGTCATTCTCCGGTGAGGAAAACTACCTAATTTTCGGGAGTTGGGGCGGGGATGTTGACTATTGGGAGCTGTGAATCCCCGAAACTTTGGTCTTGGAAGATGTTTAGGAGGGACAGATCTGGGGTGATTTCTAATACTTGCTTAGTTATCTTACATATTTCTCGTATGGCTGTTGTCCAGAATAGTTGGATTTTGGGGCATTCCCACCACATGCGGAGGTATGTGCCTGTGGAGGTGCACCCTCTCCAGCATTTTGGTGAGGTTCATGGGTGTATTAGTGCTAATTTCCTTGGTCTTAGGCGCCACCTGTAGGTGAGTTTCAGAGTGAGTTCTTTCCTTTTCATTGATAAGGATTCAATGGGGTTTTTTAGACCACATTCTGGTCCACTGAGTGGGGTTAATCTCATAGCCTATGTCGTTCTCCCATTGTTTTTTGATGACGTCTAGGGGGTTCATGGGATTTTGGAGTAGTATTTTGTATATTACGGATACCAACCCTTTGCTGTGTCCCTTTGTTGTTAGGAGGAGGTTTTCGAAGGTTCCGCAAAACCTTGGTTAGCTTTCTTCTTCAAACTCTTGATTTTGATGCTCGACTGGCTGCACGTTTTTCAATCATGCCTGGGAGGAGCAGAGAAGCATGATCTGAGAGGGCGGGGAGAGGTTTGGGGGCTGCAAAATCAAGCTGTTAAAAGAGCCTTTTGCTCCGATCCATGTCATTATCCTGCAAAGCCAGAATCAAAGTTTGGCAGGGTTAGCATCTTTTAGGAGCCCACATAAAAATGCTAGTCTAGGATCCTTGTTTCCGGTGATGTCTCTGGAATTCCAAGAAACCCAAAGCTGATTGTTTAAATCTGCACCATTTAAAAATGTTCTGTCTGCCATCTTAATTCAAAATGGCGCACGGCTGCATCCAAACATGGACAGAAGCCTCCTTCTTGATCTCAGGCACCAGCGTGCAGATTTTAGTTTGGACAGATTCAGTCCACCATCTTGACTCCAAATGATGTCCACTCGTATCCCAACATAGATGAAAACTGATCCTTGAGGTCAACGGCCATCAAGGTTATAACAAACAAGCAACTTTCCAAAGTACAGTAGAGAGCAATTATAAATAAGAATGAGAAAAACCTTGCTGGATCAAGGCCAATGGCTCATTCAGTCCAGCATCCTGTTCTCACAGTGGCCAACTAGATGCCTTTGGAAAACCCACAAGAAGGGAGAACTAGTTGAAAATGATTTACAGATGATATTTAACTCCAAATAGGCTTGCTAAGATGTAGAAGACGGAATCAGGTAATTGCTGGAGATGCAATGAGGTTGAGGGAACATTCTTGCATATGTGGCGGACCTGTAAAAGGGTAAAAGAGTATTAACAACAACAACAACAACAACAACAACAACAACAACAACAACAATAATGTTTATTTTTTATACCCCACCCATCTGGCGGGGTTTCCCCAGCCACTCCGGGTGGCTTCCAACAGACATTAAAATACAATAATTTATTAAACATTAAAAGCTTCCCTAAACAGGGCTGCCTTCTGATGTCTCCTAAAAGTCTGGTAGTTGTTTATCTCTTTGTCATCTGGTGGGAGGGCATTCCACAGGGTGGGTGCCACTACCGAGAAGGCCCTCTGCCTGGTTCCCTGTAGCTTGGCTTCTCGTAGCGAAGGAACCTCCAGAAGGCCCTCGGCGCTGGACCTCAGTGTCCGGGCAGAATGATGGGGGAAGTATTGGGAAATAATCCATAATGAATTGAAAAAAAATGATTAAAAGTACCCCCCCCCCCGCCAAAAAAAACCACAGAGTCCTTTTTGTTGGTGATAATTCAGATGGAAATTCTCAGGTGTCAAAAAAGGTTCTTTATGTCTGCCGCTACTGCGGCCCATGTTCTGTTAGCCCCAAAATGGAGAACGAGCGAGGTCCCAACTAAAGAGGAATGGCAACTTAAGTTGATGGAATATGCGCAGCTTGCGGACTTAACATATAGAATAAGAGAACAAGAAGAACATAGGTTTAAAGAAGATCGGAAAATGTTTATTGAAAATATTGGGGAAAATTGTGTAGACTTGAAAACGTTGGCAGCATTAAGATAAATTCGACAGTGTAAACAAGTTTTGATGGATGTAATAATGGAAATACTGAATGGTTTAGTTTGTGTAAAATAACATGCAGGGATTTATGTAAACCATGGAAAGAGAAGAAGGGAAGTCGTTGGTATCTTAAGGGTGTATAAATGCGTATTCTAAATTGGAGAGAGAGAGAGAGAGAGTCTTCCCCCCACCCCACATCCCAAGGCCACATAATAAAAATTACACACACACACACACACACACACACACACACACACACACACACACACACAGGTTCCAAGCACAAGAGCACCTCTCCTGCAGTTTCCAGCAACGTGTTCAGAACCATTACTGTCTCTGACTGTGGAGGCAGCCACCATAGCTACCGTTTTTCCCTGAAAATAAGACACTGTCTTATATTTATTTTTCCTCAAGAAGACACACTATGGCTTATTTTCAGGGAGTGTCTTATTTCAGTGGCTCTGGGCGCAGCACCGCGTCCATGTCTTATTTTCGGGGTTTGGCTTATATTGCAGAAACTAGTCTCATTCAGCCCGTTAAGAAAACGGGCGCTAGAGGTGCGACGGGGCTGCGGCCTTCCCTCCCTTTCTGCGCTCAGCCGCGGGGCGCGCCGGGAACGCAATTAAACAAAGCGCTCTCCCGTCGTGTCCCGCGGCTGAGAGCAGAGAGGTAGGGAAGGCCGCGGCTCCGCCGTTCCTCCCACGGGCCAGGTAGGGTTGTCAGGAGGCGGAGGCGGCGGACCAAGATGGCGGCATCAGGTTCTGGGGCCGGCGGCGGCGGCAGGAGCCAGACTGGGCTCCCGCCGCGGCGGCCCCGGAGCCCAATGCCGCCATCTTGGTCCGCCGCTGCAGGGGAACGGGAGGCAGAGGGTTGAGGGGGGGAGAGAACCAGTCCCTGTGTCCGTGGGGCACATGCGCATTAGCGCGGACAAAGGGACACAGGGAATCTGGACGCAGAGACACAGGGACTTTATTATATAGGATGCTTAGAAATCCTGCTACGGCTTATTTTATGGGTACTGTATGTCTTATTTTTGAGGAAACCAGGTAGGAGACTTTGATAGTGTTTTCCTCATTTAAAGCCGTCCAAGTGGGTAGTCCTCACTGCCTCCCGTGGACTTGATGGTAGAAAGGTGATCTCAAAGGCTGCCATTTTTTATTTTTTATTTTGTTCGTTCCAGGTACAGGAAAAAATGGGGGACGTCGCCTTGCGGAGAAGAGAAATCCAGCACCGCCCCCCCACACTCCCTGACCCTCATGGCTCCTGAGCCTCCTCTCAGCTCATCTCCTCTCCTCTCCCCTCCGGCTTCACCCTTCAGCGAGAGCTCTGTCGACACCCCGAGCATCCCGGAGAACAGCCCCTACGATGTTTCAAACGCGGACTATTTCCTGATGCCGTAGTAGCCGACAGGCGTCGGGTTTAGGGAGGTCATTGGGTGCCGCAGCGTCCCCGGATGTGGGCCCCGTATGCACCCTGAAGGACGTGAAGAGTCAAGAACACAGCCAAGGCACCTGTGACATCGTTGAGAGTCCCTTGGGTCGTACCGACATCAGGTAGTGCCGACGTCAAGGCTACTGAGATCTAGGGAAGGTGTCTGCTCTTCCGTCCGGAGTCGGGCCGCTCAGAAGATGCTCCACTTTCAGGATTTTGTTCGCCGCTCATCAGGAAGAGCTCAAGTGTCCTTGAAACCGAAGATGGTGGTTGCAGATATGCCAAGTCCCTCGCCTGGGTTCTGTGATGGGGATGCGCGCGGCCGCAAGGTTTCTTCCCGCCCACCATGGCTGCCGGCGAAAACGTTTGGAGGCAACGACAACAAATTGTCCCTACATTTTGGAAGTTATTTCCAGGAAGCGTCTTTGCTCCTGGATTCATGAAGTCAGGGAGGGAACTGTCTGCCGTTGGAGGAGCTGTCACCTCCGAAGCTGGAGATGATGGAGGAAGTGGTTTTGGGTACCACTTTCAGCAAGCGTTGGCCCTTTCCCACATGCCAGATTCCAGGGCTGGCTCGGGACATTTTGCGACCTGATTCCAAGGAATGGTGCCTTCTGCCGAGCTAGACAGTTGCTCCACCTGGCTCAGTATTGTCTACACTGACTGGCAGCAGCTCTCCAGTGTTTCAGACAGGCAGTCTCTCCCAGTCTAGGGAAGCAAAGGACTGGGCCAGGGGGCTTTTGCACGCAAAGCCGTGCCACGGGAAAAGGTGGCGTTTCATGTCTTCCCTGATTTCATGCAAAGGAACTGATTTGTCTGGCAACTCTTTGCTGGCTGAAGGGGGCAGAAGACAGGTAGTCTTCTGGGGATTTGGTGCTGCTTCCTGCCCACCAGGAACCTCACCCCTGAGGCAGTCACCTAACTCTACCTTATGACTGGGCCGGTGCAGCCAGAGTCCCCGTGATGTATTGGAACGAGCAAGTGCAAAGCTGCCTTTTAGCTGAGCCGGACTGTCGGTCCCATAATTGTCCTTCTCACCACCCTACCATGGGAAAGGCTTCGGACTGAACAACAGGAGCACCCCCAAGGCCGAGCCCAGTATCCTGTTCTCTCAAAGGCCAGCCAGCTGTGCCAATGGGAAGCCCGAAACAGGACCTGAGCACAACAGCAAACCTCCTCCATCGCAGAAAGCATGTGTGCTGTCCCGGAGTCGTGGCTGCAACGCACAAGGCTGTGCCACTGGTCTGCCTTATTGTGCGGGAACGAACATGGCCCCAATCTGGCTGGGGGCAACAGAGATTTGGTCTTTCGAAAGCGAGGGGCTTTGTTACCCACAGTCCCTGCTGTGTATCAAAAGAGGAAAGGGAGGACTCTTTCCGCAATGTAAACAAGTCTCCAACTTGTTGCCTCCAACAGGGAACTTTGCTGCTCTCGGATGTTACGAAACCCAGCAATACTCTGTCTTTTTTTTTTCTTCCTGCCACAGAGCAACAGAACTGATATTTACGTTTTTCTTCTAAAGTTCACAGCGTCAGACTATTTTTTGCTATTAGCGGCTTTCTCTGCTTGTCGGGTGAAAGGTGTCCCTGTGTCTCAGATGTCGCCCACATAGGAGACTGTGATGAATCTGGGGGTTATGGGCAGGCAAAACACGGGAGGTGATTCTGGCCAAGGCTCTGCCAAAGAGCCGCAAGAGCCGTTCATTTTCCCAACATCCCCCACAGGCAGATTTTTCAGCCTGAGGAGAGGGGGAATTGCTTGCAAAACAGCAGTCTTACCCCCTTCCCGCCCAGGGAAAGAAGAAAGGATATCCAGGTAGCCCCACAAGTTTAAATTTATTGCATTTCTCCTTCGTGAGTATATGCTGCCTGGACACAGTTTCCTTATTTATTTCCGCAAACGAAAGGGACTAGCAACTTTGGTTTTTTTGCTTAAATTAAAGCTGCCAATTCAGGAGAGGGGCTAATGGAGCTTAAGAGGTTGTTTATGCTCTGCCCGGCATCACTTCTTCTTTCGCTTCTCTGTTTGTTGTACGCTGGGTGGATGGCATTGTGGCTGCTTAACTCTCCCACCCCACCCTGAAATTATGTTTTGCAATAAGGAGCAACCCCTCCCTTTTCCTGCCCACTCCCTGCCGCTTGCAAACAGCGCCTTGCCTGTTTCCCGAACCCGAATCTTCCCTGAGCGAACAGCCAGGAAATCAGTGCTTTTTAAGCAACCGGCGTGACATTCAGGTTACCAGCTCAGCAAAGCGTCTGGTCTGATGCCACCAAGGTAAACAGATCTCTCTTAGCCCTGTGCCTAGCAAAGAACTTCAAAGGCCAGTGCCAGCCCTAGGAAACTGCTGCCCTCAGCAAGTTTGATGCTACTCATTTGGGACTCTGCCTGAACCAAGGTTTTCTTTCCACATAAATGCACGACGTGTGTTAAATCAGCAGGGCAAAGCTAGGACGATGGCACGGCTGCCAATTTGTTCCTGTCCTAACAACCGCTGTGTGTAGCTTGTGCGCATTTGTGTTGACGCATCGCAGTGTTGTACCACTTGAGCTTCAGGGCCTTTGGACCGCACACTTGTTTACAAATTCTCTCTGCTTCTGGTGCATGAGGAGCTATATCCCACATATGAAAATAGCAAGCTCGTTCTCTTAAGTGTGGGTCTGTAAATAGGCACTCAGAGGTGCAAAGCATTGGCAAGCTCAGAGGAGCCCCAGGGTTTGTAGAAATTATTTGGGGGGGACCCCAAGGGGGTGAGATCCCCAAATACAAGGGCTTGGTATGTCCAGTAGGCCTGGCATCCTGACTGTTGAGAGGGTCAGGTGGAGCGGGGAGAAACAAGGTGAAGTATTTGAATGGAGTATTTGTAAAAGGACATGGCCAGCACACACTGAACAATAACCCCATTCCACCTTGCAGCATTGCTTTTGCATGCCTCTGTCGTTTGCATAATCTGCCAATTTAGGCACCTGGCGATGTTAAGTTTCAATCCGAAAAAGCTCGTACCACCACAAAACTTTATACTTTTAAAGGGCTGCAAAAGTCTCCATTTTGAAGGTTCATTTTATTCCTGCCTGCTGCTTTGGTAGCCCCTCAGGCCACGAAGACATTTATAAATGTGTTAAATGGATTCCATGAATAAAATTAACAGGCTAGCATAACAGCCTCCCATGGCATGCGGGAGGGGGAAATGAAAGGAAAGACCTTTTTTTAAAAAGGCTTAGCTTATTGATTTTCAGAACAAGTGGGACTTTTTGAGACACTTGAAGAATATTTGAGCTGCACCCTTGCCGTTGCATGTTGATTTCTTGATACCCTGCTCTCCCTTCTAAATCAGGACTCTGCCACTTCATCCTGCCACCACAGGAAAAGAGTGAGACCACAGTGCAGAAGGGAAAGGGGTGTTTGGTGACGATAACGCTTGCAGTCTAGGAGCGTTGCCGGGTAGTCTAAGAAACCAAAAACTCTCTGCAGTTTTGAAACCGGCGGTTAAAATCAGGGCCATTTTGAAATCGGTGCTAAAATCAGGGTCCATTCGAATGGCCCAGTCTGCCGTCAAGCTGGTGTCCAGAATTGTATCCAAACATGGGAGGGGGTGTAGCCCTGCCCCTTGGTTTCTGGAACCCTTGTGCCAAATGTGGTTATGATATCTTGGGCGGTGTCTCATAAATAAGCCGTGTTCCAAAATTGGTGAAACTCGGAAAATTAGAATATCGTCGAAAAGTGCATTTATTTCAGCAACGCAACTTTAAAGGTGAAACCAATATATGAGATAGATGCATGACATGCAAAGCAAGATATGTCAAGCCTTTATTTGTTGTAATTGTAATTATTTGTTGTTAGGTGGGTCAATTATAAATGGAATGTAATTAATGAAATGTAATAGCGATGTTTGTTTTTGTATTATTGTAATTATTTGCTTTATTACTGTGGAATTTCCAAAAGAAAGCATTTGTAAAAATTAAAAGAAAAAGAAAAAAATAATAAGTTGCATTACTGAAATAAATGCACTTTTTTCGACGATATTCTAATTTTCCGAGTTTCACCTGTAATTGCATCCCCTGGTAAAATACGGCCTTTTCAAATGTGTGTTTTCTTTGGGGTCCAGCTTTCCTTCTCTCTCTCTCTCTCTCTCTTCCTGGGGTAGCCTGGCTGTGCTGGCGCGTGAGAAAGAAAGAGAGGAAGAAAACAGTTGAGCAATCTTTGGGGGGGGGGAGCAGGTTCGCAGCGCAGGAGAAGGAGGGCTGCTGGTGAAACCCCCGGTCCAGGCAGCTGCTTCCCTCCATCTTCCAGTTCAGTTCTCCTTTTCGGTCCCTCCTCACTGATAAACAGCTCCAGAGGAAGTTCGTACCCGCTTAGGGACAGAGGAAGTGAAATCCCCAGGGGTACTTGAATGCCCCCTTTTCTGCTCTCTGGGCCAACTGCCTTGTCTCCTCATGTCACACCTGACCCATACATTTGCAGACCCTCCAAGTGTCCCTATTTTCCAGGGACGTCCCTAATTTAGAGAAGCCGTCCCAGTTTCTGATTCGATCCCAGAGTGCCCTGCTTTTCCTTAAAGGCAAAGGTAAAGGGACCCCTGAGCATTAGGTCCAGTCGCAGATGACTCTGGGGTTGTGGCGCTCATCTCGCGTTATTGGCCGAGGGAGCCGGCATACAGCTGCCGGGTCATGTGGCCAGCATGACTAAGCCGCTTCTGGCGAACCAGAGCAGCGCACGGAAACGCTGTTTACCTTCCCACCAGAGCAGTACCTATTTATCTACTTGCACTTTGACGTGCTTTCGAACTGCTAGGTTGGCAGGAGCTGGGACCGAGCAACGGGAGCTCACCCCGTCGCGGGGTTTCGAACCACCGATCTTCTGATCGGCAAGCCCTAGGCTCTGTGGTTTAACCCTCAGCGCCACCTGCGTCCCTTTTCCTTAGGATGTCCCTATTTCCTTTGGAGAAATGTTGGGGTCATATGGCATTATCCAACCCCCAAGCCGTCTGAAGGCAATCCTGTATAGGGAAGGTCTTTTAAAACATGTTCATAGAATCATAGAGTTGGAAGAGACCCCAAGGGCCATCCAGTCCAACCTCCTGCCAAGCAGGAAACGCCATCAAAGCATTCCTGACAGATGGCTGTCAAGCCCCTGCTTAAAGACCTCCAAAGAAGGAAATTCCACCACACTCCTTGGCAGCAAATTCCACTGTCGGACAGCTCTTGTTTTATGTTTAATGTTTTATTATGTTTTTATATACAGTGGTACCTCGGTTTTCGAATTTAATCCGTTCCGGAAGACCGTTCAACTTCCGAAATGTTCGGAAACTATGGGGCAAAGGGCAGCCTGCAAATTCAATAGAGAAAATTCAACTCAGCAGAAGCCGTTCGACTTCTGAGGTGCGTTCAAAAATGAAAGCATTTACTTCTGGGTTTTCGGCGTCCAAGTTCCGAAACGTTCGTCAATGGAGATGTTGGAAAACCGATATACCACTGTATGTTGGAAGCTGCCCAGAGTGGCTGGGGCAACCCAGTGAGCAGTAAAATTATCATTATGGAATGGGGCATCCCTATTTTCATCGGAGAAATGTTGGAGGGCATGCATTTGAAGCACTCTTATATCACTCTCAACAACCATAGTTGCTTCCCCCACAATAATCCCGAAAACTGTAGTTTCTGAAGGGTGGTGGGAACTATAGCACCATGAGGGGCTTTGATATATATATATATTTTTAAGAAGACATGTGCTTTAAATGTGCATCAAATGTGCTTTTAATGCATGACATTGATAAATAGGGTTAGGAACTGAGCTTTAAAAATCACTCAGCACCTGGAAGAGAGGCGTTTATACAAGTTACAATGCAGATTGGTAGGCAGGAAACCCATGTTTTATTATTCGCTTTTTTTCTCTTCTTTTTCTGTATTTTTGCCTTATTTTGAAAAAGTATGGTAAGTGCTTTGGACATGACACAGAAGCGCACAAACCTGTTTTAAGTTGTTGGTGAAAGTGCAAATCAACCTGGTCCAACATAAGATCGCATCATTGTGTATTGCTAAAACATATTACTTGTATTATACCCTTTAAAGAACCAGGTGTTGTTTAAAAAGGAAAAGGAAAAAGAATATGTATTTTGTCTAAAGATTAAAAGTTTTGCAAATGTTTTGTGACTGATTTTGTAACAGAAAACCAATAAAAATTGAATTAAAAAAACAAAGCAAACTCCTTTGCATTTTTGTTTAGGCCTGCCTACCTGCAATACGGACCTGTGTTTTCAATGAACAAATTTTTTTGGGAGGCCCCTTTGCCGAAAGCACGCCTTGGGTTTGGTTTACAAAAAGACCTCCAGAACGGATTATGGTTGTAAACCAAGGCACCACTGTATAAATTTTGTGTGGCTTCCCATGTGCTGTATTTCAAGGTCTGGTTCCCTTTAATTCTGCCTCCAGACTCTTGCTGAAACCAAATACAATCCATTCTTGATAAAATCCCTTATACCACAGCTACAAAAATTAACTTCAGTTCGCATTAACACATATCATAATTTGTAAATTCGCAAGGTTGTTTTCACTGTACTTTGGCTGTGCTCCCTTCCTTTGAGGCTTTTTTTCATACAATCAAGAAGTGTGGGTGCATACTTTTAATATCTACTAGTGGCCCTCCCACGCGTTGCTGCGGCTCATCCGTGTGATTCTCCCCACCCTGTCCCAACCCATGACGTATCATGCCTTCTCCCCCCCACCCCTGGCTCATCCCTGTGACTGGTCCCACCGTGTCCTGACCTATCCCGTCCCCTCCTCCCCCCAACGCCCACCCAGGCGAGTCTGTACCTCCATTCAGCCTAGTCTGTAAAGGCTTCGGCCTCATATGTAAACGGGAGCCGAGGTGCTGTTGAGAGGGAAAGTTTTATAGGTGCAGTACCAGTGTAGCTGCTGCTAGAGGGCGCTGGTTTGCACCCTGGTTCTTTTCCCGGCATGCATTTTTGTCTGAGTGGTGTGTTTTGAAACACGGGGTTTTACCTGGCACAGGTGTGACATATTGCTACGCAACTGGTATGGGGTTATTCTCATATTCGCATGTGGCATTGTGTCAAAATTTGAACGCAATCGGTCAAGCGGTTTTGGTGAAAAGTGGATACTAACAGACATGGCCAGTTTACATTTTTATATACAGTGGTACCTCGGTTTGCGAACGCAATCTGTTCTGCGGAGGCATTCGCTCGCCGAGGTACTCGCTTGCCAAAGGCACGCTTCTGCGCGTGCGCGAAGCACCGATAGAACGCTTCTGCGTGCGAGCTGTGCAGATCGCTTCTGCGCATGCGCGAGCTGCACAGATCGCGTCTGCGCATCCGACGCCGCGGAACCCGGATGTAAACACTTCCGAGTGTGCGGCGTTCGTAAACGGAGGTTCCACTGTATATAGATTTTAAGAAAGAAAGAAAGAAAGAGGGAGGAAGAAAGAAGGAAAGAAAGAACAGTTTGACTAATAACACTCAGAGCAGGTTTATACCTCTAGAATCTCATACTCTCCCTGGATTTTGGTCCAGGTGCAACTCCCTGGCGAAAAGACATCGGGGATCCCTCGCTGAAATCTGGTACCACCTGGCTGTGGTTTTCCTGTGACAGGATCACCCTCTGCAGCAGGGAAAGCCCCAGAGCCCTTGTTTCAACCTGGCTGACTCAATTTTAGAGCTGAGCGAGATAAGCAGGGACTTTTTTTCAGCCTCTCTGTCTCTGCCTCTCTCTGCCTCTCTGCGAAGCTACACGGCCGGCCATCTATTAATAGGTGGAACTACCCGAAGTGCCATCGCAGGTGCGTAACTTCTTCCTACTGATTTCGACGCTGGCCCACTCTTCTGCGAGCGAGGGAGCGGAAATGTCAAACCACGGAACCCGCCGCCGAGAACGAAATGGAAAAGCGGCAGTGGAGAATGAAATATAAGTGGGGGGAAAATAATCTCTGCAGGCGAGGAAACCAGAGGCGATGTTGATATCGGTACAGGACCGGCCTTGATGATGGTTGGTCCAAAATATGAAGAGGGCCTCGTTGGCTGATCTGTTTCTCGAGCAGCCGCCTGTTTTGCTTGCATAATTAAGACTCACACGGCAGAAGGTTAAGTCATTCCGCAGCAGACATTCAAAGCTCATGGTCTCCCGCAAAGAATTGGGGAGCTGCCTTATACTGAGTCAGACCTACCGGTATTTCTGCACACTGACTGGCAGCGGCTCTCCAGAGTTTCAGACAGAGGGTCTCTCGCAGCCCCTACCTGGGGCCTTTACATGCATAGGTAAAAAGGTAAAGGTAAAGGACCCCTGGACGGTTAAGTCCAGTCAAAGGCGACTATGGGGTTGCGGCGCTCATCTCACTTTCAGGCCAAGGGAGCAGGCGTTTGTCCACAGACAGCTTTCCAGGTTACGTGGCCAGCATGACTAAACTGCTACTGGATTGTGACGAGTGCCAGAGCGCACGGAAACGCCATTTACCTTCCCACTGCAGTGGTACCTATTTATCTACTTGCACAGGCATGCTTTTGAACTGCTATGTTGACAGGAGCTGGGATAGAGCAATGGGAACTCACCCTGTCACGGGCATTCGAACCACAAACCTTCCGATCAGCAAGCCCAAGACGCTCAGTGGTTTAGACCACAGCGCCACCTGCGTTCCTTTGCTTTTAAATGCATAGACTGTGCTCTGCCCTCCTCTTAAATATAATAGCAAGCGTCTAGTCCTCATGGTTTTGTACAAACACTGACTTTTACATTGGAACCTGAGAAGCTGCTATTGGCTCATTTGGCTCAATATTGCCTTCACTGCCTGGCAGCCAGTTGTTTTCCTTACTGCAAGGTCACATCCAACACCACACATTTAACGCACATTTAAAGCACATTGCTTCCCCCAGAAAATCTTGAGAAAAGGCATTTGCCTCTCTCAGAGTAACCCTCCAAGTGTCCCTATTTACCAGGGACTTGCAGAAGCTGCCCTAGTTTCTGATTCAATCCCAGAATGTCCCGCTTTTCTTAGGACACCCCTGTTTTCATTGGAGAAATGTTGGAGGGTATGGAGTTATGCGACCCTCTGAACCAAGGAGATAAGTAGAGAGAGTGAGAGAAGTAACTATACAAACTTTAGAAGACATCTGAAGACAGCCCTGAATAGGGAAGGTTTTTGATATTTATTTATTTATTTTATTATGTTTTTATTATGTTTGGAAGCTGCCCAGAGTGGCTGGGGCAGCCCAGTCAGATGGCTGGGATATTATTATTATTATTATTATTATTATTATTATTATTATTATTATTATTATTAACATCCCTATTTTCATCAGAGAAAAGTTGAAGGGTATGTCCTTGTAATTCCCACTGCAGCTGGCATTCAGAAGCATTGCCACCTCTGATTATAGCCTTTGGTAGCCTGATCTTCTATGCATTTGTCTAAAACTATAGGAAAATAAGAAGAGAGCCCCGCCGATTCAGGCCAATGGCCCATCTAGTCCAACATCCTATTCTCACAGTGGCCCAGTGGGAAACCTGAAAGGTAGCGCACGAGGCTCTTAATGTCGGGGTCATGGGTTCAAATCCCACACTGGGCAGAAAGATTCCTGCCTTGCAGGGGGTTGGACTAGATGATCCTCGTGGTGCCTTCCAACTTCTGTGACCTGAGCACAACAGCAACACTCTCCGCTTGCAGTTCCCTGTAACTAGTATTCTGCCTCTGACAGGGGAGGGAGAACTAGCCATGATGACCAGTAGCCATTGTGGACAGCCTTTTTTCTCCCTGAGAGCAAGGCGAGAGGCATGAGCTGTATGCTTTGGGGGCAGGCCGTGGTCGGATCGTTCCCACCCTCAGACCGTTGCAGCAATTTTTGATTTTTATTTTTTTAAAAAAGAGGGGTTGTTTCGTTGCCTGTTCCGTAACCAGCCTTCGAAAATGTGCACTCATCCTTCCTATCTCGGGCCCCATCCTTCCGCCAGCTTCTCCTAAGCCAGGCCGTGTGTTGCAATAGGGCTGGTTCCCCAAAAGCACCTTGGGAAGAGAGAACTGCATCTTCTGTTTTTTGACGTTTCTTAAAAACATGGGACGTGGGTGGCGCTGTGGTCTAAACCACAGAGCCTAGGGCTTGCCGATCAGAAGGTCAGAGGTTCGAATCCCTGCAACAGGGTGAGCTCCCGTTGTTTGGTCCTAGCTCCTGCCAACCTAGCAGTTAGAAAGCACGAAGTGCAAGTAGATAAATAGGTACCGCTCCGGCGGGAAGGTAAACTGTGTTTCCGTGTGCTGCTCTGGTTCGCCAGAAGCGGCTTTGTCATGCTGGCCACATGACCTGGAAGCTTTACGCCAATAAAGTGAGATGAGTGCCACAACGCCAGAGTTGTCCACGACTGGACCTAATGGTCAGGGGTCCCTTTACCTTTACCTTTAAAGACACAGAAAACCGGGGCAAGGGAGGTGGAGGCGCCTGGCTGGTGGTTCCGTGCACAAATGTGAAGAAGAAGAAGAAGAAGAAGAAGAAGAAGAAGAAGAAGAAGAAGAAGAAGAAGAAGAAGAAGAAGAAGAAGAAGAAGAAGAAGAAGAAGAAGAAGAAGAAGAAGACACATTCAAGCATTTGTGAACCAACGAACAGGAAACAAACACATGCAAATTTCGGAGACTTGAGTGGAACCAAAAAAAGAGAGAAGCCCATCTGCCCACAGAGTTTAGCAGGATGTGTTGATGGAGTGGAGGCTGGCAAGGTCTCTGGCTCTAGGGGTGCAAGATTTTTTGTTTTGTTTTGTTTTTCGAGACCATTCTTGGAGCATTAAGTTTAGATTCCCATGCTCAGAACTGTAAAAGAGACCAGACTGAATGAACATAGGTCTTGGAGCTTTGCAGCCCTTTATATAGATATAAGAAATAATCATGCCAAGAATTGAACCTGGAACTTCTAGCATGCAACGCAGATTCCTTACCACTGAGTTCTAGACCCTACACTTTGAAATAAGATCCTAGTCCTCATGGTTCTCTGAATTAACAATAGAACACAAGAAGCTGCCCTTATATCCCAAGCTGAACCATCGGTCCATCTGGTTCAATGTCAGCAGCCTGGGCCCATGTACTCCAACATCCTGTTCTCACAGTGGCCAACTGGCTACAAGCAGGACTCGAGTGCGGTTTCCAGTGACTGGTATCTGGAAGCATTACTGCCTCTTAATGTGGAGGCAGAGCACAGCCATTGTGGCTGACAGCCACCCCTAGCCTCCTCCTCACAATGAACTTATCTAATCCTCTTCTAAAACCACCCAAGTTCGTGGCCATCCCTGTCTCCTGTGGGAGGGAGTTCCACAGTTTAACTCTGTGCTGTGTGAAGAAGTGCTTTCTCCCACCTGTCCTGAATTGACGCCTAGTGCAATGGTCCCCAGCTTTTCGGTGTCATGGGGCACATTTGGAAATCGGGAGCCTGTTGTGGACACCGAAATAGAGAGACATTTCACAGGATAAAACAGGCCAAGTACCTAAGCTCTTGCAAAACACATTACAAGGCAAAACAAGCAACTCCTTTCCCCACCAATTTAACAACAATAACAGCTACGTTGTGTTGCCTGGGCAGGAGGTCTTGGTGGGCACCAAGAGGGCTATGTTCAGAGATGCCAACCCCAGATCTACGCTAGGAATGTTTGACTTTGGAGTTCCACTCAGTTTCTCAATCTTGAGTTCAGTTTTCAATATTTCCGCATCAGTTAGCTGTTGTTTTTTGTTAAAGGATCCTTATAAAAATTCACCAGCATTTTACTGCCAATTTATCCTGATATACATTTGCTGGTATGCCATTTTGCCTAATATACACATCCCCCCCCAATACAATGCATTCTGTTGGTATTATTTGTGAATGTTTGCATTTTTTCAGCCACTCTCCCCCCTCCCCCCCCCCCGGCATTAAGCATACATGGCTTGGCTTGAAAACGGCATTGCATAATTTAAAGGTGGGCAAATTTCAAAGGGGGCGGGGGACAAGGGCGTACCCACCATGCGGCAAGTTAGGGCAGCTGCCCTACTCTAGAAGCAGGGCTGGTGGGCAGAGGCGGAGCACAGCCCGGCGGAGCGCGAGTTCGCCATTCCCGCTGCACCGCGCCGCACCCTCCCTCCAGCTCCCCGGCGCGCCCTCAGGCAAGGCCAAGCGCGGCGGGGAACCAGGGAGCGCGGCGCGGTGGGCGGGAACGCCGAACTCGCGCTCCGCTGGGCTGGGCTCCGCCTCCGCCCACCAGCCCTGCTTCTAGGGAGGGGCACAGCCCGGCGGAGCGCGAGTTCGCTGTTCCCGCCCACTTTGTGGCCCCTCCCCTTCCGTGCCTTGGCCCCTCCCCTTGCCCCCCCCTAGTTTTGATCCTGGGTACGCCCATGGCGGGGGAAGCTGCCTTCAAAATAGGTAAGTTGCCCTTTAAATGCAAACTGACTCCAATTTCTCCCTCATCCCTAAACTATACTGTCTGTTAATGGCTTTCTAGAGTTTGGGGCTTCCTCTGAGCCATACCATCTGAAGCACCATGACACCACTTTAAACAGCCATGGCTTCCCTCCAATAATCCTGGGAACTGTAGTTGTCTCTTAAACATTCTCAGCACCCTCAACTGCAGTTCCCACTATTCTGCAGAGGAAGGCATGATGGGTTAATGTGGCACGAAGCTGCTTTAAATGAATAATGCAGAAAATGCAAAGGATGTCCCCTAGTGGTAAACATCAAAGTTCTTTTAAAGAGATATCACCTTGGTGACAAAGATCCGTATAGTTCAAGCTATGGTCTTCCCAGTAGTGATGTATGGAAGTGAGAGCTGGACCATAAAGAAGGCTGATAGCCGAAGGATTGATGCTTTTGAATTATGGTGCTGGAGGAGACTCTTCAGAGTCCCATGAACTGCAAGAAGATCCAACCTCTCCATTCTGAAGGAAATCAGCCCTGAGTGCTCACTGGAAGGACAGATCCTGAAGCTGAGGCTCCAATACTTTGGCCACCTCCTGAGAAGAGAAGACTCCCTGGAAAAGACCCTGATGTTGGGAAAGATTGAGGGAACAAGGAAGGAGGAGGAAGAGGAGGAGGAGGAGGAGGAGGAGTTGTTTGGATTTGATATCCCACTTTATCACTATCCTAAGGAGTCTCAAACTGGCTAACATTCTCCTTTCCCTTCCTCCCCCACAACAAACACTCTGTGAGGTGAGTGGGGCTGAGAGACTTCAGAGAAGTGTGACTAGCCCATGGTCAGCCAGCAGCTGCATGTGGAGGAGCGGAGACGCAAACCCAGTTCCCCAGATTGCAAGTCTACCGCTCTTAACCACTACACCACACTGGCGGACGACAGAGGATGAGATGGTTGGACAGTGTTCTCGAAGCTACGAACATGAGTTTGACCAAACTGCAGGAGGCAGTGGAAGACAGGAGTGCCTGGCGTGCTCTGCTCCATGGGACATCCCCTTCTTCAAAGGATGATAGTGCAATTATCAACATTTACTCTATATTTGAGACCTTAAGAATTCCTATAATAGCTGCAACTGGATTGCTTATATACTGTGCCGATCCTGAAGATATATGAATTTGTGACTGTTATGCTCATTTGCCTTCAGCAGAAAACTCTGCTGGATGAAGTTAATTGCCTCTGAGTTATTATTGGAAATCCTGCAACGTGTTTTTGAGATTATGTTGCAGTCTGTTCTGGATGAATGGGAAGAGCAGAATCAATGACAGTAAGGTAGGCCTTAGTCATCCTAGAAGTCCACCTCCATACTTTCCTTCTCTCTCTGAGGGGGCCTAGACAGGTGCTCCTGTAGCTATGGCTCTGCTTTCAAGGTTGCTTCTCTTTTCAATCCCGCTTTGCATCAAAGAGCCTTGCGTTTCAGAAATAAACTGGGTGCCTTCCCTGCTAGCAAGAGGAGCCACACGGAGGCTGGCAGGACTTTGTTGACATTGGTGCCACCTGCCCTTTCCTGCAATGCTGATGGGTCTTGAACTTGTTTACTCAAAGAAAGCCAACTATCCTCATACAGTGGTGCCTCGCTTAACGAATGCCCTGCTTAACGAAATTTTCGCTTAACGAAAGGATTTTTCGAGCGGAGGTTACCTCACTAGACGAATGCATTTTACGAAAAATTCGTCTAGCGAATCGCGGTTTCCCATAGGAATGCATTGAAATTCAATTAATGCGTTCCTGTGGGCAAACAAAAATTCAAAAAAAAATTCAATGCATTCCTATGGGATTCGCTAGACGAATTTTTCGCTATAAGAAAAGACCCGTGGAACGAATTAATTTCGTCTAGCGAGGCACCACTGTACTTGGAAGAGCAAGGGAGAGGTGGAAAAGCTCCTCTTTTAAGCTAAGATCCCTCTTGAAAGCCCGGCAGTTGCGATAGGCGGACCTTCTTTCAACCTGGGGGCCACATTCCCCTCTGAGCAACCATTCGGAGGCCACGTGCGAAGAGGGGGCAGGGCCAGAAACAAGAGGGGAAACGGAATTTGGCCTTCGTGCGGCGGGCATGTTTCTGCACCGACTCACGCACCCCTCTCTATCCTCAGAGTTCAAGGGCACGTTCCAGGCAGGCAAAAACATGAGGAGGGAGTGAATGAGAGAGGCCATAGAGCAGGCATCCCCAAACTGCGGCTCTCCAGGTGTTTTGGCCTACAACTCCCATGATCCCTAGCTAACAGGACCAGTGGTCGGGGATGATGGGGATTGTAGTCCAAAACATCTGGAGGGCCGAAGTTTGGGGATGCCTGCCATAGAGGGTATGAACTGGGGAAGGGGGGAGGTGGCCAGTGGAGAATCCCTTGAGTAAGACAGAGAGACCTCAAACATACTCGGCCCTAGGGCCTGAGGTTCCCCATTTTTGATGTAAACAGGAAACTGCCTCAGAATGAGTCAGGCCACTGGTCATCCAGAGCCGTATTGTTTGTTTTTATTGGCAACCCTGGAGGCTGGTACATTGGGGCAACAGAGGCACTGCCTCGCCACCCGCCTCCCTGCCTTCTTGTTTACAAGCCCAAGCCCTGCCTGCCAGCTTCTTCCTCCTCAATATCAAGAGGATGGGAAGAAAGCTAGCCTAAGCTGACTCCGCCCATCATCGGCTGTGGCTCCGCTTGCCATTGCCTCTGGCGCCACCTGCTGTTGAGCTCCCTGCCTTCTGCCCTACCAGTCTCAATCGACAGGCTGTGTCTGCCTGCAGAGTCCTGAGCAGGGAGAGGTCTTGGCTAGCCCAGCCCACCCGAGATCCCCTTACCCAGAAATGGATAGTCTCCCTGCTGAATGCACGAGCTTCCCCACAGCTCAATGCATTTAAAATGAACCAACAAATTTACACAGGAATGCCAGGCTGTGGAAATCGGGCCATGACGCAAAGAACTGCATGCTTAGCTCTGCTAACACCCAAAGGGTGCTTTGGGGACTCCAGTTCTTGAACCCCCAGCAATGCATGCCATGTTGCTGAATCGCTCTGGAAACAGCACAGGAGGGGTGCTTATAAAGCTGTTCTGCAATAGGGCAGAACAAGAAGGATACTGACAGTTCAGGAAGGATACTGACAAGCTGGAACGTGTCCAGAGGAGGGCAACCAAAATGGTCAAAGGCCTGGAAACGATGCCTTATGAGGAATGGCTTAGGGAGCTGGGGATGTTTAGCCTGGAGAAGAGAAGGTTAAGGGGTGATATGCTAGCCATGTTCAAATATATGAAAGGATGTCATATGGAGGAGGGAGAAA